>NW_026970570.1:1644520-2009822 GCF_028390025.1 Pseudophryne corroboree
AGAAAACAATACTGTCAATATACTATTAAAACAAATTAAAATGGTAAAAGTTATTGTACTTTAAGTAAAAATAAAAGCTAAAATATCAATCCCAGTTTTGGATTACTTTAATGAACAAAAAAAAAATGCATATAGCAAAGGATAGTTTCAATCTGCCTACCTCTGGGTTATGGGCCCAGCATGCTTCCATTGCAGTACTCTGCTGCACATGTAAGTGCAAGAGATCCTGAAGCACTCACTCATCATGCGAAAGTACCAATGTGTTTCTTCATTGGTTGCTGGAAGAAACATCTTACAAAAACTCTCCAGATTATTGACTTTTTAAAGTTTTTCTAGGAAACGTTCTAGATGAATGCTTATTAGTCTTTGTCAGTATATAGTTTTTGCAAAGTGTCTCTGTGGCGCAATCGGTTAGTGTGTTCAGCTATTAATCAAAAGGTTGGTGGTTCAATCCCACCCAGGGACGTAATTGACCTTGTGATCAGATTTTGGTGATATTTAAGTAGACAAGTCAAAATTGCAAACCCCCTCTTATGGTGTAGGGTACCTGGCCTTCTCTGATGTAATCAGAGTTAGATTTGATTAAGTGATTTTATAAAAAAACAGCTAGGAAGCACAATTTAGCAGTGGGTTGCAGAGAAAAAGAAAAATGCTGGCAGAAAAATCCAATTGAGTGATTAAACAGCTCTTCATTTTCTGGCTTTATTTTTATGATAACAAATTTGTTCTCTGAAAAGTGTCCACAAAGCCAAGTATCTGATTAACATCTTTGTAGGGATGGTTTTTCACCTATTACTAAATTAAACTTGCTTCATTGGAAAGGCAGCAAGATGCATCCTCATTTCAATATCTACGGAAATAATACAGGTTGACACCAGGAAACATTAACGCCACTGCATCTTTGCTGTTTTCTCATGTGGAAGTCTGTTTAATGTGAAAACAAGGTGATATCTAATTAGCACACAGGTAAGGAAGGGTGCAGGGCGCTAGGGGGGGGCGCCCTGAGCAGCAATAGAAACACCTTGGCTGGCGAAAATACATCACATATAGCCCCCAGGGCTATATGGATGAATTTTAACCCCTGCCAGATTCCACAGAAAAACGGGAGAAAAGGCCGCCGAGAAGGGGGCGGAGCCTATCTCCTCAGCACACTGGCGCCATTTTCTCTCACAGCTCCGTTGGAGGGAAGCTCCCTGGCTCTCCCCTGCAGTTACTACACTACAGAAAGGGGTTAAAAAAGAGAGGGGGGCACTAATTAGGCGTAGTATAACAATACAGCAGCTATAAGGGGAAAAACACTTATATAAGGTTATCCCTGTATATATATTATTAGCGCTCTGGTGTGTGCTGGCATACTCTCCCTCTGTCTCCCCAAAGGGCTAGTGGGGTCCTGTCCTCTATCAGAGCATTCACTGTGTGTGTGCTGTGTGTCGGTACGATTGTGTCGACATGTATGAGGAGGAAAATGGTGTGGAGGCGGAGCAATTGCCTGTAATGGAGTTGTCACCCCCTAGGGAGTCGACACCTGAGTGGCTGAGCTTATGGAAGGAATTACGTGACAGTGTCAGCTCTTTACAAAAGATTGATGACATGAGACAGCCGGCTACTCAGCCTGTGCCTGTCCAGGTGTCTCAAAAGCCATCAGGGGCTCTAAAACGCCCGTTACCGCAGATGGCAGATACAGACGCCGACACGGATACTGATTCCAGTGTCGACGATTAAGAGACGAATGTGACTTCCAGTAGGGCCACACGTTACATGATTGAGGCTATGGAAAATGTTTTTACACATTTCTGATAATACCAGTACCACTAAAAAGGGTATTATGTTGGGTGAGAAAAAACTGCCTGTAGTTTTTCCTGCATCTGAGGAATTAAATGAAGTGTGTGATGATGCGTGGGTTTCCCCCGATAAAAACTGTTAATTCCTAAAAAGTTATTAGCATCATACCCCTTCCCGCCAGAGGATAGGGCACATTGGGAAACACCCCCTAGGGTGAATAAAGCGCTCACACGCTTGTCTAAACAGGTGGCACTACCGTCCCCGGATACGGCCGCCCTTAAGGAACCTGCTGACAGAAAGCAGTAAAATATCCTAAAATGTATATACACTCACACGGGTGTGATACTGCGACCAGCAATCGCCTCAGCCTGGATGTGCAGTGCTGGGGTGGCTTGGTCGGATTCCCTGACTGACAATATTGATACCCTAGATAGGGACAGTATATTACTGACTATAGAGCATTTAAAAGATGCTTTCTATATATGCGTGATGCACAGAGGGATATTTGCCGACTGGCATCAAGAGTAAGTGCGCTGTCCATTTCTGCCAGAAGAGGGTTATGGACAAGACAGTGGTCAGGTGATGCTGATTCCAAAAGGCATATGGAAGTATCGCCTTATAAAAGGGAGGAGTTATTTGGGGTAGGTCTAACAGACCTGGTGGCCACGGCAACAGCTGGGAAATCCACATTTTTACCCCAGGTAGCCTCTCAACATAAGAAGACGCCGTATTATCAGGCGCAGTCCTTTGGGCCCCATAAGGGCAAGCGGGCAAAAGGCTCCTCATTTCTGCCCCGAGGCAGAGGGAGAGGAAAAAGGCTGCAGCAAACAGCCAGTTCCCAGGAACAGAAATGGTGTGGGCCCGTCTCATAAATTTCAGCGTGCAGTGGGCTCACTCACAGGTGGACCCCTGGATCCTTCAGGTGGTATCTCAGGGGTACAAATTGGAATTCGAGACGTCTCCCCTTCGCCGTTTTCCTAAAGTCTGCTTTACCGACGTCTCCCTCCGACAGGGAGGCGGTATGGGAAGCCATTCACAAGCTGTATTCCCAGCAGGTGATAATCAAGGTACCCCTCCTACAACAGGGAAAGGGGTATTATTCCACGCTGTTTGTGGTACCGAAGCCGGACGGCTCGGTGAGACCTAATTTAAATCTGAAATCCTTGAACACTTACATACAAAGGTTCAAATTCAAGATGGAGTCACTCAGAGCGGTGATGGCAAACCGGGAAGAAGGGGATTATATGGTGTCTCTGGACATCAAGGATGCTTATCTCCATGTCCCAAATTACCCTTCTCACCAAGGGTACCTCAGGTTTGTGGTACAGAACTGTCACTATCAGTTTCAGACGCTGCCGTTTGGTTTGTCCACGGCACCCCGGGTCTTTACCAAAGTAATGGCCGAAATGATGATACTCCTTCGAAGGAAGGGAGTTTTAATTATCCCTTACTTGGACGATCTCCGGATAAGGGCAAGATCCAGGGAACAGTTGGTAGTCGGGGTAGCACTATCTCAGGTAGTGTTGCGGCAGCACGGTTGGATTCTTAATATTCCAAAATCGCAGCTGATCCCGAAGACACGTCTTCTATTCCTAAGGATGATCCTGGACACAGTCCAGAAAATAAGAAATTACTTACCGATAATTCTATTTCTCATAGTCCGTAGTGGATGCTGGGGACTCCGAAAGGACCATGGGGAATAGCGGCTCCGCAGGAGACTGGGCACAAAGTAAAAGCTTTAGGACTAGCTGGTGTGCACTGGCTCCTCCCCCTATGACCCTCCTCCAAGCCTCAGTTAGGATACTGTGCCCGGACGAGCGTACACAATAAGGAAGGATTTTGAATCCCGGGTAAGACTCATACCAGCCACACCAATCACACCGTACAACTTGTGATCTGAACCCAGTTAACAGCATGATAACAAAGAGATAGGCATTGGAAAATTCAGGGCTATAACGTGTAGATGAAGCACTAACAGGAGGCTTTACAATTTTCATTCTAGTGTCTTTCGTTTGGGAGAAAAATGCAAAGGTACAATACAGCTTTTCCTTGCCGATATCTCTCTTTTGCAAAGAGATAGGCATTGGAAAATTCAGGGCTATAACGTGTAGATGAAGCACTAATAGGAGGCTTTAAAATTTTCATTCTAGTGTCCTTCGTTTGGTAGAAAAATGCAAAGGTACAATACAGCTTTTCCTTGCCGATATCTCTCTTTTGCAAAGAGATAGGCATTGGAAAATTCAGGGCTATAACGTGTAGATGAAGCACTAACAGGAGGCTTTAAAATTTTCATTCTAGTGTCTTTCGTTTGGGAGAAAAATGCAAAAGTACAATGCAGCTTTTCCTTGCCGATATCTCTCTTTTGCAAAGAGATAGGCATTGGAAAATGCAGGGTCTATAACGTGTAGATGAAGCACTAACAGGAGGCTTTAAAATTTTCATTCTAGTGTCTTTCGTTTGGGAGAAAAATGCAAAGGTACAATACAGCATTTCCTTGCCGATATCTCTCTTTTGCAAAGAGATAGGCATTGGAAAATTCAGGGCTATAACGTGTAGATTAAGCACTAACAGGAGGCTTTAAAATTTTCATTCTAGTGTCCTTCGTTTGGGAGAAAAATGCAAAGGTACAATACAGCTTTTCCTTGCCGATATCTCTCTTTTGCAAAGAGATAGGCATTGGAAAATTCAGGGCTATAACGTGTAGATGAAGCACTAATAGGAGGCTTTAAAATTTTCATTCTAGTGTCCTTCGTTTGGGAGAAAAAGGCAAAGGTACAATACAGCTTTTCCTTGCCGATATCTCTCTTTTGCAAAGAGATAGGCATTGGAAAATTCAGGGCTATAACGTGTAGATGAAGCACTAACAGGAGGCTTTAAAATTTTCATTCTAGTGTCTTTCGTTTGGGAGAAAAATGCAAAAGTACAATGCAGCTTTTCCTTGCCGATATCTCTCTTTTGCAAAGAGATAGGCATTGGAAAATGCAGGGCTATAACGTGTAGATGAAGCACTAACAGGAGGCTTTAAAATTTTCATTCTAGTGTCTTTCGTTTGGGAGAAAAATGCAAAGGTACAATACAGCATTTCCTTGCCGATATCTCTCTTTTGCAAAGAGATAGGCATTGGAAAATTCAGGGCTATAACGTGTAGATGAAGCACTAATAGGAGGCTTTAAAATTTTCATTCTAGTGTCCTTCGTTTGGGAGAAAAATGCAAAGGTACAATACAGCTTTTCCTTGCCGATATCTCTCTTTTGCAAAGAGATAGGCATTGGAAAATTCAGGGCTATAACGTGTAGATGAAGCACTAACAGGAGGCTTTAAAATTTTCATTCTAGTGTCTTTCGTTTGGGAGAAAAATGCAAAGGTACAATACAGCTTTTCCTTGCCGATATCTCTCTTTTGCAAAGAGCTAGGCATTGGAAAATTCAGAGCTATAACGTGTAGATGAAGCACTAACAGTAGGCTTTAAAATTTTCATTCTAGTGTCTTTCGTTTGGGAGAAAAATGCAAAGGTACAATACAGCTTTTCCTTGCCAATATCTCTCTTTTGCAAAGAGATAGGCATTGGAAAATGCAGGGCTATAACGTGTAGATGAAGCACTAACAGGAGGCTTTAAAATTTTCATTCTAGTGTCTTTCGTTTGGGAGAAAAATGCAAAGGTACAATACAGCTTTTCCTTGCCGATATCTCTCTTTTGCAAAGAGCTAGGCATTGGAAAATTCAGGGCTATAACGTGTAGATGAAGCACTAACAGGAGGCTTTAAAATTTTCATTCTAGTGTCCTTCGTTTGGGAGAAAAATGCAAAGGTACAATACAGCTTTTCCTTGCCAATATCTCTCTTTTGCAAAGAGCTAGGCATTGGAAAATTCAGGGCTATACCGTGTAGATGAAGCACTAACAGGAGGCTTTTAAATTTTCATTCTAGTGTCCTTCGTTTGGGAGAAAAATGCAAAGGTACAATACAGCTTTTCCTTGCCGATATCTCTCTTTTGCAAAGAGATAGGCATTGGAAAATTCAGGGCTATAACGTGTAGATGAAGCACTAACAGGAGGCTTTAAAATTTTCATTCTAGTGTCTTTCGTTTGGGAGAAAAATGCAAAGGTACAATACAGCTTTTCCTTGCCAATATCTCTCTTTTGCAAAGAGCTAGGCATTGGAAAATTCAGGGCTATAACGTGTAGATGAAGCACTAATAGGAGGCTTTAAAATTTTCATTCTAGTGTCCTTCGTTTGGGAGAAAAAGGCAAAGGTACAATACAGCTTTTCCTTGCCGATATCTCTCTTTTGCAAAGAGATATGCATTGGAAAATTCAGGGCTATAACGTGTAGATGAAGCACTAACAGGAGGCTTTAAAATTTTCATTCTAGTGTCTTTCGTTTGGGAGAAAAATGCAAAGGTACAATACAGCATTTCCTTGCCGATATCTCTCTTTTGCAAAGAGATAGGCATTGGAAAATTCAGGGCTATAACGTGTAGATTAAGCACTAACAGGAGGCTTTAAAATTTTCATTCTAGTGTCTTTCGTTTGGGAGAAAAATGCAAAAGTACAATGCAGCTTTTCCTTGCCGATATCTCTCTTTTGCAAAGAGATAGGCATTGGAAAATGCAGGGCTATAACGTGTAGATGAAGCACTAACAGGAGGCTTTAAAATTTTCATTCTAGTGTCTTTCGTTTGGGAGAAAAATGCAAAGGTACAATACAGCATTTCCTTGCCGATATCTCTCTTTTGCAAAGAGATAGGCATTGGAAAATGCAGCGCTATAACGTGTAGATGAAGCACTAACAGGAGGCTTTAAAATTTTCATTCTAGTGTCTTTCGTTTGGGAGAAAAATGCAAAGGTACAATACAGCTTTTCCTTGCCGATATCTCTTTTTTGCAAAGAGATAGGCATTGGAAAATTCAGGGCTATAACGTGTAGATTAAGCACTAACAGGAGGCTTTAAAATTTTCATTCTAGTGTCCTTCGTTTGGGAGAAAAATGCAAAGGTACAATACAGCTTTTCCTTGCCGATATCTCTCTTTTGCAAAGAGATAGGCATTGGAAAATTCAGGGCTATAACGTGTAGATGAAGCACTAATAGGAGGCTTTAAAATTTTCATTCTAGTGTCCTTCGTTTGGGAGAAAAAGGCAAAGGTACAATACAGCTTTTCCTTGCCGATATCTCTCTTTTGCAAAGAGATAGGCATTGGAAATTCAGGGCTATAACGTGTAGATGAAGCACTAACAGGAGGCTTTAAAATTTTCATTCTAGTGTCTTTCGTTTGGGAGAAAAATGCAAAAGTACAATGCAGCTTTTCCTTGCCGATATCTCTCTTTTGCAAAGAGATAGGCATTGGAAAATGCAGGGCTATAACGTGTAGATGAAGCACTAACAGGAGGCTTTAAAATTTTCATTCTAGTGTCTTTCGTTTGGGAGAAAAATGCAAAGGTACAATACAGCATTTCCTTGCCGATATCTCTCTTTTGCAAAGAGATAGGCATTGGAAAATTCAGGGCTATAACGTGTAGATGAAGCACTAACAGGAGGCTTTAACATTTTTATTCTAGTGTCCTTCGTTTGGGAGAAAAATGCAAAGGTACAATACAGCTTTTCCTTGCCGATATCTCTCTTTTGCAAAGAGATAGGCATTGGAAAATTCAGGGCTATAACGTGTAGATGAAGCACTAACAGGAGGCTTTAAAATTTTCATTCTAGTGTCTTTCGTTTGGGAGAAAAATGCAAAAGTACAATGCAGCTTTTCCTTGCCGATATCTCTCTTTTGCAAAGAGATAGGCATTGGAAAATGCAGGGCTATAACATGTAGATGAAGCACTAACAGGAGGCTTTAAAATTTTCATTCTAGTGTCTTTCGTTTGGGAGAAAAATGCAAAAGTACAATGCAGCTTTTCCTTGCCGATATCTCTCTTTTGCAAAGAGATAGGCATTGGAAAATGCAGGGCTATAACGTGTAGATGAAGCACTAACAGGAGGCTTTAAAATTTTCATTCTAGTGTCTTTCGTTTGGGAGAAAAATGCAAAGGTACAATACAGCATTTCCTTGCCGATATCTCTCTTTTGCAAAGAGATAGGCATTGGAAAATTCAGGGCTATAACGTGTAGATTAAGCACTAACAGGAGGCTTTAAAATTTTCATTCTAGTGTCCTTCGTTTGGGAGAAAAATGCAAAGGTACAATACAGCTTTTCCTTGCCGATATCTCTCTTTTGCAAAGAGATAGGCATTGGAAAATTCAGGGCTATAACGTGTAGATGAAGCACTAATAGGAGGCTTTAAAATTTTCATTCTAGTGTCCTTCGTTTGGGAGAAAAAGGCAAAGGTACAATACAGCTTTTCCTTGCCGATATCTCTCTTTTGCAAAGAGATAGGCATTGGAAAATTCAGGGCTATAACGTGTAGATGAAGCACTAACAGGAGGCTTTAAAATTTTCATTCTAGTGTCTTTCGTTTGGGAGAAAAATGCAAAAGTACAATGCAGCTTTTCCTTGCCGATATCTCTCTTTTGCAAAGAGATAGGCATTGGAAAATGCAGGGCTATAACGTGTAGATGAAGCACTAACAGGAGGCTTTAAAATTTTCATTCTAGTGTCTTTCGTTTGGGAGAAAAATGCAAAGGTACAATACAGCATTTCCTTGCCGATATCTCTCTTTTGCAAAGAGATAGGCATTGGAAAATTCAGGGCTATAACGTGTAGATGAAGCACTAATAGGAGGCTTTAAAATTTTCATTCTAGTGTCCTTCGTTTGGGAGAAAAATGCAAAGGTACAATACAGCTTTTCCTTGCCGATATCTCTCTTTTGCAAAGAGATAGGCATTGGAAAATTCAGGGCTATAACGTGTAGATGAAGCACTAACAGGAGGCTTTAAAATTTTCATTCTAGTGTCTTTCGTTTGGGAGAAAAATGCAAAGGTACAATACAGCTTTTCCTTGCCGATATCTCTCTTTTGCAAAGAGCTAGGCATTGGAAAATTCAGAGCTATAACGTGTAGATGAAGCACTAACAGTAGGCTTTAAAATTTTCATTCTAGTGTCTTTCGTTTGGGAGAAAAATGCAAAGGTACAATACAGCTTTTCCTTGCCAATATCTCTCTTTTGCAAAGAGATAGGCATTGGAAAATGCAGGGCTATAACGTGTAGATGAAGCACTAACAGGAGGCTTTAAAATTTTCATTCTAGTGTCTTTCGTTTGGGAGAAAAATGCAAAGGTACAATACAGCTTTTCCTTGCCGATATCTCTCTTTTGCAAAGAGCTAGGCATTGGAAAATTCAGGGCTATAACGTGTAGATGAAGCACTAACAGGAGGCTTTAAAATTTTCATTCTAGTGTCTTTCGTTTGGGAGAAAAATGCAAAGGTACAATACAGCTTTTCCTTGCCGATATCTCTCTTTTGCAAAGAGCTAGGCATTGGAAAATTCAGGGCTATACCGTGTAGATGAAGCACTAACAGGAGGCTTTTAAATTTTCATTCTAGTGTCCTTCGTTTGGGAGAAAAATGCAAAGGTACAATACAGCTTTTCCTTGCCGATATCTCTCTTTTGCAAAGAGATAGGCATTGGAAAATTCAGGGCTATAACGTGTAGATGAAGCACTAACAGGAGGCTTTAAAATTTTCATTCTAGTGTCTTTCGTTTGGGAGAAAAATGCAAAGGTACAATACAGCTTTTCCTTGCCGATATCTCTCTTTGGCAAAGAGATAGGCATTGGAAAATTCAGGGCTATAACGTGTAGATGAAGCACTAACAGGAGGCTTTAAAATTTTCATTCTAGTGTCTTTCGTTTGGGAGAAAAATGCAAAGGTACAATACAGCTTTTCCTTGCCAATATCTCTCTTTTGCAAAGAGCTAGGCATTGGAAAATTCAGGGCTATAACGTGTAGATGAAGCACTAATAGGAGGCTTTAAAATTTTCATTCTAGTGTCCTTCGTTTGGGAGAAAAAGGCAAAGGTACAATACAGCTTTTCCTTGCCGATATCTCTCTTTTGCAAAGAGATATGCATTGGAAAATTCAGGGCTATAACGTGTAGATGAAGCACTAACAGGAGGCTTTAAAATTTTCATTCTAGTGTCTTTCGTTTGGGAGAAAAATGCAAAGGTACAATACAGCATTTCCTTGCCGATATCTCTCTTTTGCAAAGAGATAGGCATTGGAAAATTCAGGGCTATAACGTGTAGATTAAGCACTAACAGGAGGCTTTAAAATTTTCATTCTAGTGTCTTTCGTTTGGGAGAAAAATGCAAAAGTACAATGCAGCTTTTCCTTGCCGATATCTCTCTTTTGCAAAGAGATAGGCATTGGAAAATGCAGGGCTATAACGTGTAGATGAAGCACTAACAGGAGGCTTTAAAATTTTCATTCTAGTGTCTTTCGTTTGGGAGAAAAATGCAAAGGTACAATACAGCATTTCCTTGCCGATATCTCTCTTTTGCAAAGAGATAGGCATTGGAAAATGCAGCGCTATAACGTGTAGATGAAGCACTAACAGGAGGCTTTAAAATTTTCATTCTAGTGTCTTTCGTTTGGGAGAAAAATGCAAAGGTACAATACAGCTTTTCCTTGCCGATATCTCTTTTTTGCAAAGAGATAGGCATTGGAAAATTCAGGGCTATAACGTGTAGATTAAGCACTAACAGGAGGCTTTAAAATTTTCATTCTAGTGTCCTTCGTTTGGGAGAAAAATGCAAAGGTACAATACAGCTTTTCCTTGCCGATATCTCTCTTTTGCAAAGAGATAGGCATTGGAAAATTCAGGGCTATAACGTGTAGATGAAGCACTAATAGGAGGCTTTAAAATTTTCATTCTAGTGTCCTTCGTTTGGGAGAAAAAGGCAAAGGTACAATACAGCTTTTCCTTGCCGATATCTCTCTTTTGCAAAGAGATAGGCATTGGAAATTCAGGGCTATAACGTGTAGATGAAGCACTAACAGGAGGCTTTAAAATTTTCATTCTAGTGTCTTTCGTTTGGGAGAAAAATGCAAAAGTACAATGCAGCTTTTCCTTGCCGATATCTCTCTTTTGCAAAGAGATAGGCATTGGAAAATGCAGGGCTATAACGTGTAGATGAAGCACTAACAGGAGGCTTTAAAATTTTCATTCTAGTGTCTTTCGTTTGGGAGAAAAATGCAAAGGTACAATACAGCATTTCCTTGCCGATATCTCTCTTTTGCAAAGAGATAGGCATTGGAAAATTCAGGGCTATAACGTGTAGATGAAGCACTAACAGGAGGCTTTAACATTTTTATTCTAGTGTCCTTCGTTTGGGAGAAAAATGCAAAGGTACAATACAGCTTTTCCTTGCCGATATCTCTCTTTTGCAAAGAGATAGGCATTGGAAAATTCAGGGCTATAACGTGTAGATGAAGCACTAACAGGAGGCTTTAAAATTTTCATTCTAGTGTCTTTCGTTTGGGAGAAAAATGCAAAAGTACAATGCAGCTTTTCCTTGCCGATATCTCTCTTTTGCAAAGAGATAGGCATTGGAAAATGCAGGGCTATAACGTGTAGATGAAGCACTAACAGGAGGCTTTAAAATTTTCATTCTAGTGTCTTTCGTTTGGGAGAAAAATGCAAAGGTACAATACAGCATTTCCTTGCCGATATCTCTCTTTTGCAAAGAGATAGGCATTGGAAAATTCAGGGCTATAACGTGTAGATGAAGCACTAATAGGAGGCTTTAAAATTTTCATTCTAGTGTCCTTCGTTTGGGAGAAAAATGCAAAGGTACAATACAGCTTTTCCTTGCCGATATCTCTCTTTTGCAAAGAGATAGGCATTGGAAAATTCAGGGCTATAACGTGTAGATGAAGCACTAACAGGAGGCTTTAAAATTTTCATTCTAGTGTCTTTCGTTTGGGAGAAAAATGCAAAGGTACAATACAGCTTTTCCTTGCCGATATCTCTCTTTTGCAAAGAGCTAGGCATTGGAAAATTCAGAGCTATAACGTGTAGATGAAGCACTAACAGTAGGCTTTAAAATTTTCATTCTAGTGTCTTTCGTTTGGGAGAAAAATGCAAAGGTACAATACAGCTTTTCCTTGCCAATATCTCTCTTTTGCAAAGAGATAGGCATTGGAAAATGCAGGGCTATAACGTGTAGATGAAGCACTAACAGGAGGCTTTAAAATTTTCATTCTAGTGTCTTTCGTTTGGGAGAAAAATGCAAAGGTACAATACAGCTTTTCCTTGCCGATATCTCTCTTTTGCAAAGAGCTAGGCATTGGAAAATTCAGGGCTATAACGTGTAGATGAAGCACTAACAGGAGGCTTTAAAATTTTCATTCTAGTGTCCTTCGTTTGGGAGAAAAATGCAAAGGTACAATACAGCTTTTCCTTGCCAATATCTCTCTTTTGCAAAGAGCTAGGCATTGGAAAATTCAGGGCTATACCGTGTAGATGAAGCACTAACAGGAGGCTTTTAAATTTTCATTCTAGTGTCCTTCGTTTGGGAGAAAAATGCAAAGGTACAATACAGCTTTTCCTTGCCGATATCTCTCTTTTGCAAAGAGATAGGCATTGGAAAATTCAGGGCTATAACGTGTAGATGAAGCACTAACAGGAGGCTTTAAAATTTTCATTCTAGTGTCTTTCGTTTGGGAGAAAAATGCAAAGGTACAATACAGCTTTTCCTTGCCGATATCTCTCTTTGGCAAAGAGATAGGCATTGGAAAATTCAGGGCTATAACGTGTAGATGAAGCACTAACAGGAGGCTTTAAAATTTTCATTCTAGTGTCTTTCGTTTGGGAGAAAAATGCAAAGGTACAATACAGCTTTTCCTTGCCAATATCTCTCTTTTGCAAAGAGCTAGGCATTGGAAAATTCAGGGCTATAACGTGTAGATGAAGCACTAATAGGAGGCTTTAAAATTTTCATTCTAGTGTCCTTCGTTTGGGAGAAAAAGGCAAAGGTACAATACAGCTTTTCCTTGCCGATATCTCTCTTTTGCAAAGAGATATGCATTGGAAAATTCAGGGCTATAACGTGTAGATGAAGCACTAACAGGAGGCTTTAAAATTTTCATTCTAGTGTCTTTCGTTTGGGAGAAAAATGCAAAGGTACAATACAGCATTTCCTTGCCGATATCTCTCTTTTGCAAAGAGATAGGCATTGGAAAATTCAGGGCTATAACGTGTAGATTAAGCACTAACAGGAGGCTTTAAAATTTTCATTCTAGTGTCTTTCGTTTGGGAGAAAAATGCAAAAGTACAATGCAGCTTTTCCTTGCCGATATCTCTCTTTTGCAAAGAGATAGGCATTGGAAAATGCAGGGCTATAACGTGTAGATGAAGCACTAACAGGAGGCTTTAAAATTTTCATTCTAGTGTCTTTCGTTTGGGAGAAAAATGCAAAGGTACAATACAGCATTTCCTTGCCGATATCTCTCTTTTGCAAAGAGATAGGCATTGGAAAATGCAGCGCTATAACGTGTAGATGAAGCACTAACAGGAGGCTTTAAAATTTTCATTCTAGTGTCTTTCGTTTGGGAGAAAAATGCAAAGGTACAATACAGCTTTTCCTTGCCGATATCTCTTTTTTGCAAAGAGATAGGCATTGGAAAATTCAGGGCTATAACGTGTAGATTAAGCACTAACAGGAGGCTTTAAAATTTTCATTCTAGTGTCCTTCGTTTGGGAGAAAAATGCAAAGGTACAATACAGCTTTTCCTTGCCGATATCTCTCTTTTGCAAAGAGATAGGCATTGGAAAATTCAGGGCTATAACGTGTAGATGAAGCACTAATAGGAGGCTTTAAAATTTTCATTCTAGTGTCCTTCGTTTGGGAGAAAAAGGCAAAGGTACAATACAGCTTTTCCTTGCCGATATCTCTCTTTTGCAAAGAGATAGGCATTGGAAATTCAGGGCTATAACGTGTAGATGAAGCACTAACAGGAGGCTTTAAAATTTTCATTCTAGTGTCTTTCGTTTGGGAGAAAAATGCAAAAGTACAATGCAGCTTTTCCTTGCCGATATCTCTCTTTTGCAAAGAGATAGGCATTGGAAAATGCAGGGCTATAACGTGTAGATGAAGCACTAACAGGAGGCTTTAAAATTTTCATTCTAGTGTCTTTCGTTTGGGAGAAAAATGCAAAGGTACAATACAGCATTTCCTTGCCGATATCTCTCTTTTGCAAAGAGATAGGCATTGGAAAATTCAGGGCTATAACGTGTAGATGAAGCACTAACAGGAGGCTTTAACATTTTTATTCTAGTGTCCTTCGTTTGGGAGAAAAATGCAAAGGTACAATACAGCTTTTCCTTGCCGATATCTCTCTTTTGCAAAGAGATAGGCATTGGAAAATTCAGGGCTATAACGTGTAGATGAAGCACTAACAGGAGGCTTTAAAATTTTCATTCTAGTGTCTTTCGTTTGGGAGAAAAATGCAAAAGTACAATGCAGCTTTTCCTTGCCGATATCTCTCTTTTGCAAAGAGATAGGCATTGGAAAATGCAGGGCTATAACATGTAGATGAAGCACTAACAGGAGGCTTTAAAATTTTCATTCTAGTGTCTTTCGTTTGGGAGAAAAATGCAAAAGTACAATGCAGCTTTTCCTTGCCGATATCTCTCTTTTGCAAAGAGATAGGCATTGGAAAATGCAGGGCTATAACGTGTAGATGAAGCACTAACAGGAGGCTTTAAAATTTTCATTCTAGTGTCTTTCGTTTGGGAGAAAAATGCAAAGGTACAATACAGCATTTCCTTGCCGATATCTCTCTTTTGCAAAGAGATAGGCATTGGAAAATTCAGGGCTATAACGTGTAGATTAAGCACTAACAGGAGGCTTTAAAATTTTCATTCTAGTGTCCTTCGTTTGGGAGAAAAATGCAAAGGTACAATACAGCTTTTCCTTGCCGATATCTCTCTTTTGCAAAGAGATAGGTATTGGAAAATTCAGGGCTATAACGTGTAGATGAAGCACTAATAGGAGGCTTTAAAATTTTCATTCTAGTGTCTTTCGTTTGGGAGAAAAAGGCAAAGGTACAATACAGCTTTTCCTTGCCGATATCTCTCTTTTGCAAAGAGATAGGCATTGGAAAATTCAGGGCTATAACGTGTAGATGAAGCACTAACAGGAGGCTTTAAAATTTTCATTCTAGTGTCTTTCGTTTGGGAGAAAAATGCAAAAGTACAATGCAGCTTTTCCTTGCCGATATCTCTCTTTTGCAAAGAGATAGGCATTGGAAAATGCAGGGCTATAACGTGTAGATGAAGCACTAACAGGAGGCTTTAAAATTTTCATTCTAGTGTCTTTCGTTTGGGAGAAAAATGCAAAGGTACAATACAGCATTTCCTTGCCGATATCTCTCTTTTGCAAAGAGATAGGCATTGAAAAATTCAGGGCTATTACGTGTAGATGAAGCACTAACAGGAGGCTTTAAAATTTTCATTCTAGTGTCTTTCGTTTGGGAGAAAAATGCAAAAGTACAATGCAGCTTTTCCTTGCCGATATCTCTCTTTTGCAAAGAGATAGGCATTGGAAAATGCAGCGCTATAACGTGTAGATGAAGCACTAACAGGAGGCTTTAAAATTTTCATTCTAGTGTCTTTCGTTTGGGAGAAAAATGCAAAGGTACAATACAGCTTTTCCTTGCCGATATCTCTCTTTTGCAAAGAGATAGGCATTGGAAAATTCAGGGCTATAACGTGTAGATGAAGCACTAATAGGAGGCTTTAAAATTTTCATTCTAGTGTCCTTCGTTTGGGAGAAAAATGCAAAGGTACAATACAGCTTTTCCTTGCCGATATCTCTCTTTTGCAAAGAGATAGGCATTGGAAAATGCAGGGCTATAACGTGTAGATGAAGCACTAACAGGAGGCTTTAAAATTTTCATTCTAGTGTCTTTCGTTTGGGAGAAAAATGCAAAGGTACAATACAGCATTTCCTTGCCGATATCTCTCTTTTGCAAAGAGATAGGCATTGAAAAATTCAGGGCTATTACGTGTAGATGAAGCACTAACAGGAGGCTTTAAAATTTTCATTCTAGTGTCTTTCGTTTGGGAGTAAAATGCAAAAGTACAATGCAGCTTTTCCTTGCCGATATCTCTCTTTTGCAAAGAGATAGGCATTGGAAAATGCAGCGCTATAACGTGTAGATGAAGCACTAACAGGAGGCTTTAAAATTTTCATTCTAGTGTCTTTCGTTTGGGAGAAAAATGCAAAGGTACAATACAGCTTTTCCTTGCCGATATCTCTCTTTTGCAAAGAGATAGGCATTGGAAAATTCAGGGCTATAACGTGTAGATGAAGCACTAATAGGAGGCTTTAAAATTTTCATTCTAGTGTCCTTCGTTTGGGAGAAAAATGCAAAGGTACAATACAGCTTTTCCTTGCCGATATCTCTCTTTTGCAAAGAGATAGGCATTGGAAAATTCAGGGCTATAACGTGTAGATGAAGCACTAACAGGAGGCTTTAAAATTTTCATTCTAGTGTCTTTCGTTTGGGAGAAAAATGCAAAGGTACAATACAGCTTTTCCTTGCCGATATCTCTCTTTTGCAAAGAGCTAGGCATTGGAAAATTCAGAGCTATAACGTGTAGATGAAGCACTAACAGTAGGCTTTAAAATTTTCATTCTAGTGTCTTTCGTTTGGGAGAAAAATGCAAAGGTACAATACAGCTTTTCCTTGCCAATATCTCTCTTTTGCAAAGAGATAGGCATTGGAAAATGCAGGGCTATAACGTGTAGATGAAGCACTAACAGGAGGCTTTAAAATTTTCATTCTAGTGTCTTTCGTTTGGGAGAAAAATGCAAAGGTACAATACAGCTTTTCCTTGCCGATATCTCTCTTTTGCAAAGAGCTAGGCATTGGAAAATTCAGGGCTATAACGTGTAGATGAAGCACTAACAGGAGGCTTTAAAATTTTCATTCTAGTGTCCTTCGTTTGGGAGAAAAATGCAAAGGTACAATACAGCTTTTCCTTGCCAATATCTCTCTTTTGCAAAGAGCTAGGCATTGGAAAATTCAGGGCTATACCGTGTAGATGAAGCACTAACAGGAGGCTTTTAAATTTTCATTCTAGTGTCCTTCGTTTGGGAGAAAAATGCAAAGGTACAATACAGCTTTTCCTTGCCGATATCTCTCTTTTGCAAAGAGATAGGCATTGGAAAATTCAGGGCTATAACGTGTAGATGAAGCACTAACAGGAGGCTTTAAAATTTTCATTCTAGTGTCTTTCGTTTGGGAGAAAAATGCAAAGGTACAATACAGCTTTTCCTTGCCGATATCTCTCTTTTGCAAAGAGCTAGGCATTGGAAAATTCAGGGCTATAACGTGTAGATGAAGCACTAACAGTAGGCTTTAAAATTTTCATTCTAGTGTCTTTCGTTTGGGAGAAAAATGCAAAGGTACAATACAGTTTTTCCTTGCCGATATCTCTCTTTTGCAAAGAGATAGGCATTGGAAAATTCAGGGCTATAACGTGTAGATGAAGCACTAACAGGAGGCTTTAAAATTTTCATTCTAGTTTCCTTCGTTTGGGAGAAAAATGCAAAGGTACAATACAGCTTTTCCTTGCCAATATCTCTCTTTTGCAAAGAGCAAGGCATTGGAAAATTCAGGGCTATACCGTGTAGATGAAGCACTAACAGGAGGCTTTTAAATTTTCATTCTAGTGTCCTTCGTTTGGGAGAAAAATGCAAAGGTACAATACAGCTTTTCCTTGCCGATATCTCTCTTTTGCAAAGAGATAGGCATTGGAAAATTCAGGGCTATAACGTGTAGATGAAGCACTAACAGTAGGCTTTAAAATTTTCATTCTAGTGTCTTTCGTTTGGGAGAAAAATGCAAAGGTACAATACAGCTTTTCCTTGCCAATATCTCTCTTTTGCAAAGAGATAGGCATTGGAAAATGCAGGGCTATAACGTGTAGATGAAGCACTAACAGGAGGCTTTAAAATTTTCATTCTAGTGTCTTTCGTTTGGGAGAAAAATGCAAAGGTACAATACAGCTTTTCCTTGCCGATATCTCTCTTTTGCAAAGAGCTAGGCATTGGAAAATTCAGGGCTATAACGTGTAGATGAAGCACTAACAGGAGGCTTTAAAATTTTCATTCTAGTGTCCTTCGTTTGGGAGAAAAATGCAAAGGTACAATACAGCTTTTCCTTGCCAATATCTCTCTTTTGCAAAGAGCTAGGCATTGGAAAATTCAGGGCTATACCGTGTAGATGAAGCACTAACAGGAGGCTTTTAAATTTTCATTCTAGTGTCCTTCGTTTGGGAGAAAAATGCAAAGGTACAATACAGCTTTTCCTTGCCGATATCTCTCTTTTGCAAAGAGATAGGCATTGGAAAATTCAGGGCTATAACGTGTAGATGAAGCACTAACAGGAGGCTTTAAAATTTTCATTCTAGTGTCTTTCGTTTGGGAGAAAAATGCAAAGGTACAATACAGCTTTTCCTTGCCGATATCTCTCTTTTGCAAAGAGCTAGGCATTGGAAAATTCAGGGCTATAACGTGTAGATGAAGCACTAACAGTAGGCTTTAAAATTTTCATTCTAGTGTCTTTCGTTTGGGAGAAAAATGCAAAGGTACAATACAGTTTTTCCTTGCCGATATCTCTCTTTTGCAAAGAGATAGGCATTGGAAAATTCAGGGCTATAACGTGTAGATGAAGCACTAACAGGAGGCTTTAAAATTTTCATTCTAGTTTCCTTCGTTTGGGAGAAAAATGCAAAGGTACAATACAGCTTTTCCTTGCCAATATCTCTCTTTTGCAAAGAGCAAGGCATTGGAAAATTCAGGGCTATACCGTGTAGATGAAGCACTAACAGGAGGCTTTTAAATTTTCATTCTAGTGTCCTTCGTTTGGGAGAAAAATGCAAAGGTACAATACAGCTTTTCCTTGCCGATATCTCTCTTTTGCAAAGAGATAGGCATTGGAAAATTCAGGGCTATAACGTGTAGATGAAGCACTAACAGGAGGCTTTAAAATTTTCATTCTAGTGTCTTTCGTTTGGGAGAAAAATGCAAAGGTACAATACAGTTTTTCCTTGCCGATATCTCTCTTTGGCAAAGAGATAGGCATTGGAAAATTCAGGGCTATAACGTGTAGATGAAGCACTAACAGGAGGCTTTAAAATTTTCATTCTAGTGTCTTTCGTTTGGGAGAAAAATGCAAAGGTACAATACAGCTTTTCCTTGCCAATATCTCTCTTTTGCAAAGAGCTAGGCATTGGAAAATTCAGGGCTATAACGTGTAGATGAAGCACTAATAGGAGGCTTTAAAATTTTCATTCTAGTGTCCTTCGTTTGGGAGAAAAAGGCAAAGGTACAATACAGCTTTTCCTTGCCGATATCTCTCTTTTGCAAAGAGATAGGCATTGGAAAATTCAGGGCTATAACGTGTAGATGAAGCACTAACAGGAGGCTTTAAAATTTTCATTCTAGTGTCTTTCGTTTGGGAGAAAAATGCAAAGGTACAATACAGCATTTCCTTGCCGATATCTCTCTTTTGCAAAGAGATAGGCATTGGAAAATGCAGCGCTATAACGTGTAGATGAAGCACTAACAGGAGGCTTTAAAATTTTCATTCTAGTGTCCTTCGTTTGGGAGAAAAATGCAAAGGTACAATACAGCTTTTCCTTGCCGATATCTCTCTTTTGCAAAGAGATAGGCATTGGAAAATTCAGGGCTATAACGTGTAGATGAAGCACTAATAGGAGGCTTTAAAATTTTCATTCTAGTGTCCTTCGTTTGGGAGAAAAAGGCAAAGGTACAATACAGCTTTTCCTTGCCGATATCTCTCTTTTGCAAAGAGATAGGCATTGGAAAATTCAGGGCTATAACGTGTAGATGAAGCACTAACAGGAGGCTTTAAAATTTTCATTCTAGTGTCTTTCGTTTGGGAGAAAAATGCAAAAGTACAATGCAGCTTTTCCTTGCCGATATCTCTCTTTTGCAAAGAGATAGGCATTGGAAAATGCAGGGCTATAACGTGTAGATGAAGCACTAACAGGAGGCTTTAAAATTTTCATTCTAGTGTCTTTCGTTTGGGAGAAAAATGCAAAGGTACAATACAGCATTTCCTTGCCGATATCTCTCTTTTGCAAAGAGATAGGCATTGGAAAATTCAGGGCTATTACGTGTAGATGAAGCACTAACAGGAGGCTTTAAAATTTTCATTCTAGTGTCTTTCGTTTGGGAGAAAAATGCAAAAGTACAATGCAGCATTTCCTTGCCGATATCTCTCTTTTGCAAAGAGATAGGCATTGGAAAATGCAGCGCTATAACGTGTAGATGAAGCACTAACAGGAGGCTTTAAAATTTTCATTCTAGTGTCTTTCGTTTGGGAGAAAAAT
Organism: Pseudophryne corroboree; assembly: GCF_028390025.1. Classification (NCBI taxonomy): domain Eukaryota; kingdom Metazoa; phylum Chordata; class Amphibia; order Anura; family Myobatrachidae; genus Pseudophryne; species Pseudophryne corroboree. The sequence goes on from NW_026970570.1 coordinate 1,664,606, forward strand.
GCAAAGGTACAATACAGCTTTTCCTTGCCGATATCTCTCTTTTGCAAAGAGATAGGCATTGGAAAATTCAGGGCTATAACGTGTAGATGAAGCACTAATAGGAGGCTTTAAAATTTTCATTCTAGTGTCCTTCGTTTGGGAGAAAAATGCAAAGGTACAATACAGCTTTTCCTTGCCGATATCTCTCTTTTGCAAAGAGATAGGCATTGGAAAATTCAGGGCTATAACGTGTAGATGAAGCACTAACAGGAGGCTTTAAAATTTTCATTCTAGTGTCTTTCGTTTGGGAGAAAAATGCAAAGGTACAATACAGCTTTTCCTTGCCGATATCTCTCTTTTGCAAAGAGCTAGGCATTGGAAAATTCAGAGCTATAACGTGTAGATGAAGCACTAACAGTAGGCTTTAAAATTTTCATTCTAGTGTCTTTCGTTTGGGAGAAAAATGCAAAGGTACAATACAGCTTTTCCTTGCCAATATCTCTCTTTTGCAAAGAGATAGGCATTGGAAAATGCAGGGCTATAACGTGTAGATGAAGCACTAACAGGAGGCTTTAAAATTTTCATTCTAGTGTCTTTCGTTTGGGAGAAAATTGCAAAGGTACAATACAGCTTTTCCTTGCCGATATCTCTCTTTTGCAAAGAGCTAGGCATTGGAAAATTCAGGGCTATAACGTGTAGATGAAGCACTAACAGGAGGCTTTAAAATTTTCATTCTAGTGTCCTTCGTTTGGGAGAAAAATGCAAAGGTACAATACAGCTTTTCCTTGCCAATATCTCTCTTTTGCAAAGAGCTAGGCATTGGAAAATTCAGGGCTATACCGTGTAGATGAAGCACTAACAGGAGGCTTTTAAATTTTCATTCTAGTGTCCTTCGTTTGGGAGAAAAATGCAAAGGTACAATACAGCTTTTCCTTGCCGATATCTCTCTTTTGCAAAGAGATAGGCATTGGAAAATTCAGGGCTATAACGTGTAGATGAAGCACTAACAGGAGGCTTTAAAATTTTCATTCTAGTGTCTTTCGTTTGGGAGAAAAATGCAAAGGTACAATACAGCTTTTCCTTGCCGATATCTCTCTTTTGCAAAGAGCTAGGCATTGGAAAATTCAGGGCTATAACGTGTAGATGAAGCACTAACAGTAGGCTTTAAAATTTTCATTCTAGTGTCTTTCGTTTGGGAGAAAAATGCAAAGGTACAATACAGTTTTTCCTTGCCGATATCTCTCTTTTGCAAAGAGATAGGCATTGGAAAATTCAGGGCTATAACGTGTAGATGAAGCACTAACAGGAGGCTTTAAAATTTTCATTCTAGTTTCCTTCGTTTGGGAGAAAAATGCAAAGGTACAATACAGCTTTTCCTTGCCAATATCTCTCTTTTGCAAAGAGCTAGGCATTGGAAAATTCAGGGCTATACCGTGTAGATGAAGCACTAACAGGAGGCTTTTAAATTTTAATTCTAGTGTCCTTCGTTTGGGAGAAAAATGCAAAGGTACAATACAGCTTTTCCTTGCCGATATCTCTCTTTTGCAAAGAGATAGGCATTGGAAAATTCAGGGCTATAACGTGTAGATGAAGCACTAACAGGAGGCTTTAAAATTTTCATTCTAGTGTCTTTCGTTTGGGAGAAAAATGCAAAGGTACAATACAGTTTTTCCTTGCCGATATCTCTCTTTGGCAAAGAGATAGGCATTGGAAAATTCAGGGCTATAACGTGTAGATGAAGCACTAACAGGAGGCTTTAAAATTTTCATTCTAGTGTCTTTCGTTTGGGAGAAAAATGCAAAGGTACAATACAGCTTTTCCTTGCCAATATCTCTCTTTTGCAAAGAGCTAGGAATTGGAAAATTCAGGGCTATAACGTGTAGATGAAGCACTAACAGGAGGCTTTAAAATTTTCATTCTAGTGTCTTTCGTTTGGGAGAAAAATGCAAAAGTACAATGCAGCTTTTCCTTGCCGATATCTCTCTTTTGCAAAGAGATAGGCATTGGAAAATGCAGGGCTATAACGTGTAGATGAAGCACTAACAGGAGGCTTTAAAATTTTCATTCTAGTGTCTTTCGTTTGGGAGAAAAATGCAAAGGTACAATACAGCATTTCCTTGCCGATATCTCTCTTTTGTAAAGAGATAGGCATTGGAAAATTCAGGGCTATTACGTGTAGATGAAGCACTAACAGGAGGCTTTAAAATTTTCATTCTAGTGTCTTTCGTTTGGGAGAAAAATGCAAAAGTACAATGCAGCTTTTCCTTGCCGATATCTCTCTTTTGCAAAGAGATAGGCATTGGAAAATGCAGGGCTATAACGTGTAGATGAAGCACTAACAGGAGGCTTTAAAATTTTCATTCTAGTGTCTTTCGTTTGGGAGAAAAATGCAAAGGTACAATACAGCATTTCCTTGCCGATATCTCTCTTTTGCAAAGAGATAGGCATTGGAAAATTCAGGGCTATAACGTGTAGATGAAGCACTAACAGGAGGCTTTAAAATTTTCATTCTAGTGTCTTTCGTTTGGGAGAAAAATGCAAAGGTACAATACAGCTTTTCCTTGCCGATATCTCTCTTTTGCAAAGAGATAGGCATTGGAAAATTCAGGGCTATAACGTGTAGATGAAGCACTAACAGGAGGCTTTAAAATTTTAATTCTAGAGTCCTTCGTTTGGGAGAAAAATGCAAAGGTACAATACAGCTTTTCCTTGCCGATATCTCTCTTTTGCAAAGAGATAGGCATTGGAAAATTCAGGGCTATAACGTGTAGATGAAGCACTAATAGGAGGCTTTAAAATTTTCATTCTAGTGTCCTTCGTTTGGGAGAAAAATGCAAAGGTACAATACAGCTTTTCCTTGCCGATATCTCTCTTTTGCAAAGAGATAGGCATTGGAAAATTCAGGGCTATAACGTGTAGATGAAGCACTAACAGGAGGCTTTAAAATTTTCATTCTAGTGTCTTTCGTTTGGGAGAAAAATGCAAAGGTACAATACAGCTTTTCCTTGCCGATATCTCTCTTTTGCAAAGAGCTAGGCATTGGAAAATTCAGGGCTATAACGTGTAGATGAAGCACTAACAGGAGGCTTTAAAATTTTCATTCTAGTGTCTTTCGTTTAGGAGAAAAATGCAAAGGTACAATACAGTTTTTCCTTGCCAATATATCTCTTTTGCAAAGAGATAGGCATTGGAAAATTCAGGGCTATAACGTGCAGATGAAGCACTAACAGGAGGCTTTAAAATTTTCATTCTAGTGTCCTTCGTTTGGGAGAAAAATGCAAAGGTACAATACAGCTTTTCCTTGCCAATATCTCTCTTTTGCAAAGAGCTAGGCATTGGAAAATTCAGGACTATACCGTGTAGATGAAGCACTAACAGGAGGCTTTTAATTTTCATTCTAGAGTCCTTCGTTTGGGAGAAAAATGCAAAGGTACAATACAGCTTTTCCTTGCCGATATCTCTCTTTTGCAAAGAGATAGGCATTGGAAAATTCAGGGCTATAACGTGTAGATGAAGCACTAATAGGAGGCTTTAAAATTTTCATTCTAGTGTCCTTCGTTTGGGAGAAAAATGCAAAGGTACAATACAGCTTTTCCTTGCCGATATCTCTCTTTTGCAAAGAGATAGGCATGGGAAAATTCAGGGCTATAACGTGTAGATGAATCACTAACAGGAGGCTTTAAAATTTTCATTCTAGTGTCCTTCGTTTGGGAGAAAAAGGCAAAGGTACAATACAGCTTTTCCTTGCCGATATCTCTCTTTTGCAAAGAGATAGGCATTGGAAATTCAGGGCTATAACGTGTAGATGAAGCACTAACAGGAGGCTTTAAAATTTTCATTCTAGTGTCTTTCGTTTGGGAGAAAAATGCAAAAGTACAATGCAGCTTTTCCTTGCCGATATCTCTCTTTTGCAAAGAGATAGGCATTGGAAAATGCAGGGTTATAACGTGTAGATGAAGCACTAACAGGAGGCTTTAAAATTTTCATTCTAGTGTCTTTCGTTTGGGAGAAAAATGCAAAGGTAATATACAGCATTTCCTTGCCGATATCTCTCTTTTGCAAAGAGATAGGCATTGGAAAATTCAGGGCTATAACGTGTAGATGAAGCACTAACAGGAGGCTTTAACATTTTTATTCTAGTGTCCTTCGTTTGGGAGAAAAATGCAAAGGTACAATACAGCTTTTCCTTGCCGATATCTCTCTTTTGCAAAGAGATAGGCATTGGAAAATTCAGGGCTATAACGTGTAGATGAAGCACTAACAGGAGGCTTTAAAATTTTCATTCTAGTGTCTTTCGTTTGGGAGAAAAATGCAAAAGTACAATGCAGCTTTTCCTTGCCGATATCTCTCTTTTGCAAAGAGATAGGCATTGGAAAATGCAGGGCTATAACATGTAGATGAAGCACTAACAGGAGGCTTTAAAATTTTCATTCTAGTGTCTTTCGTTTGGGAGAAAAATGCAAAAGTACAATGCAGCTTTTCCTTGCCGATATCTCTCTTTTGCAAAGAGATAGGCATTGGAAAATGCAGGGCTATAACGTGTAGATGAAGCACTAACAGGAGGCTTTAAAATTTTCATTCTAGTGTCTTTCGTTTGGGAGAAAAATGCAAAGGTACAATACAGCATTTCCTTGCCGATATCTCTCTTTTGCAAAGAGATAGGCATTGGAAAATTCAGGGCTATAACGTGTAGATTAAGCACTAACAGGAGGCTTTAAAATTTTCATTCTAGTGTCCTTCGTTTGGGAGAAAAATGCAAAGGTACAATACAGCTTTTCCTTGCCGATATCTCTCTTTTGCAAAGAGATAGGCATTTGAAAATTCAGGGCTATAACGTGTAGATGAAGCACTAATAGGAGGCTTTAAAATTTTCATTCTAGTGTCTTTCGTTTGGGAGAAAAAGGCAAAGGTACAATACAGCTTTTCCTTGCCGATATCTCTCTTTTGCAAAGAGATAGGCATTGGAAAATTCAGGGCTATAACGTGTAGATGAAGCACTAACAGGAGGCTTTAAAATTTTCATTCTAGTGTCTTTCGTTTGGGAGAAAAATGCAAAAGTACAATGCAGCTTTTCCTTGCCGATATCTCTCTTTTGCAAAGAGATAGGCATTGGAAAATGCAGGGCTATAACGTGTAGATGAAGCACTAACAGGAGGCTTTAAAATTTTCATTCTAGTGTCTTTCGTTTGGGAGAAAAATGCAAAGGTACAATACAGCATTTCCTTGCCGATATCTCTCTTTTGCAAAGAGATAGGCATTGAAAAATTCAGGGCTATTACGTGTAGATGAAGCACTAACAGGAGGCTTTAAAATTTTCATTCTAGTGTCTTTCGTTTGGGAGAAAAATGCAAAAGTACAATGCAGCTTTTCCTTGCCGATATCTCTCTTTTGCAAAGAGATAGGCATTGGAAAATGCAGCGCTATAACGTGTAGATGAAGCACTAACAGGAGGCTTTAAAATTTTCATTCTAGTGTCTTTCGTTTGGGAGAAAAATGCAAAGGTACAATACAGCTTTTCCTTGCCGATATCTCTCTTTTGCAAAGAGATAGGCATTGGAAAATTCAGGGCTATAACGTGTAGATGAAGCACTAATAGGAGGCTTTAAAATTTTCATTCTAGTGTCCTTCGTTTGGGAGAAAAATGCAAAGGTACAATACAGCTTTTCCTTGCCGATATCTCTCTTTTGCAAAGAGATAGGCATTGGAAAATTCAGGGCTATAACGTGTAGATGAAGCACTAACAGGAGGCTTTAAAATTTTCATTCTAGTGTCTTTCGTTTGGGAGAAAAATGCAAAGGTACAATACAGCTTTTCCTTGCCGATATCTCTCTTTTGCAAAGAGCTAGGCATTGGAAAATTCAGAGCTATAACGTGTAGATGAAGCACTAACAGTAGGCTTTAAAATTTTCATTCTAGTGTCTTTCGTTTGGGAGAAAAATGCAAAGGTACAATACAGCTTTTCCTTGCCAATATCTCTCTTTTGCAAAGAGATAGGCATTGGAAAATGCAGGGCTATAACGTGTAGATGAAGCACTAACAGGAGGCTTTAAAATTTTCATTCTAGTGTCTTTCGTTTGGGAGAAAAATGCAAAGGTACAATACAGCTTTTCCTTGCCGATATCTCTCTTTTGCAAAGAGCTAGGCATTGGAAAATTCAGGGCTATAACGTGTAGATGAAGCACTAACAGGAGGCTTTAAAATTTTCATTCTAGTGTCCTTCGTTTGGGAGAAAAATGCAAAGGTACAATACAGCTTTTCCTTGCCAATATCTCTCTTTTGCAAAGAGCTAGGCATTGGAAAATTCAGGGCTATACCGTGTAGATGAAGCACTAACAGGAGGCTTTTAAATTTTCATTCTAGTGTCCTTCGTTTGGGAGAAAAATGCAAAGGTACAATACAGCTTTTCCTTGCCGATATCTCTCTTTTGCAAAGAGATAGGCATTGGAAAATTCAGGGCTATAACGTGTAGATGAAGCACTAACAGGAGGCTTTAAAATTTTCATTCTAGTGTCTTTCGTTTGGGAGAAAAATGCAAAGGTACAATACAGCTTTTCCTTGCCGATATCTCTCTTTTGCAAAGAGCTAGGCATTGGAAAATTCAGGGCTATAACGTGTAGATGAAGCACTAACAGTAGGCTTTAAAATTTTCATTCTAGTGTCTTTCGTTTGGGAGAAAAATGCAAAGGTACAATACAGTTTTTCCTTGCCGATATCTCTCTTTTGCAAAGAGATAGGCATTGGAAAATTCAGGGCTATAACGTGTAGATGAAGCACTAACAGGAGGCTTTAAAATTTTCATTCTAGTTTCCTTCGTTTGGGAGAAAAATGCAAAGGTACAATACAGCTTTTCCTTGCCAATATCTCTCTTTTGCAAAGAGCAAGGCATTGGAAAATTCAGGGCTATACCGTGTAGATGAAGCACTAACAGGAGGCTTTTAAATTTTCATTCTAGTGTCCTTCGTTTGGGAGAAAAATGCAAAGGTACAATACAGCTTTTCCTTGCCGATATCTCTCTTTTGCAAAGAGATAAGCATTGGAAAATTCAGGGCTATAACGTGTAGATGAAGCACTAACAGGAGGCTTTAAAATTTTCATTCTAGTGTCTTTCGTTTGGGAGAAAAATGCAAAGGTACAATACAGTTTTTCCTTGCCGATATCTCTCTTTGGCAAAGAGATAGGCATTGGAAAATTCAGGGCTATAACGTGTAGATGAAGCACTAACAGGAGGCTTTAAAATTTTCATTCTAGTGTCTTTCGTTTGGGAGAAAAATGCAAAGGTACAATACAGCTTTTCCTTGCCAATATCTCTCTTTTGCAAAGAGCTAGGCATTGGAAAATTCAGGGCTATAACGTGTAGATGAAGCACTAATAGGAGGCTTTAAAATTTTCATTCTAGTGTCCTTCGTTTAGGAGAAAAAGGCAAAGGTACAATACAGCTTTTCCTTGCCGATATCTCTCTTTTGCAAAGAGATAGGCATTGGAAAATTCAGGGCTATAACGTGTAGATGAAGCACTAACAGGAGGCTTTAAAATTTTCATTCTAGTGTCTTTCGTTTGGGAGAAAAATGCAAAGGTACAATACAGCATTTCCTTGCCGATATCTCTCTTTTGCAAAGAGATAGGCATTGGAAAATGCAGCGCTATAACGTGTAGATGAAGCACTAACAGGAGGCTTTAAAATTTTCATTCTAGTGTCTTTCGTTTGGGAGAAAAATGCAAAGGTACAATACAGCTTTTCCTTGCCGATATCTCTCTTTTGCAAAGAGATAGGCATTGGAAAATTCAGGGCTATAACGTGTAGATGAAGCACTAACAGGAGGCTTTAAAATTTTCATTCTAGTGTCTTTCGTTTGGGAGAAAAATGCAAAGGTACAATACAGCTTTTCCTTGCCGATATCTCTCTTTTGCAAAGAGATAGGCATTGGAAAATTCAGGGCTATAACGTGTAGATGAAGCACTAACAGGAGGCTTTAAAATTTTAATTCTAGAGTCCTTCGTTTGGGAGAAAAATGCAAAGGTACAATACAGCTTTTCCTTGCCGATATCTCTCTTTTGCAAAGAGATAGGCATTGGAAAATTCAGGGCTATAACGTGTAGATGAAGCACTAATAGGAGGCTTTAAAATTTTCATTCTAGTGTCCTTCGTTTGGGAGAAAAATGCAAAGGTACAATACAGCTTTTCCTTGCCGATATCTCTCTTTTGCAAAGAGATAGGCATTGGAAAATTCAGGGCTATAACGTGTAGATGAAGCACTAACAGGAGGCTTTAAAATTTTCATTCTAGTGTCTTTCGTTTGGGAGAAAAATGCAAAGGTACAATACAGCTTTTCCTTGCCGATATCTCTCTTTTGCAAAGAGCTAGGCATTGGAAAATTCAGGGCTATAACGTGTAGATGAAGCATTAACAGTAGGCTTTAAAATTTTCATTCTAGTGTCTTTCGTTTGGGAGAAAAATGCAAAGGTACAATACAGCTTTTCCTTGCCAATATCTCTCTTTTGCAAAGAGCTAGGCATTGGAAAATTCAGGGCTATAACGTGTAGATGAAGCACTAACAGGAGGCTTTAAAATTTTCATTCTAGTGTCTTTCGTTTAGGAGAAAAATGCAAAGGTACAATACAGTTTTTCCTTGCCAATATATCTCTTTTGCAAAGAGATAGGCATTGGAAAATTCAGGGCTATAACGTGCAGATGAAGCACTAACAGGAGGCTTTAAAATTTTCATTCTAGTGTCCTTCGTTTGGGAGAAAAATGCAAAGGTACAATACAGCTTTTCCTTGCCAATATCTCTCTTTTGCAAAGAGCTAGGCATTGGAAAATTCAGGACTATACCGTGTAGATGAAGCACTAACAGGAGGCTTTTAATTTTCATTCTAGAGTCCTTCGTTTGGGAGAAAAATGCAAAGGTACAATACAGCTTTTCCTTGCCGATATCTCTCTTTTGCAAAGAGATAGGCATTGGAAAATTCAGGGCTATAACGTGTAGATGAAGCACTAATAGGAGGCTTTAAAATTTTCATTCTAGTGTCCTTCGTTTGGGAGAAAAATGCAAAGGTACAATACAGCTTTTCCTTGCCGATATCTCTCTTTTGCAAAGAGATAGGCATGGGAAAATTCAGGGCTATAACGTGTAGATGAAGCACTAACAGGAGGCTTTAAAATTTTCATTCTAGTGTCTTTCGTTTGGGAGAAAAATGCAAAGGTACAATACAGCTTTTCCTTGCCGATATCTCTCTTTTGCAAAGAGCTAGGCATTGGAAAATTCAGGGCTATAACGTGTAGATGAAGCATTAACAGTAGGCTTTAAAATTTTCATTCTAGTGTCTTTCGTTTGGGAGAAAAATGCAAAGGTACAATACAGCTTTTCCTTGCCAATATCTCTCTTTTGCAAAGAGCTAGGCATTGGAAAATTCAGGGCTATAACGTGTAGATGAAGCACTAACAGGAGGCTTTAAAATTTTCATTCTAGTGTCTTTCGTTTAGGAGAAAAATGCAAAGGTACAATACAGTTTTTCCTTGCCAATATATCTCTTTTGCAAAGAGATAGGCATTGGAAAATTCAGGGCTATAACGTGCAGATGAAGCACTAACAGGAGGCTTTCAAATTTTCATTCTAGTGTCCTTCGTTTGGGAGAAAAATGCAAAGGTACAATACAGCTTTTCCTTGCCAATATCTCTCTTTTGCAAAGAGCTAGGCATTGGAAAATTCAGGGCTATACCGTGTAGATGAAGCACTAACAGGAGGCTTTTAATTTTTCATTCTAGTGAACTTCGTTTGGGAGAAAAATGCAAAGGTACAATACAGCTTTTCCTTGCCGATATCTCTCTTTTGCAAAGAGATAGGCATTGGAAAATTCAGGGCTATAACGTGTAGATGAAGCCCTAACAGGAGGCTTTAAAATTTTCATTCTAGTGTCTTTCGTTTGGGAGAAAAATGCAAAGGTACAATACAGCTTTTCCTTGCCGATATCTCTCTTTTGCAAAGAGATAGGCATTGGAAAATTCAGGGCTATAACGTGTAGATGAAGCACTAACAGGAGGCTTTAAAATTTTCATTCTAGTGTCCTTCGTTTGGGAGAAAAATGCAAAGGTACAATACAGCTTTTCCTTGCCGATATCTCTCTTTTGCAAAGAGATAGGCATTGGAAAATTCAGGGCTATAACGTGTAGATGAAGCACTAACAGGAGGCTTTAAAATTTTCATTCTAGTGTCTTTCGTTTGGGAGAAAAATGCAAAGGTACAATACAGTTTTTCCTTGCCAATATATCTCTTTTGCAAAGAGATAGGCATTGGAAAATTCAGGGCTATAACGTGCAGATGAAGCACTAACAGGAGGCTTTAAAATTTTCATTCTAGTGTCCTTCGTTTGGGAGAAAAATGCAAAGGTACAATACAGCTTTTCCTTGCCAATATCTCTCTTTTGCAAAGAGCTAGGCATTGGAAAATTCAGGGCTATACCGTGAAGATGAAGCACTAACAGGAGGCTTTTAAATTTTCATTCTAGTGTCCTTCGTTTGGGAGAAAAATGCAAAGGTACAATACAGCTTTTCCTTGCCGATATCTCTCTTTTGCAAAGAGATAGGCATTGGAAAAATCAGGGCTATAACGTGTAGATGAAGCACTAACAGGAGGCTTTAAAATTTTCATTCTAGTGTCTTTCGTTTGGGAGAAAAATGCAAAGGTACAATACAGCTTTTCCTTGCCGATATCTCTCTTTTGCAAAGAGATAGGCATTGGAAAATTCAGGGCTATAACGTGTAGATGAAGCACTAACAGGAGGCTTTAAAATTTTCATTCTAGTGTCCTTCGTTTGGGAGAAAAATGCAAAGGTACAATACAGCTTTTCCTTGCCAATATCTCTCTTTTGCAAAGAGATAGGCATTGGAAAATTCAGGGCTATAACGTGTAGATGAAGCACTAATAGGAGGCTTTAAAATTTTCAATCTAGTGTCCTTCGTTTGGGAGAAAAATGCAAAGGTACAATACAGCTTTTCCTTGCCGATATCTCTCTTTTGCAAAGAGATAGTCATTGGAAAATTCAGGGTTATAACGTGTAGATGAAGCACTAACAGGAGGCTTTAAAATTTTCATTCTAGTGTCTTTCGTTTGGGAGAAAAATGCAAAAGTACAATGCTGCTTTTCCTTGCCGATATCTCTCTTTTGCAAAGAGATAGGCATTGGAAAATGCAGGGCTATAACGTGTAGATGAAGCACTAACAGGAGGCTTTAAAATTTTCATTCTAGTGTCTTTCGTTTGAGAGAAAAATGCAAAGGTACAATACAGCTTTTCCTTGCCAATATCTCTCTTTTGCAAAGAGCTAGGCATTGGAAAATTCAGGGCTATAACGTGTAGATGAAGCACTAACAGGAGGCTTTTAAATTTTCATTCTAGTGTCCTTCGTTTGGGAGAAAAATGCAAAGGTACAATACAGCTTTTCCTTGCCGATATCTCTCTTTTGCAAAGAGATAGGCATTGGAAAATTCAGGGCTATAACGTGTAGATGAAGCACTAACAGGAGGCTTTAAAATTTTCATTCTAGTGTCTTTCGTTTGGGAGAAAAATGCAAAGGTACAATACAGCTTTTCCTTGCCGATATCTCTCTTTTGCAAAGAGATAGGCATTGGAAAATTCAGGGCTATAACGTGTAGATGAAGCACTAACAGGAGGCTTTAAAATTTTCATTCTAGTGTCCTTCGTTTGGGAGAAAAATGCAAAGGTACAATACAGCTTTTCCTTGCCGATATCTCTCTTTTGCAAAGAGATAGGCATTGTAAAATTCAGGGCTATAACGTGTAGATGAAGCACTAACAGGAGGCTTTAAAATTTTCATTCTAGTGTCTTTCGTTTGGGAGAAAAATGCAAAGGTACAATACAGCTTTTCCTTGCCGATATCTCTCTTTTGCAAAGAGATAGGCATTGGAAAATTCAGGGCTATAACGTGTAGATGAAGCAATAACAGGAGGCTTTAAAATTTTCATTCTAGTGTCCTTCGTTTGGGAGAAAAATGCAAAGGTACAATACAGCTTTTCCTTGCCGATATCTCTCTTTTGCAAAGAGATAGGCATTGGAAAATTCAAGGCTATAACGTGTAGATGAAGCACTAACAGGAGGCTTTTAAATTTTCATTCTAGTGTCCTTCGTTTGGGAGAAAAATGCAAAGGTACAATACAGCTTTTCCTTGCCGATATCTCTCTTTTGCAAAGAGATAGGCATTGGAAAATTCAGGGCTATAACGTGTAGATGAAGCACTAACAGGAGGCTTTAAAATTTTCATTCTAGTGTCCTTCGTTTGGGAGAAAAATGCAAAGGTACAATACAGCTTTTCCTTGCCGATATCTCTCTTTTGCAAAGAGATAGGCATTGGAAAATTCAGGGCTATAACGTGTAGATGAAGCACTAATAGGAGGCTTTAAAATTTTCAATCTAGTGTCCTTCGTTTGGGAGAAAAATGCAAAGGTACAATACAGCTTTTCCTTGCCGATATCTCTCTTTTGCAAAGAGATAGGCATTGGAAAATGCAGGGCTATAACGTGTAGATGAAGCACTAACAGGAGGCTTTAAAATTTTCATTCTAGTGTCTTTCGTTTGAGAGAAAAATGCAAAGGTACAATACAGCTTTTCCTTGCCAATATCTCTCTTTTGCAAAGAGCTAGGCATTGGAAAATTCAGGGCTATACCGTGTATGAAGCACTAACAGGAGGCTTTTAAATTTTCATTCTAGTGTCCTTCGTTTGGGAGAAAAATGCAAAGGTACAATACAGCTTTTCCTTGCCGATATCTCTCTTTTGCAAAGAGATAGGCATTGGAAAATTCAGGGCTATAACGTGTAGATGAAGCACTAACAGGAGGCTTTAAAATTTTCATTCTAGTGTCTTTCGTTTGGGAGAAAAATGCAAAGGTACAATACAGCTTTTCCTTGCCGATATCTCTCTTTTGCAAAGAGATAGGCATTGGAAAATTCAGGGCTATAACGTGTAGATGAAGCACTAACAGGAGGCTTTAAAATTTTCATTCTAGTGTCCTTCGTTTGGGAGAAAAATGCAAAGGTACAATACAGCTTTTCCTTGCCGATATCTCTCTTTTGCAAAGAGATAGGCATTGTAAAATTCAGGGCTATAACGTGTAGATGAAGCACTAACAGGAGGCTTTAAAATTTTCATTCTAGTGTCTTTCGTTTGGGAGAAAAATGCAAAGGTACAATACAGCTTTTCCTTGCCGATATCTCTCTTTTGCAAAGAGATAGGCATTGGAAAATTCAGGGCTATAACGTGTAGATGAAGCAATAACAGGAGGCTTTAAAATTTTCATTCTAGTGTCCTTCGTTTGGGAGAAAAATGCAAAGGTACAATACAGCTTTTCCTTGCCGATATCTCTCTTTTGCAAAGAGATAGGCATTGGAAAATTCAGGGCTATAACGTGTAGATGAAGCACTAATAGGAGGCTTTAAAATTTTCAATCTAGTGTCCTTCGTTTGGGAGAAAAATGCAAAGGTACAATACAGCTTTTCCTTGCCAATATCTCTCTTTTGCAAAGAGCTAGGCATTGGAAAATTCAGGGCTATACCGTGTAGATGAAGCACCAGCAGGAGGCTTTTAAATTTTCATTCTAGTGTCCTTCGTTTGGGAGAAAAATGCAAAGGTACAATACAGCTTTTCCATGCCGATATCTCTCTTTTGCAAAGAGATAGGCATTGGAAAATTCAGGGCTATAACGTGTAGATGAAGCACTAACAGGAGGCTTTAAAATTTTCATTCTAGTGTCTTTCGTTTGGGAGAAAAACGCAAAGGTACAATACAGCTTTTCCTTGCCGATATCTCTCTTTTGCAAAGAGATAGGCATTGGAAAATTCAGGGCTATAACGTGTAGATGAAGCACTAGCAGGAGGCTTTAAAATTTTCATTCTAGTGTCCTTCGTTTGGGAGAAAACTGCAAAGGTACAATACAGCTTTTCCTTGCCGATATCTCTCTTTTGCAAAGAGATAGGCATTGGAAAATTAAGGGCTATAACGTGTAGATGAAGCACTAATAGGAGGCTTTAAAATTTTCATTCTAGTGTCCTTCGTTTGGGAGAAAAATGCAAAGGTACAATACAGCTTTTCCTTGCCGATATCTCTCTTTTGCAAAGAGATAGGCATTGGAAAATTCAGGGCTATAACGTGTAGATGAAGCACTAACAGGAGGCTTTAAAATTTTAATTCTAGAGTCCTTCGTTTGGGAGAAAAATGCAAAGGTACAATACAGCTTTTCCTTGCCGATATCTCTCTTTTGCAAAGAGATAGGCATTGGAAAATTCAGGGCTATAACGTGTAGATGAAGCACTAACAGGAGGCTTTTAAATTTTCATTCTAGTGTCCTTCGTTTGGGAGAAAAATGCAAAGGTACAATACAGCTTTTCCTTGCCGATATCTCTCTTTTGCAAAGAGATAGGCATTGGAAAATTCAGGGCTATAACGTGTAGATGAAGCACTAACAGGAGGCTTTAAAATTTTCATTCTAGTGTCTTTCGTTTGGGAGAAAAATGCAAAGGTACAATACAGCTTTTCCTTGCCGATATCTCTCTTTTGCAAAGAGCTAGGCATTGGAAAATTCAGGGCTATAACGTGTAGATGAAGCATTAACAGTAGGCTTTAAAATTTTCATTCTAGTGTCTTTCGTTTGGGAGAAAAATGCAAAGGTACAATACATCTTTTCCTTGCCAATATCTCTCTTTTGCAAAGAGCTAGGCATTGGAAAATTAAGGGCTATAACGTGTAGATGAAGCACTAACAGGAGGCTTTAAAATTTTCATTCTAGTGTCTTTCGTTTAGGAGAAAAATGCAAAGGTACAATACAGTTTTTCCTTGCCAATATATCTCTTTTGCAAAGAGATAGGCATTGGAAAATTCAGGGCTATAACGTGCAGGTGAAGCACTAACAGGAGGCTTTAAAATTTTCATTCTAGTGTCCTTCGTTTGGGAGAAAAATGCAAAGGTACAATACAGCTTTTCCTTGCCAATATCTCTCTTTTGCAAAGAGCTAGGCATTGGAAAATTCAGGGCTATACCGTGTAGATGAAGCACTAACAGGAGGCTTTTAATTTTCATTCTAGAGTCCTTCGTTTGGGAGAAAAATGCAAAGGTACAATACAGCTTTTCCTTGCCGATATCTCTCTTTTGCAAAGAGATAGGCATTGGAAAATTCAGGGCTATAACGTGTAGATGAAGCACTAATAGGAGGCTTTAAAATTTTCATTCTAGTGTCCTTCGTTTGGGAGAAAAATGCAAAGGTACAATACAGCTTTTCCTTGCCGATATCTCTCTTTTGCAAAGAGATAGGCATTGGAAAATTCAGGGCTATAACGTGTAGATGAAGCACTAACAGGAGGCTTTAAAATTTTCATTCTAGTGTCTTTCGTTTGGGAGAAAAATGCAAAGGTACAATACAGCTTTTCCTTGCCGATATCTCTCTTTTGCAAAGAGCTAGGCATTGGAAAATTCAGGGCTATAACGTGTAGATGAAGCATTAACAGTAGGCTTTAAAATTTTCATTCTAGTGTCTTTCGTTTGGGAGAAAAATGCAAAGGTACAATACAGCTTTTTCTTGCCAATATCTCTCTTTTGCAAAGAGCTAGGCATTGGAAAATTCAGGGCTATAACGTGTAGATGAAGCACTAACAGGAGGCTTTAAAATTTTCATTCTAGTGTCTTTCGTTTAGGAGAAAAATGCAAAGGTACAATACAGTTTTTCCTTGCCAATATATCTCTTTTGCAAAGAGATAGGCATTGGAAAATTCAGGGCTATAACGTGCAGATGAAGCACTAACAGGAGGCTTTAAAATTTTCATTCTAGTGTCCTTCGTTTGGGAGAAAAATGCAAAGGTACAATACAGCTTTTCCTTGCCAATATCTCTCTTTTGCAAAGAGCTAGGCATTGGAAAATTCAGGGCTATACCGTGTAGATGAAGCACTAACAGGAGTCTTTTAATTTTTCATTCTAGTGTCCTTCGTTTGGGAGAAAAATGCAAAGGTACAATACAGCTTTTCCTTGCCGATATCTCTCTTTTGCAAAGAGATAGGCATTGGAAAATTCAGGGCTATAACGTGTAGATGAAGCCCTAACAGGAGGCTTTAAAATTTTCATTCTAGTGTCTTTCGTTTGGGAGAAAAATGCAAAGGTACAATACAGCTTTTCCTTGCCGATATCTCTCTTTTGCAAAGAGATAGGCATTGGAAAATTCAGGGCTATAACGTGTAGATGAAGCACTAACAGGAGGCTTTAAAATTTTCATTCTAGTGTCCTTCGTTTGGGAGATAAATGCAAAGGTACAATACAGCTTTTCCTTGCCGATATCTCTCTTTTGCAAAGAGATAGGCATTGGAAAATTCAGGGCTATAACGTGTAGATGAAGCACTAACAGGAGGCTTTAAAATTTTCATTCTAGTGTCTTTCGTTTGGGAGAAAAATGCAAAGGTACAATACAGTTTTTCCTTGCCAATATATCTCTTTTGCAAAGAGATAGGCATTGGAAAATTCAGGGCTATAACGTGCAGATGAAGCACTAACAGGAGGCTCTTAAATTTTCATTCTAGTGTCCTTCGTTTGGGAGAAAAATGCAA
Source organism: Pseudophryne corroboree (assembly GCF_028390025.1). Classification (NCBI taxonomy): domain Eukaryota; kingdom Metazoa; phylum Chordata; class Amphibia; order Anura; family Myobatrachidae; genus Pseudophryne; species Pseudophryne corroboree. Next base: position 1,681,180 of record NW_026970570.1, read on the forward strand.
AGGTACAATACAGCTTTTCCTTGCCGATATCTCTCTTTTGCAAAGAGATAGGCATTGGAAAATTCAGGGCTATAACGTGTAGATGAAGCACTAACAGGAGGCTTTAAAATTTTCATTCTAGTGTCTTTCGTTTGGGAGAAAAATGCAAAGGTACAATACAGCTTTTCCTTGCCGATATCTCTCTTTTGCAAAGAGATAGGCATTGGAAAATTCAGGGCTATAACGTGTAGATGAAGCCCTAACAGGAGGCTTTAAAATTTTCATTCTAGTGTCTTTCGTTTGGGAGAAAAATGCAAAGGTACAATACAGCTTTTCCTTGCCGATATCTCTCTTTTGCAAAGAGATAGGCATTGGAAAATTCAGGGCTATAACGTTTAGATGAAGCACTAACAGGAGGCTTTAAAATTTTCATTCTAGTGTCCTTCGTTTGGGAGAAAAATGCAAAGGTACAATACAGCTTTTCCTTGCCGATATCTCTCTTTTGCAAAGAGATAGGCATTGGAAAATTCAGGGCTATAACGTGTAGATGAAGCACTAACAGGAGGCTTTAAAATTTTCATTCTAGTGTCCTTCGTTTGGGAGAAAAATGCAAAGGTACAATACAGCTTTTCCTTGCCGATATCTCTCTTTTGCAAAGAGATAGGCATTGGAAAATTCAGGGCTATAACGTGTAGATGAAGCACTAATAGGAGGCTTTAAAATTTTCAATCTAGTGTCCTTCGTTTGGGAGAAAAATGCAAAGGTACAATACAGCTTTTCCTTGCCGATATCTCTCTTTTGCAAAGAGATAGGCATTGGAAAATACAGGGTTATAACGTGTAGATGAAGCACTAACAGGAGGCTTTAAAATTTTCATTCTAGTGTCTTTCGTTTGGGAGAAAAATGCAAAAGTACAATGCTGCTTTTCCTTGCCGATATCTCTCTTTTGCAAAGAGATAGGCATTGGAAAATGCAGGGCTATAACGTGTAGATGAAGCACTAACAGGAGGCTTTAAAATTTTCATTCTAGTGTCTTTCGTTTGAGAGAAAAATGCAAAGGTACAATACAGCTTTTCCTTGCCAATATCTCTCTTTTGCAAAGAGCTAGGCATTGGAAAATTCAGGGCTATAACGTGTAGATGAAGCACTAACAGGAGGCTTTTAAATTTACATTCTAGTGTCCTTCGTTTGGGAGAAAAATGCAAAGGTACAATACAGCTTTTCCTTGCCGATATCTCTCTTTTGCAAAGAGATAGGCATTGGAAAATTCAGGGCTATAACGTGTAGATGAAGCACTAACAGGAGGCTTTAAAATTTTCATTCTAGTGTCTTTCGTTTGGGAGAAAAATGCAAAGGTACAATACAGCTTTTCCTTGCCGATATCTCTCTTTTGCAAAGAGATAGGCATTGGAAAATTCAGGGCTATAACGTGTAGATGAAGCACTAACAGGAGGCTTTAAAATTTTCATTCTAGTGTCCTTCGTTTGGGAGAAAAATGCAAAGGTACAATACAGCTTTTCCTTGCCGATATCTCTCTTTTGCAAAGAGATAGGCATTGTAAAATTCAGGGCTATAACGTGTAGATGAAGCACTAACAGGAGGCTTTAAAATTTTCATTCTAGTGTCTTTCGTTTGGGAGAAAAATGCAAAGGTACAATACAGCTTTTCCTTGCCGATATCTCTCTTTTGCAAAGAGATAGGCATTTTGAAAATTCAGGGCTATAACGTGTAGATGAAGCAATAACAGGAGGCTTTAAAATTTTCATTCTAGTGTCCTTCGTTTGGGAGAAAAATGCAAAGGTACAATACAGCTTTTCCTTGCCGATATCTCTCTTTTGCAAAGAGATAGGCATTGGAAAATTCAGGGCTATAACGTGTAGATGAAGCACTAACAGGAGGCTTTTAAATTTTCATTCTAGTGTCCTTCGTTTGGGAGAAAAATGCAAAGGTACAATACAGCTTTTCCTTGCCGATATCTCTCTTTTGCAAAGAGCTAGGCATTGGAAAATTCAGGGCTATAACGTGTAGATGAAGCATTAACAGTAGGCTTTAAAATTTTCATTCTAGTGTCTTTCGTTTGGGAGAAAAATGCAAAGGTACAATACAGCTTTTTCTTGCCAATATCTCTCTTTTGCAAAGAGCTAGGCATTGGAAAATTCAGGGCTATAACGTGTAGATGAAGCACTAACAGGAGGCTTTAAAATTTTCATTCTAGTGTCTTTCGTTTAGGAGAAAAATGCAAAGGTACAATACAGTTTTTCCTTGCCAATATATCTCTTTTGCAAAGAGATAGGCATTGGAAAATTCAGGGCTATAACGTGCAGATGAAGCACTAACAGGAGGCTTTAAAATTTTCATTCTAGTGTCCTTCGTTTGGGAGAAAAATGCAAAGGTACAATACAGCTTTTCCTTGCCAATATCTCTCTTTTGCAAAGAGCTAGGCATTGGAAAATTCAGGGCTATACCGTGTAGATGAAGCACTAACAGGAGTCTTTTAATTTTTCATTCTAGTGTCCTTCGTTTGGGAGAAAAATGCAAAGGTACAATACAGCTTTTCCTTGCCGATATCTCTCTTTTGCAAAGAGATAGGCATTGGAAAATTCAGGGCTATAACGTGTAGATGAAGCCCTAACAGGAGGCTTTAAAATTTTCATTCTAGTGTCTTTCGTTTGGGAGAAAAATGCAAAGGTACAATACAGCTTTTCCTTGCCGATATCTCTCTTTTGCAAAGAGATAGGCATTGGAAAATTCAGGGCTATAACGTGTAGATGAAGCACTAACAGGAGGCTTTAAAATTTTCATTCTAGTGTCCTTCGTTTGGGAGAAAAATGCAAAGGTACAATACAGCTTTTCCTTGCCGATATCTCTCTTTTGCAAAGAGATAGGCATTGGAAAATTCAGGGCTATAACGTGTAGATGAAGCACTAACAGGAGGCTTTAAAATTTTCATTCTAGTGTCTTTCGTTTGGGAGAAAAATGCAAAGGTACAATACAGTTTTTCCTTGCCAATATATCTCTTTTGCAAAGAGATAGGCATTGGAAAATTCAGGGCTATAACGTGCAGATGAAGCACTAACAGGAGGCTCTTAAATTTTCATTCTAGTGTCCTTCGTTTGGGAGAAAAATGCAAAGGTACAATACAGCTTTTCCTTGCCGATATCTCTCTTTTGCAAAGAGATAGGCATTGGAAAATTCAGGGCTATAACGTGTAGATGAAGCACTAACAGGAGGCTTTAAAATTTTCATTCTAGTGTCTTTCGTTTGGGAGAAAAATGCAAAGGTACAATACAGCTTTTCCTTGCCGATATCTCTCTTTTGCAAAGAGATAGGCATTGGAAAATTCAGGGCTATAACGTGTAGATGAAGCCCTAACAGGAGGCTTTAAAATTTTCATTCTAGTGTCTTTCGTTTGGGAGAAAAATGCAAAGGTACAATACAGCTTTTCCTTGCCGATATCTCTCTTTTGCAAAGAGATAGGCATTGGAAAATTCAGGGCTATAACGTTTAGATGAAGCACTAACAGGAGGCTTTAAAATTTTCATTCTAGTGTCCTTCGTTTGGGAGAAAAATGCAAAGGTACAATACAGCTTTTCCTTGCCGATATCTCTCTTTTGCAAAGAGATAGGCATTGGAAAATTCAGGGCTATAACGTGTAGATGAAGCACTAACAGGAGGCTTTAAAATTTTCATTCTAGTGTCCTTCGTTTGGGAGAAAAATGCAAAGGTACAATACAGCTTTTCCTTGCCGATATCTCTCTTTTGCAAAGAGATAGGCATTGGAAAATTCAGGGCTATAACGTGTAGATGAAGCACTAATAGGAGGCTTTAAAATTTTCAATCTAGTGTCCTTCGTTTGGGAGAAAAATGCAAAGGTACAATACAGCTTTTCCTTGCCGATATCTCTCTTTTGCAAAGAGATAGGCATTGGAAAATACAGGGTTATAACGTGTAGATGAAGCACTAACAGGAGGCTTTAAAATTTTCATTCTAGTGTCTTTCGTTTGGGAGAAAAATGCAAAAGTACAATGCTGCTTTTCCTTGCCGATATCTCTCTTTTGCAAAGAGATAGGCATTGGAAAATGCAGGGCTATAACGTGTAGATGAAGCACTAACAGGAGGCTTTAAAATTTTCATTCTAGTGTCTTTCGTTTGGGAGAAAAATGCAAAGGTACAATACAGCTTTTCCTTGCCGATATCTCTCTTTTGCAAAGAGATAGGCATTGGAAAATTCAGGGCTATAACGTGTAGATGAAGCACTAACAGGAGGCTTTAAAATTTTCATTCTAGTGTCTTTCGTTTGGGAGAAAAATGCAAAGGTACAATACAGCTTTTCCTTGCCGATATCTCTCTTTTGCAAAGAGATAGGCATTGGAAAATTCAGGGCTATAACGTGTAGATGAAGCACTAACAGGAGGCTTTAAAATTTTCATTCTAGTGTCCTTCGTTTGGGAGAAAAATGCAAAGGTACAATACAGCTTTTCCTTGCCGATATCTCTCTTTTGCAAAGAGATAGGCATTGTAAAATTCAGGGCTATAACGTGTAGATGAAGCACTAACAGGAGGCTTTAAAATTTTCATTCTAGTGTCTTTCGTCTGGGAGAAAAATGCAAAGGTACAATACAGCTTTTCCTTGCCGATATCTCTCTTTTGCAAAGAGATAGGCATTTTGAAAATTCAGGGCTATAACGTGTAGATGAAGCAATAACAGGAGGCTTTAAAATTTTCATTCTAGTGTCCTTCGTTTGGGAGAAAAATGCAAAGGTACAATACAGCTTTTCCTTGCCGATATCTCTCTTTTGCAAAGAGATAGGCATTGGAAAATTCAGGGCTATAACGTGTAGATGAAGCACTAACAGGAGGCTTTTAAATTTTCATTCTAGTGTCCTTCGTTTGGGAGAAAAATGCAAAGGTACAATACAGCTTTTCCTTGCCGATATCTCTCTTTTGCAAAGAGATAGGCATTGGAAAATTCAGGGCTATAACGTGTAGATGAAGCACTAACAGGAGGCTTTAAAATTTTCATTCTAGTGTCTTTCGTTTGGGAGAAAAATGCAAAGGTACAATACAGCTTTTCCTTGCCGATATCTCTCTTTTGCAAAGAGATAGGCATTGGAAAATTCAGGGCTATAACGTGTAGATGAAGCACTAACAGGAGGCTTTAAAATTTTCATTCTAGTGTCCTTCGTTTGGGAGAAAAATGCAAAGGTACAATACAGCTTTTCCTTGCCGATATCTCTCTTTTGCAAAGAGATAGGCATTGGAAAATTCAGGGCTATAACGTGTAGATGAAGCACTAATAGGAGGCTTTAAAATTTTCAATCTAGTGTCCTTCGTTTGGGAGAAAAATGCAAAGGTACAATACAGCTTTTCCTTGCCGATATCTCTCTTTTGCAAAGAGATAGGCATTGGAAAATTCAGGGCTATAACGTGTAGATGAAGCACTAACAGGAGGCTTTAAAATTTTCATTCTAGTGTCTTTCGTTTGGGAGAAAAATGCAAAAGTACAATGCTGCTTTTCCTTGCCGATATCTCTCTTTTGCAAAGAGATAGGCATTGGAAAATGCAGGGCTATAACGTGTAGATGAAGCACTAACAGGAGGCTTTAAAATTTTCATTCTAGTGTCTTTCGTTTGAGAGAAAAATGCAAAGGTACAATACAGCTTTTCCTTGCCAATATCTCTCTTTTGCAAAGAGCTAGGCATTGGAAAATTCAGGGCTATACCGTGTAGATGAAGCACTAACAGGAGGCTTTTAAATTTTCATTCTAGTGTCCTTCGTTTGGGAGAAAAATGCAAAGGTACAATACAGCTTTTCCTTGCCGATATCTCTCTTTTGCAAAGAGATAGGCATTGGAAAATTCAGGGCTATAACGTGTAGATGAAGCACTAACAGGAGGCTTTCAAATTTTCATTCTAGTGTCTTTCGTTTGGGAGAAAAATGCAAAGGTACAATACAGCTTTTCCTTGCCGATATCTCTCTTTTGCAAAGAGATAGGCATTGGAAAATTCAGGGCTATAGCGTGTAGATGAAGCACTAACAGGAGGCTTTAAAATTTTCATTCTAGTGTCCTTCGTTTGGGAGAAAAATGCAAAGGTACAATACAGCTTTTCCTTGCCGATATCTCTCTTTTGCAAAGAGATAGGCATTGTAAAATTCAGGGCTATAACGTGTAGATGAAGCACTAACAGGAGGCTTTAAAATTTTCATTCTAGTGTCTTTCGTTTGGGAGAAAAATGCAAAGGTACAATACAGCTTTTCCTTGCCGATATCTCTCTTTTGCAAAGAGATAGGCATTGGAAAATTCAGGGCTATAATGTGTAGATGAAGCAATAACAGGAGGCTTTAAAATTTTCATTCTAGTGTCCTTCGTTTGGGAGAAAAATGCAAAGGTACAATACAGCTTTTCCTTGCCGATATCTCTCTTTTGCAAAGAGATAGGCATTGGAAAATTCAGGGCTATAACGTGTAGATGAAGCACTAATAGGTGGCTTTAAAATTTTCAATCTAGTGTCCTTCGTTTGGGAGAAAAATGCAAAGGTACAATACAGCTTTTCCTTGCCAATATCTCTCTTTTGCAAAGAGCTAGGCATTGGAAAATTCAGGGCTATAACGTGTAGATGAAGCACTAACAGGAGGCTTTAAAATTTTCATTCTAGTGTCTTTCGTTTGGGAGAAAAATGCAAAAGTACAATGCTGCTTTTCCTTGCCGATATCTCTCTTTTGCAAAGAGATAGGCATTGGAAAATGCAGGGCTATAACGTGTAGATGAAGAACTAACAGGAGGCTTTAAAATTTTCATTCTAGTGTCTTTCGTTTGGGAGAAAAATGCAAAGGTACAATACAGCTTTTCCTTGCCAATATCTCTCTTTTGCAAAGAGCTAGGCATTGGAAAATTCAGGGCTATACCGTGTAGATGAAGCACTAACAGGAGGCTTTAAAATTTTCATTCTAGTGTCTTTCGTTTGGGAGAAAAATGCAAAGGTACAATACAGCTTTTCCTTGCCGATATCTCTCTTTTGCAAAGAGATAGGCATTGGAAAATTCAGGGCTATAATGTGTAGATGAAGCAATAACAGGAGGCTTTTAAATTTTCATTCTAGTGTCCTTCGTTTGGGAGAAAAATGCAAAGGTACAATACAGCTTTTCCATGCCGATATCTCTCTTTTGCAAAGAGATAGGCATTGGAAAATTCAGGGCTATAACGTGTAGATGAAGCACTAACAGGAGGCTTTAAAATTTTCATTCTAGTGTCTTTCGTTTGGGAGAAAAACGCAAAGGTACAATACAGCTTTTCCTTGCCGATATCTCTCTTTTGCAAAGAGATAGGCATTGGAAAATTCAGGGCTATAACGTGTAGATGAAGCACTAACAGGAGGCTTTAAAATTTTCATTCTAGTGTCCTTCGTTTGGGAGAAAACTGCAAAGGTACAATACAGCTTTTCCTTGCCGATATCTCTCTTTTGCAAAGAGATAGGCATTGGAAAATTAAGGGCTATAACGTGTAGATGAAGCACTAATAGGAGGCTTTAAAATTTTCATTCTAGTGTCCTTCGTTTGGGAGAAAAATGCAAAGGTACAATACAGCTTTTCCTTGCCGATATCTCTCTTTTGCAAAGAGATAGGCATTGGAAAATTCAGGGCTATAACGTGTAGATGAAGCACTAACAGGAGGCTTTAAAATTTTCATTCTAGTGTCTTTCGTTTGGGAGAAAAATGCAAAGGTACAATACCGCTTTTTCTTGCCGATATCTCTCTTTTGCAAAGAGCTAGGCATTGGAAAATTCAGGGCTATAACGTGTAGATGAAGCACTAATAGGAGGCTTTAAAATTTTCAATCTAGTGTCCTTCGTTTGGGAGAAAAATGCAAAGGTACAATACAGCTTTTCCTTGCCGATATCTCTCTTTTGCAAAGAGCTAGGCATTGGAAAATTCAGGGCTATAACGTGTAGATGAAGCACTAACAGGAAGCTTTACAATTTTCATTCTAGTGTCTTTCGTTTGGGAGAAAAATGCAAAGGTACAATGCTGCTTTTCCTTGCCGATATCTCTCTTTTGCAAAGAGCTAGGCATTGGAAAATGCAGGGCTATAACGTGTAGATGAAGCACTAACAGGAGGCTTTAAAATTTTCATTCTAGTGTCTTTCGTTTGGGAGAAAAATGCAAAGGTACAATACAGCTTTTCCTTGCCGATATCTCTCTTTTGCAAAGAGATAGGCATTGGAAAATGCAGGGCTATAACGTGTAGATGAAGCACTAACAGGAGGCTTTAAAATTTTCATTCTAGTGTCTTTCGTTTGGGAGAAAAATGCAAAGGTACAATACAGCATTTCCTTGCCGATATCTCTCTTTTGCACAGAGATAGGCATTGGAAAATTCAGGGCTATAACGTGTAGATGAAGCACTAACAGGAGGCTTTAAAATTTTCATTCTAGTGTCTTTCGTTTGGGAGAAAAATGCAAAGGTACAATACAGCTTTTCCTTGCCGATATCTCTCTTTTGCAAAGAGATAGGCATTGGAAAATTCAGGGCTATAACGTGTAGATGAAGCACTAACAGGAGGCTTTAAAATTTTCATTCTAGTGTCCTTCGTTTGGGAGAAAAATGCAAAGGTACAATACAGCTTTTCCTTGCCGATATCTCTCTTTTGCAAAGAGATAGGCATTGTAAAATTCAGGGCTATAACGTGTAGATGAAGCACTAATAGGAGGCTTTAAAATTTTCAATCTAGTGTCCTTCGTTTGGGAGAAAAATGCAAAGGTACAATACAGCTTTTCCTTGCCGATATCTCTCTTTTGCAAAGAGATAGGCATTGGAAAATGCAGGGCTATAACGTGTAGATGAAGCACTAACAGGAGGCTTTAAAATTTTCATTCTAGTGTCTTTCGTTTGGGAGAAAAATGCAAAGGTACAATACAGCTTTTCCTTGCCAATATCTCTCTTTTGCAAAGAGCTAGGCATTGGAAAATTCAGGGCTATACCGTGTAGATGAAGCACTAACAGGAGGCTTTTAAATTTTCATTCTAGTGTCCTTCGTTTGGGAGAAAAATGCAAAGGTACAATACAGCTTTTCCATGCCGATATCTCTCTTTTGCAAAGAGATAGGCATTGGAAAATTCAGGGCTATAACGTGTAGATGAAGCACTAACAGGAGGCTTTAAAATTTTCATTCTAGTGTCTTTCGTTTGGGAGAAAAACGCAAAGGTACAATACAGCTTTTCCTTGCCGATATCTCTCTTTTGCAAAGAGATAGGCATTGGAAAATTCAGGGCTATAACGTGTAGATGAAGCACTAACAGGAGGCTTTAAAATTTTCATTCTAGTGTCCTTCGTTTGGGAGAAAACTGCAAAGGTACAATACAGCTTTTCCTTGCCGATATCTCTCTTTTGCAAAGAGATAGGCATTGGAAAATTAAGGGCTATAACGTGTAGATGAAGCACTAATAGGAGGCTTTAAAATTTTCATTCTAGTGTCCTTCGTTTGGGAGAAAAATGCAAAGGTACAATACAGCTTTTCCTTGCCGATATCTCTCTTTTGCAAAGAGATAGGCATTGGAAAATTCAGGGCTATAACGTGTAGATGAAGCACTAACAGGAGGCTTCAAAATTTTCATTCTAGTGTCTTTCGTTTGGGAGAAAAATGCAAAGGTACAATACCGCTCTTCCTTGCCGATATCTCTCTTTTGCAAAGAGCTAGGCATTGGAAAATTCAGGGCTATAACGTGTAGATGAAGCACTAATAGGAGGCTTTAAAATTTTCAATCTAGTGTCCTTCGTTTGGGAGAAAAATGCAAAGGTACAATACAGCTTTTCCTTGCCGATATCTCTCTTTTGCAAAGAGCTAGGCATTGGAAAATTCAGGGCTATAACGTGTAGATGAAGCACTAACAGGAAGCTTTACAATTTTCATTCTAGTGTCTTTCGTTTGGGAGAAAAATGCAAAGGTACAATGCTGCTTTTCCTTGCCGATATCTCTCTTTTGCAAAGAGATAGGCATTGGAAAATGCAGGGCTATAACGTGTAGATGAAGCACTAACAGGAGGCTTTAACATTTTCATTCTAGTGTCTTTCGTTTGGGAGAAAAATGCAAAGGTACAATACAGTTTTTCCTTGCCGATATCTCTCTTTTGCAAAGAGATAGGCATTGGAAAATTCAGGGCTATAACGTGTAGATGAAGCACTAACAGGAGGCTTTACAATTTTCATTCTAGTGTCTTTCGTTTGGGAGAAAAATGCAAAGGTACAATACAGCTTTTCCTTGCCGATATCTCTCTTTTGCAAAGAGATAGGCATTGGAAAATTCAGGGCTATAACGTGTAGATGAAGCACTAATAGGTGGCTTTAAAATTTTCAATCTAGTGTCCTTCGTTTGGGAGAAAAATGCAAAGGTACAATACAGCTTTTCCTTGCCAATATCTCTCTTTTGCAAAGAGCTAGGCATTGGAAAATTCAGGGCTATAACGTGTAGATGAAGCACTAACAGGAGGCTTTAAAATTTTCATTCTAGTGTCTTTCGTTTGGGAGAAAAATGCAAAAGTACAATGCTGCTTTTCCTTGCCGATATCTCTCTTTTGCAAAGAGATAGGCATTGGAAAATGCAGGGCTATAACGTGTAGATGAAGAACTAACAGGAGGCTTTAAAATTTTCATTCTAGTGTCTTTCGTTTGGGAGAAAAATGCAAAGGTACAATACAGCTTTTCCTTGCCAATATCTCTCTTTTGCAAAGAGCTAGGCATTGGAAAATTCAGGGCTATACCGTGTAGATGAAGCACTAACAGGAGGCTTTTAAATTTTCATTCTAGTGTCCTTCGTTTGGGAGAAAAATGCAAAGGTACAATACAGCTTTTCCATGCCGATATCTCTCTTTTGCAAAGAGATAGGCATTGGAAAATTCAGGGCTATAACGTGTAGATGAAGCACTAACAGGAGGCTTTAAAATTTTCATTCTAGTGTCTTTCGTTTGGGAGAAAAACGCAAAGGTACAATACAGCTTTTCCTTGCCGATATCTCTCTTTTGCAAAGAGATAGGCATTGGAAAATTCAGGGCTATAACGTGTAGATGAAGCACTAACAGGAGGCTTTAAAATTTTCATTCTAGTGTCCTTCGTTTGGGAGAAAACTGCAAAGGTACAATACAGCTTTTCCTTGCCGATATCTCTCTTTTGCAAAGAGATAGGCATTGGAAAATTAAGGGCTATAACGTGTAGATGAAGCACTAATAGGAGGCTTTAAAATTTTCATTCTAGTGTCCTTCGTTTGGGAGAAAAATGCAAAGGTACAATACAGCTTTTCCTTGCCGATATCTCTCTTTTGCAAAGAGATAGGCATTGGAAAATTCAGGGCTATAACGTGTAGATGAAGCACTAACAGGAGGCTTTAAAATTTTCATTCTAGTGTCTTTCGTTTGGGAGAAAAATGCAAAGGTACAATACCGCTTTTTCTTGCCGATATCTCTCTTTTGCAAAGAGCTAGGCATTGGAAAATTCAGGGCTATAACGTGTAGATGAAGCACTAATAGGAGGCTTTAAAATTTTCAATCTAGTGTCCTTCGTTTGGGAGAAAAATGCAAAGGTACAATACAGCTTTTCCTTGCCGATATCTCTCTTTTGCAAAGAGCTAGGCATTGGAAAATTCAGGGCTATAACGTGTAGATGAAGCACTAACAGGAAGCTTTCCAATTTTCATTCTAGTGTCTTTCGTTTGGGAGAAAAATGCAAAGGTACAATGCTGCTTTTCCTTGCCGATATCTCTCTTTTGCAAAGAGCTAGGCATTGGAAAATGCAGGGCTATAACGTGTAGTTGAAGCACTAACAGGAGGCTTTAAAATTTTCATTCTAGTGTCTTTCGTTTGGGAGAAAAATGCAAAGGTACAATACAGCTTTTCCTTGCCGATATCTCTCTTTTGCAAAGAGATAGGCATTGGAAAATGCAGGGCTATAACGTGTAGATGAAGCACTAACAGGAGGCTTTAAAATTTTCATTCTAGTGTCTTTCGTTTGGGAGAAAAATGCAAAGGTGCAATACAGCATTTCCTTGCCGATATCTCTCTTTTGCACAGAGATAGGCATTGGAAAATTCAGGGCTATAACGTGTAGATGAAGCACTAACAGGAGGCTTTAAAATTTTCATTCTAGTGTCTTTCGTTTGGGAGAAAAATGCAAAGGTACAATACAGCTTTTCCTTGCCGATATCTCTCTTTTGCAAAGAGATAGGCATTGGAAAATTCAGGGCTATAACGTGTAGATGAAGCACTAACAGGAGGCTTTAAAATTTTCATTCTAGTGTCCTTCGTTTGGGAGAAAAATGCAAAGGTACAATACAGCTTTTCCTTGCCGATATCTCTCTTTTGCAAAGAGATAGGCATTGTAAAATTCAGGGCTATAACGTGTAGATGAAGCACTAATAGGAGGCTTTAAAATTTTCAATCTAGTGTCCTTCGTTTGGGAGAAAAATGCAAAGGTACAATACAGCTTTTCCTTGCCGATATCTCTCTTTTGCAAAGAGATAGGCATTGGAAAATGCAGGGCTATAACGTGTAGATGAAGCACTAACAGGAGGCTTTAAAATTTTCATTCTAGTGTCTTTCGTTTGGGAGAAAAATGCAAAGGTACAATACAGCTTTTCCTTGCCAATATCTCTCTTTTGCAAAGAGCTAGGCATTGGAAAATTCAGGGCTATACCGTGTAGATGAAGCACTAACAGGAGGCTTTTAAATTTTCATTCTAGTGTCCTTCGTTTGGGAGAAAAATGCAAAGGTACAATACAGCTTTTCCATGCCGATATCTCTCTTTTGCAAAGAGATAGGCATTGGAAAATTCAGGGCTATAACGTGTAGATGAAGCACTAACAGGAGGCTTTAAAATTTTCATTCTAGTGTCTTTCGTTTGGGAGAAAAACGCAAAGGTACAATACAGCTTTTCCTTGCCGATATCTCTCTTTTGCAAAGAGATAGGCATTGGAAAATTCAGGGCTATAACGTGTAGATGAAGCACTAACAGGAGGCTTTAAAATTTTCATTCTAGTGTCCTTCGTTTGGGAGAAAACTGCAAAGGTACAATACAGCTTTTCCTTGCCGATATCTCTCTTTTGCAAAGAGATAGGCATTGGAAAATTAAGGGCTATAACGTGTAGATGAAGCACTAATAGGAGGCTTTAAAATTTTCATTCTAGTGTCCTTCGTTTGGGAGAAAAATGCAAAGGTACAATACAGCTTTTCCTTGCCGATATCTCTCTTTTGCAAAGAGATAGGCATTGGAAAATTCAGGGCTATAACGTGTAGATGAAGCACTAACAGGAGGCTTCAAAATTTTCATTCTAGTGTCTTTCGTTTGGGAGAAAAATGCAAAGGTACAATACCGCTCTTCCTTGCCGATATCTCTCTTTTGCAAAGAGCTAGGCATTGGAAAATTCAGGGCTATAACGTGTAGATGAAGCACTAATAGGAGGCTTTAAAATTTTCAATCTAGTGTCCTTCGTTTGGGAGAAAAATGCAAAGGTACAATACAGCTTTTCCTTGCCGATATCTCTCTTTTGCAAAGAGCTAGGCATTGGAAAATTCAGGGCTATAACGTGTAGATGAAGCACTAACAGGAAGCTTTACAATTTTCATTCTAGTGTCTTTCGTTTGGGAGAAAAATGCAAAGGTACAATGCTGCTTTTCCTTGCCGATATCTCTCTTTTGCAAAGAGATAGGCATTGGAAAATGCAGGGCTATAACGTGTAGATGAAGCACTAACAGGAGGCTTTAAAATTTTCATTCTAGTGTCTTTCGTTTGGGAGAAAAATGCAAAGGTACAATACAGTTTTTCCTTGCCGATATCTCTCTTTTGCAAAGAGATAGGCATTGGAAAATTCAGGGCTATAACGTGTAGATGAAGCACTAACAGGAGGCTTTACAATTTTCATTCTAGTGTCTTTCGTTTGGGAGAAAAATGCAAAGGTACAATACAGCTTTTCCTTGCCGATATCTCTCTTTTGCAAAGAGATAGGCATTGGAAAATGCAGGGCTATAACGTGTAGATGAAGCACTAACAGGAGGCTTTAAAATTTTCATTCTAGTGTCTTTCGTTTGGGAGAAAAATGCAAAGGTACAATACAGCATTTCCTTGCCGATATCTCTCTTTTGCAAAGAGATAGGCATTGGAAAATTCAGGACTATTACGTGTAGATGAAGCACTAAAAGGAGGCTTTAAAATTTTCATTCTAGTGTCTTTCGTTTGGGAGAAAAATGCAAAAGTACAATGCAGCTTTTCCTTGCCGATATCTCTCTTTTGCAAAGAGATAGGCATTGGAAAATTCAGGGCTATAACGTGTAGATGAAGATCTAATAGGAGGCTTTAAAATTTTCAATCTAGTGTCCTTCGTTTGGGAGAAAAATGCAAAGGTACAATACAGCTTTTCCTTGCCAATATCTCTCTTTTGCAAAGAGCTAGGCATTGGAAAATTCAGGGCTATAACGTGTAGATGAAGCACTAACAGGAGGCTTTAAAATTTTCATTCTAGTGTCTTTCGTTTGGGAGAAAAATGCAAAGGTACAATACAGTTTTTCCTTGCCGATATCTCTCTTTTGCAAAGAGATAGGCATTGGAAAATTCAGGGCTATAACGTGTAGATGAAGCACTAACAGGAGGCTTTAAAATTTTCATTCTAGTGTCTTTCGTTTGGGAGAAAAATGCAAAAGTACAATGCAGCTTTTCCTTGCCGATATCTCTCTTTTGCAAAGAGATAGGCATTGGAAAATTCAGGGCTATAACGTGTAGATGAAGATCTAATAGGAGGCTTTAAAATTTTCAATCTAGTGTCCTTCGTTTGGGAGAAAAATGCAAAGGTACAATACAGCTTTTCCTTGCCAATATCTCTCTTTTGCAAAGAGCTAGGCATTGGAAAATTCAGGGCTATAACGTGTAGATGAAGCACTAACAGGAGGCTTTAAAATTTTCATTCTAGTGTCTTTCGTTTGGGAGAAAAATGCAAAGGTACAATACAGTTTTTCCTTGCCGATATCTCTCTTTTGCAAAGAGATAGGCATTGGAAAATTCAGGGCTATAACGTGTAGATGAAGATCTAATAGGAGGCTTTAAAATTTTCAATCTAGTGTCCTTCGTTTGGGAGAAAAATGCAAAGGTACAATACAGCATTTCCTTGCCGATATCTCTCTTTTGCAAAGAGATAGGCATTGGAAAATTCAGGACTATTACGTGTAGATGAAGCACTAAAAGGAGGCTTTAAAATTTTCATTCTAGTGTCTTTCGTTTGGGAGAAAAATGCAAAAGTACAATGCAGCTTTTCCTTGCCGATATCTCTCTTTTGCAAAGAGATAGGCATTGGAAAATTCAGGGCTATAACGTGTAGATGAAGATCTAATAGGAGGCTTTAAAATTTTCAATCTAGTGTCCTTCGTTTGGGAGAAAAATGCAAAGGTACAATACAGCTTTTCCTTGCCAATATCTCTCTTTTGCAAAGAGCTAGGCATTGGAAAATTCAGGGCTATAACGTGTAGATGAAGCACTAACAGGAGGCTTTAAAATTTTCATTCTAGTGTCTTTCGTTTGGGAGAAAAATGCAAAGGTACAATACAGTTTTTCCTTGCCGATATCTCTCTTTTGCAAAGAGATAGGCATTGGAAAATTCAGGGCTATAACGTGTAGATGAAGCACTAACAGGAGGCTTTACAATTTTCATTCTAGTGTCTTTCGTTTGGGAGAAAAATGCAAAGGTACAATACAGCTTTTCCTTGCCGATATCTCTCTTTTGCAAAGAGATAGGCATTGGAAAATGCAGGGCTATAACGTGTAGATGAAGCACTAACAGGAGGCTTTAAAATTTTCATTCTAGTGTCTTTCGTTTGGGAGAAAAATGCAAAGGTACAATACAGCATTTCCTTGCCGATATCTCTCTTTTGCAAAGAGATAGGCATTGGAAAATTCAGGACTATTACGTGTAGATGAAGCACTAAAAGGAGGCTTTAAAATTTTCATTCTAGTGTCTTTCGTTTGGGAGAAAAATGCAAAAGTACAATGCAGCTTTTCCTTGCCGATATCTCTCTTTTGCAAAGAGATAGGCATTGGAAAATTCAGGGCTATAACGTGTAGATGAAGCACTAAAAGGAGGCTTTAAAATTTTCATTCTAGTGTCTTTCGTTTGGGAGAAAAATGCAAAAGTACAATGCAGCTTTTCCTTGCCGATATCTCTCTTTTGCAAAGAGATAGGCATTGGAAAATTCAGGGCTATAACGTGTAGATGAAGATCTAATAGGAGGCTTTAAAATTTTCAATCTAGTGTCCTTCGTTTGGGAGAAAAATGCAAAGGTACAATACAGCTTTTCCTTGCCAATATCTCTCTTTTGCAAAGAGCTAGGCATTGGAAAATTCAGGGCTATAACGTGTAGATGAAGCACTAACAGGAGGCTTTAAAATTTTCATTCTAGTGTCTTTCGTTTGGGAGAAAAATGCAAAGGTACAATACAGTTTTTCCTTGCCGATATCTCTCTTTTGCAAAGAGATAGGCATTGGAAAATTCAGGGCTATAACGTGTAGATGAAGCACTAACAGGAGGCTTTACAATTTTCATTCTAGTGTCTTTCGTTTGGGAGAAAAATGCAAAGGTACAATACAGCTTTTCCTTGCCGATATCTCTCTTTTGCAAAGAGATAGGCATTGGAAAATGCAGGGCTATAACGTGTAGATGAAGCACTAACAGGAGGCTTTAAAATTTTCATTCTAGTGTCTTTCGTTTGGGAGAAAAATGCAAAGGTACAATACAGCATTTCCTTGCCGATATCTCTCTTTTGCAAAGAGATAGGCATTGGAAAATTCAGGACTATTACGTGTAGATGAAGCACTAAAAGGAGGCTTTAAAATTTTCATTCTAGTGTCTTTCGTTTGGGAGAAAAATGCAAAAGTACAATGCAGCTTTTCCTTGCCGATATCTCTCTTTTGCAAAGAGATAGGCATTGGAAAATTCAGGGCTATAACGTGTAGATGAAGCACTAATAGGAGGCTTTAAAATTTTCAATCTAGTGTCCTTCGTTTGGGAGAAAAATGCAAAGGTACAATACAGCTTTTCCTTGCCAATATCTCTCTTTTGCAAAGAGCTAGGCATTGGAAAATGCAGGGCTATAACGTGTAGATGAAGCACTAACAGGAGGCTTTAAAATTTTCATTCTAGTGTCTTTCGTTTGGGAGAAAAATGCAAAGGTACAATACAGCTTTTCCTTGCCGATATCTCTCTTTTGCAAAGAGATAGGCATTGGAAAATTCAGGGCTATAACGTGTAGATGAAGCACTAACAGGAGGCTTTAAAATTTTCATTCTAGTGTCCTTCGTTTGGGAGAAAAATGCAAAGGTACAATACAGCTTTTCCTTGCCGATATCTCTCTTTTGCAAAGAGATAGGCATTGGAAAATTCAGGGCTATAACGTGTAGATGAAGCACTAATAGGAGGCTTTAAAATTTTCAATCTAGTGTCCTTCGTTTGGGAGAAAAATGCAAAGGTACAATACAGCTTTTCCTTGCCAATATTTCTCTTTTGCAAAGAGCTAGGCATTGGAAAATTCAGGGCTATAACGTGTAGATGAAGCACTAACAGGAAGCTTTACAATTTTCATTCTAGTGTCTTTCGTTTGGGAGAAAAATGCAAAGATACAATACAGTTTTTCCTTGCCGATATCTCTCTTTTGCAAAGAGATAGGCATTGGAAAATTCAGGGCTATAACGTGTAGATGAAGCACTAACAGGAGGCTTTAAAATTTTCATTCTAGTGTCTTTCGTTTGGGAGAAAAATGCAAAGGTACAATACAGCTTTTCCTTGCCAATATCTCTCTTTTGCAAAGAGCTAGGCATTGGAAAATGCAGGGCTATAACGTGTAGATGAAGCACTAACAGGAGGCTTTACAATTTTCATTCTAGTGTCTTTCGTTTGGGAGAAAAATGCAAAGGTACAATGCAGCTTTTCCTTGCCGATATCTCTCTTTTGCAAAGAGATAGGCATTGGAAAATGCAGGGCTATAACGTGTAGATGAAGCACTAACAGGAGGCTTTCAAATTTTCATTCTAGTGTCTTTCGTTTGGGAGAAAAATGCAAAGGTACAATACAGCATTTCCTTGCAGATTTCTCTCTTTTGCACAGAGATAGGCATTGGAAAATTCATGGCTATAACGTGTAGATGAAGCACTAACAGGAGGATTTAAAATTTTCAATCTAGTGTCCTTCGTTTGGGAGAAAAATGCAAAGGTACAATACAGCTTTTCCTTGCCAATATCTCTCTTTTGCAAAGAGCTAGGCATTGGAAAATGCAGGGCTATAACGTGTAGATGAAGCACTAACAGGAGGCTTTACAATTTTCATTCTAGTGTCTTTCGTTTGGGAGAAAAATGCAAAGGTACAATGCAGCTTTTCCTTGCCGATATCTCTCTTTTGCAAAGAGATAGGCATTGGAAAATGCAGGGCTATAACGTGTAGATGAAGCACTAACAGGAGGCTTTAAAATTTTCATTCTAGTGTCCTTCGTTTGGGAGAAAAATGCAAAGGTACAATACAGCTTTTCCTTGCCGATATCTCTCTTTTGCAAAGAGATAGGCATTGTAAAATTCAGGGCTATAACGTGTAGATGAAGCACTAATAGGAGGCTTTAAAATTTTCAATCTAGTGTCCTTCGTTTGGGAGAAAAATGCAAAGGTACAATACAGCTTTTCCTTGCCGATATCTCTCTTTTGCAAAGAGATAGGCATTGGAAAATGCAGGGCTATAACGTGTAGATGAAGCACTAACAGGAGGCTTTAAAATTTTCATTCTAGTGTCTTTCGTTTGGGAGAAAAATGCAAAGGTACAATACAGCTTTTCCTTGCCAATATCTCTCTTTTGCAAAGAGCTAGGCATTGGAAAATTCAGGGCTATACCGTGTAGATGAAGCACTAACAGGAGGCTTTTAAATTTTCATTCTAGTGTCCTTCGTTTGGGAGAAAAATGCAAAGGTACAATACAGCTTTTCCATGCCGATATCTCTCTTTTGCAAAGAGATAGGCATTGGAAAATTCAGGGCTATAACGTGTAGATGAAGCACTAACAGGAGGCTTTAAAATTTTCATTCTAGTGTCTTTCGTTTGGGAGAAAAACGCAAAGGTACAATACAGCTTTTCCTTGCCGATATCTCTCTTTTGCAAAGAGATAGGCATTGGAAAATTCAGGGCTATAACGTGTAGATGAAGCACTAACAGGAGGCTTTAAAATTTTCATTCTAGTGTCCTTCGTTTGGGAGAAAACTGCAAAGGTACAATACAGCTTTTCCTTGCCGATATCTCTCTTTTGCAAAGAGATAGGCATTGGAAAATTAAGGGCTATAACGTGTAGATGAAGCACTAATAGGAGGCTTTAAAATTTTCATTCTAGTGTCCTTCGTTTGGGAGAAAAATGCAAAGGTACAATACAGCTTTTCCTTGCCGATATCTCTCTTTTGCAAAGAGCTAGGCATTGGAAAATTCAGGGCTATAACGTGTAGATGAAGCACTAACAGGAGGCTTCAAAATTTTCATTCTAGTGTCTTTCGTTTGGGAGAAAAATGCAAAGGTACAATACCGCTCTTCCTTGCCGATATCTCTCTTTTGCAAAGAGCTAGGCATTGGAAAATTCAGGGCTATAACGTGTAGATGAAGCACTAATAGGAGGCTTTAAAATTTTCAATCTAGTGTCCTTCGTTTGGGAGAAAAATGCAAAGGTACAATACAGCTTTTCCTTGCCGATATCTCTCTTTTGCAAAGAGCTAGGCATTGGAAAATTCAGGGCTATAACGTGTAGATGAAGCACTAACAGGAAGCTTTACAATTTTCATTCTAGTGTCTTTCGTTTGGGAGAAAAATGCAAAGGTACAATGCTGCTTTTCCTTGCCGATATCTCTCTTTTGCAAAGAGATAGGCATTGGAAAATGCAGGGCTATAACGTGTAGATGAAGCACTAACAGGAGGCTTTAAAATTTTCATTCTAGTGTCTTTCGTTTGGGAGAAAAATGCAAAGGTACAATACAGTTTTTCCTTGCCGATATCTCTCTTTTGCAAAGAGATAGGCATTGGAAAATTCAGGGCTATAACGTGTAGATGAAGCACTAACAGGAGGCTTTACAATTTTCATTCTAGTGTCTTTCGTTTGGGAGAAAAATGCAAAGGTACAATACAGCTTTTCCTTGCCGATATCTCTCTTTTGCAAAGAGATAGGCATTGGAAAATGCAGGGCTATAACGTGTAGATGAAGCACTAACAGGAGGCTTTAAAATTTTCATTCTAGTGTCTTTCGTTTGGGAGAAAAATGCAAAGGTACAATACAGCATTTCCTTGCCGATATCTCTCTTTTGCAAAGAGATAGGCATTGGAAAATTCAGGACTATTACGTGTAGATGAAGCACTAAAAGGAGGCTTTAAAATTTTCATTCTAGTGTCTTTCGTTTGGGAGAAAAATGCAAAAGTACAATGCAGCTTTTCCTTGCCGATATCTCTCTTTTGCAAAGAGATAGGCATTGGAAAATTCAGGGCTATAACGTGTAGATGAAGATCTAATAGGAGGCTTTAAAATTTTCAATCTAGTGTCCTTCGTTTGGGAGAAAAATGCAAAGGTACAATACAGCTTTTCCTTGCCAATATCTCTCTTTTGCAAAGAGCTAGGCATTGGAAAATTCAGGGCTATAACGTGTAGATGAAGCACTAACAGGAGGCTTTAAAATTTTCATTCTAGTGTCTTTCGTTTGGGAGAAAAATGCAAAGGTACAATACAGTTTTTCCTTGCCGATATCTCTCTTTTGCAAAGAGATAGGCATTGGAAAATTCAGGGCTATAACGTGTAGATGAAGCACTAACAGGAGGCTTTAAAATTTTCATTCTAGTGTCTTTCGTTTGGGAGAAAAATGCAAAAGTACAATGCAGCTTTTCCTTGCCGATATCTCTCTTTTGCAAAGAGATAGGCATTGGAAAATTCAGGGCTATAACGTGTAGATGAAGATCTAATAGGAGGCTTTAAAATTTTCAATCTAGTGTCCTTCGTTTGGGAGAAAAATGCAAAGGTACAATACAGCTTTTCCTTGCCAATATCTCTCTTTTGCAAAGAGCTAGGCATTGGAAAATTCAGGGCTATAACGTGTAGATGAAGCACTAACAGGAGGCTTTAAAATTTTCATTCTAGTGTCTTTCGTTTGGGAGAAAAATGCAAAGGTACAATACAGTTTTTCCTTGCCGATATCTCTCTTTTGCAAAGAGATAGGCATTGGAAAATTCAGGGCTATAACGTGTAGATGAAGATCTAATAGGAGGCTTTAAAATTTTCAATCTAGTGTCCTTCGTTTGGGAGAAAAATGCAAAGGTACAATACAGCATTTCCTTGCCGATATCTCTCTTTTGCAAAGAGATAGGCATTGGAAAATTCAGGACTATTACGTGTAGATGAAGCACTAAAAGGAGGCTTTAAAATTTTCATTCTAGTGTCTTTCGTTTGGGAGAAAAATGCAAAAGTACAATGCAGCTTTTCCTTGCCGATATCTCTCTTTTGCAAAGAGATAGGCATTGGAAAATTCAGGGCTATAACGTGTAGATGAAGATCTAATAGGAGGCTTTAAAATTTTCAATCTAGTGTCCTTCGTTTGGGAGAAAAATGCAAAGGTACAATACAGCTTTTCCTTGCCAATATCTCTCTTTTGCAAAGAGCTAGGCATTGGAAAATTCAGGGCTATAACGTGTAGATGAAGCACTAACAGGAGGCTTTAAAATTTTCATTCTAGTGTCTTTCGTTTGGGAGAAAAATGCAAAGGTACAATACAGTTTTTCCTTGCCGATATCTCTCTTTTGCAAAGAGATAGGCATTGGAAAATTCAGGGCTATAACGTGTAGATGAAGCACTAACAGGAGGCTTTACAATTTTCATTCTAGTGTCTTTCGTTTGGGAGAAAAATGCAAAGGTACAATACAGCTTTTCCTTGCCGATATCTCTCTTTTGCAAAGAGATAGGCATTGGAAAATGCAGGGCTATAACGTGTAGATGAAGCACTAACAGGAGGCTTTAAAATTTTCATTCTAGTGTCTTTCGTTTGGGAGAAAAATGCAAAGGTACAATACAGCATTTCCTTGCCGATATCTCTCTTTTGCAAAGAGATAGGCATTGGAAAATTCAGGACTATTACGTGTAGATGAAGCACTAAAAGGAGGCTTTAAAATTTTCATTCTAGTGTCTTTCGTTTGGGAGAAAAATGCAAAAGTACAATGCAGCTTTTCCTTGCCGATATCTCTCTTTTGCAAAGAGATAGGCATTGGAAAATTCAGGGCTATAACGTGTAGATGAAGCACTAAAAGGAGGCTTTAAAATTTTCATTCTAGTGTCTTTCGTTTGGGAGAAAAATGCAAAAGTACAATGCAGCTTTTCCTTGCCGATATCTCTCTTTTGCAAAGAGATAGGCATTGGAAAATTCAGGGCTATAACGTGTAGATGAAGATCTAATAGGAGGCTTTAAAATTTTCAATCTAGTGTCCTTCGTTTGGGAGAAAAATGCAAAGGTACAATACAGCTTTTCCTTGCCAATATCTCTCTTTTGCAAAGAGCTAGGCATTGGAAAATTCAGGGCTATAACGTGTAGATGAAGCACTAACAGGAGGCTTTAAAATTTTCATTCTAGTGTCTTTCGTTTGGGAGAAAAATGCAAAGGTACAATACAGTTTTTCCTTGCCGATATCTCTCTTTTGCAAAGAGATAGGCATTGGAAAATTCAGGGCTATAACGTGTAGATGAAGCACTAACAGGAGGCTTTACAATTTTCATTCTAGTGTCTTTCGTTTGGGAGAAAAATGCAAAGGTACAATACAGCTTTTCCTTGCCGATATCTCTCTTTTGCAAAGAGATAGGCATTGGAAAATGCAGGGCTATAACGTGTAGATGAAGCACTAACAGGAGGCTTTAAAATTTTCATTCTAGTGTCTTTCGTTTGGGAGAAAAATGCAAAGGTACAATACAGCATTTCCTTGCCGATATCTCTCTTTTGCAAAGAGATAGGCATTGGAAAATTCAGGACTATTACGTGTAGATGAAGCACTAAAAGGAGGCTTTAAAATTTTCATTCTAGTGTCTTTCGTTTGGGAGAAAAATGCAAAAGTACAATGCAGCTTTTCCTTGCCGATATCTCTCTTTTGCAAAGAGATAGGCATTGGAAAATTCAGGGCTATAACGTGTAGATGAAGCACTAATAGGAGGCTTTAAAATTTTCAATCTAGTGTCCTTCGTTTGGGAGAAAAATGCAAAGGTACAATACAGCTTTTCCTTGCCAATATCTCTCTTTTGCAAAGAGCTAGGCATTGGAAAATGCAGGGCTATAACGTGTAGATGAAGCACTAACAGGAGGCTTTAAAATTTTCATTCTAGTGTCTTTCGTTTGGGAGAAAAATGCAAAGGTACAATACAGCTTTTCCTTGCCGATATCTCTCTTTTGCAAAGAGATAGGCATTGGAAAATTCAGGGCTATAACGTGTAGATGAAGCACTAACAGGAGGCTTTAAAATTTTCATTCTAGTGTCCTTCGTTTGGGAGAAAAATGCAAAGGTACAATACAGCTTTTCCTTGCCGATATCTCTCTTTTGCAAAGAGATAGGCATTGGAAAATTCAGGGCTATAACGTGTAGATGAAGCACTAATAGGAGGCTTTAAAATTTTCAATCTAGTGTCCTTCGTTTGGGAGAAAAATGCAAAGGTACAATACAGCTTTTCCTTGCCAATATTTCTCTTTTGCAAAGAGCTAGGCATTGGAAAATTCAGGGCTATAACGTGTAGATGAAGCACTAACAGGAAGCTTTACAATTTTCATTCTAGTGTCTTTCGTTTGGGAGAAAAATGCAAAGATACAATACAGTTTTTCCTTGCCGATATCTCTCTTTTGCAAAGAGATAGGCATTGGAAAATTCAGGGCTATAACGTGTAGATGAAGCACTAACAGGAGGCTTTAAAATTTTCATTCTAGTGTCTTTCGTTTGGGAGAAAAATGCAAAGGTACAATACAGCTTTTCCTTGCCAATATCTCTCTTTTGCAAAGAGCTAGGCATTGGAAAATGCAGGGCTATAACGTGTAGATGAAGCACTAACAGGAGGCTTTACAATTTTCATTCTAGTGTCTTTCGTTTGGGAGAAAAATGCAAAGGTACAATGCAGCTTTTCCTTGCCGATATCTCTCTTTTGCAAAGAGATAGGCATTGGAAAATGCAGGGCTATAACGTGTAGATGAAGCACTAACAGGAGGCTTTCAAATTTTCATTCTAGTGTCTTTCGTTTGGGAGAAAAATGCAAAGGTACAATACAGCATTTCCTTGCAGATTTCTCTCTTTTGCACAGAGATAGGCATTGGAAAATTCATGGCTATAACGTGTAGATGAAGCACTAACAGGAGGATTTAAAATTTTCAATCTAGTGTCCTTCGTTTGGGAGAAAAATGCAAAGGTACAATACAGCTTTTCCTTGCCAATATCTCTCTTTTGCAAAGAGCTAGGCATTGGAAAATGCAGGGCTATAACGTGTAGATGAAGCACTAACAGGAGGCTTTACAATTTTCATTCTAGTGTCTTTCGTTTGGGAGAAAAATGCAAAGGTACAATGCAGCTTTTCCTTGCCGATATCTCTCTTTTGCAAAGAGATAGGCATTGGAAAATGCAGGGCTATAACGTGTAGATGAAGCACTAACAGGAGGCTTTCAAATTTTCATTCTAGTGTCTTTCGTTTGGGAGAAAAATGCAAAGGTACAATACAGCATTTCCTTGCAGATTTCTCTCTTTTGCGCAGAGATAGGCATTGGAAAATTCAGGGCTATAACGTGTAGATGAAGCACTAACAGGAGGCTTTAAAATTTTCATTCTAGTGTCTTTCGTTTGGGAGAAAAATGCAAAGGTACAATACAGCTTTTCCTTGCCGATATCTCTCTTTTGCAAAGAGATAGGCATTGGAAAATTCAGGGCTATAACGTGTAGATGAAGCACTAACAGGAGGCTTTAAAATTTTCATTCTAGTGTCCTTCGTTTGGGAGAAAAATGCAAAGGTACAATACAGCTTTTCCTTGCCAATATCTCTCTTTTGCAAAGAGCTAGGCATTGGAAAATGCAGGGCTATAACGTGTAGATGAAGCACTAACAGGAGGCTTTACAATTTTCATTCTAGTGTCTTTCGTTTGGGAGAAAAATGCAAAGGTACAATGCAGCTTTTCCTTGCCGATATCTCTCTTTTGCAAAGAGATAGGCATTGGAAAATGCAGGGCTATAACGTGTAGATGAAGCACTAACAGGAGGCTTTAAAATTTTCATTCTAGTGTCTTTCGTTTGGGAGAAAAATGCAAAGGTACAATACAGCATTTCCTTGCCGATATCTCTCTTTTGCACAGAGATAGGCATTGGAAAATTCAGGGCTATAACGTGTAGATGAAGCACTAACAGGAGGCTTTAAAATTTTCATTCTAGTGTCTTTCGTTTGGGAGAAAAATGCAAAGGTACAATACAGCTTTTCCTTGCCGATATCTCTCTTTTGCAAAGAGATAGGCATTGGAAAATTGAGGGCTATACCGTGTAGATGAAGCACTAACAGGAGGCTTTAAAATTTTCATTCGTGTCCTTCGTTTGGGAGAAAAATGCAAAGGTACAATACAGCTTTTCCTTGCCGATATCTCTCTTTTGCAAAGAGATAGGCATTGGAAAATTCAGGGCTATAACGTGTAGATGAAGCACTAATAGGAGGCTTTAAAATTTTCAATCTAGTGTCCTTCGTTTGGGAGAAAAATGCAAAGGTACAATACAGCTTTTCCTTGCCAATATCTCTCTTTTGCAAAGAGCTAGGCATTGGAAAATTCAGGGCTATAACGTGTAGATGAAGCACTAACAGGAGGCTTTAAAATTTTCATTCTAGTGTCTTTCGTTTGGGAGAAAAATGCAAAGGTACAATACAGTTTTTCCTTGCCGATATCTCTCTTTTGCAAAGAGATAGGCATTGGAAAATTCAGGGCTATAACGTGTAGATGAAGCACTAACAGGAGGCTTTACAATTTTCATTCTAGTGTCTTTCGTTTGGGAGAAAAATGCAAAGGTACAATACAGCTTTTCCTTGCCGATATCTCTCTTTTGCAAAGAGATAGGCATTGGAAAATTCAGGGCTATAACGTGTAGATGAAGCACTAACAGGAGGCTTTAAAATTTTCATTCTAGTGTTTTTCGTTTGGGAGAAAAATGCAAAGGTACAATACAGCTTTTCCTTGCCGATATCTCTCTTTTGCAAAGAGATAGGCATTGGAAAATTCAGGACTATTACGTGTAGATGAAGCACTAAAAGGAGGCTTTAAAATTTTCATTCTAGTGTCTTTCGTTTGGGAGAAAAATGCAAAAGTACAATGCAGCTTTTCCTTGCCAAATTCTCTCTTTTGCAAAGAGCTAGGCATTGGAAAATGCAGGGCTATAACGTGTAGATGAAGCACTAACAGGAGGCTTTACAATTTTCATTCTAGTGTCTTTCGTTTGGGAGAAAAATGCAAAGGTACAATGCAGCTTTTCCTTGCCGATATCTCTCTTTTGCAAAGAGATAGGCATTGGAAAATGCAGGGCTATAACGTGTAGATGAAGCACTAACAGGAGGCTTTAAAATTTTCATTCTAGTGTCTTTCGTTTGGGAGAAAATGCAAAGGTACAATACAGCATTTCCTTGCCGATATCTCTCTTTTGCACAGAGATAGGCATTGGAAAATTCAGGGCTATAACGTGTAGATGAAGCACTAATAGGAGGCTTTAAAATTTTCAATCTAGTGTCCTTCGTTTGGGAGAAAAATGCAAAGGTACAATACAGCTTTTCCTTGCCAATATCTCTCTTTTGCAAAGAGCTAGGCATTGGAAAATTCAGGGCAATAACGTGTAGATGAAGCACTAACAGGAGGCTTTAAAATTTTCAATCTAGTGTCCTTCGTTTGGGAGAAAAATGCAAAGGTACAATACAGCTTTTCCTTGCCAATATCTCTCTTTTGCAAAGAGCTAGGCATTGGAAAATGCAGGGCTATAACGTGTAGATGAAGCACTAACGGGAGGCTTTAAAATTTTCATTCTAGTGTCTTTCGTTTGGGAGAAAAATGCAAAGGTACAATACAGCATTTCCTTGCCGATATCTCTCTTTTGCACAGAGATAGGCATTGGAAAATTCAGGGCTATAACGTGTAGATGAAGCACTAACAGGAGGCTTTAAAATTTTCATTCTAGTGTCTTTCGTTTGGGAGAAAAATGCAAAGGTACAATACAGCTTTTCCTTGCCGATATCTCTCTTTTGCAAAGAGATAGGCATTGGAAAATTCAGGGCTATAACGTGTAGATGAAGCACTAACAGGAAGCTTTACAATTTTCATTCTAGTGTCTTTCGTTTGGGAGAAAAATGCAAAGATACAATACAGTTTTTCCTTGCCGATATCTCTCTTTTGCAAAGAGATAGGCATTGGAAAATTCAGGGCTATAACGTGTAGATGAAGCACTAACAGGAGGCTTTAAAATTTTCATTCTAGTGTCTTTCGTTTGGGAGAAAAATGCAAAGGTACAATACAGCTTTTCCTTGCCAATATCTCTCTTTTGCAAAGAGCTAGGCATTGGAAAATGCAGGGCTATAACGTGTGGATGAAGCACTAACAGGAGGCTTTACAATTTTCATTCTAGTGTCTTTCGTTTGGGAGAAAAATGCAAAGGTACAATGCAGCTTTTCCTTGCCGATATCTCTCTTTTGCAAAGAGATAGGCATTGGAAAATGCAGGGCTATAACGTGTAGATGAAGCACTAACAGGAGGCTTTCAAATTTTCATTCTAGTGTCTTTCGTTTGGGAGAAAAATGCAAAGGTACAATACAGCATTTCCTTGCAGATTTCTCTCTTTTGCACAGAGATAGGCATTGGAAAATTCATGGCTATAACGTGTAGATGAAGCACTAACAGGAGTATTTAAAATTTTCAATCTAGTGTCCTTCGTTTGGGAGAAAAATGCAAAGGTACAATACAGCTTTTCCTTGCCAATATCTCTCTTTTGCAAAGAGCTAGGCATTGGAAAATGCAGGGCTATAACGTGTAGATGAAGCACTAACAGGAGGCTTTACAATTTTCATTCTAGTGTCTTTCGTTTGGGAGAAAAATGCAAAGGTACAATGCAGCTTTTCCTTGCCGATATCTCTCTTTTGCAAAGAGATAGGCATTGGAAAATGCAGGGCTATAACGTGTAGATGAAGCACTAACAGGAGGCTTTCAAATTTTCATTCTAGTGTCTTTCGTTTGGGAGAAAAATGCAAAGGTACAATACAGCATTTCCTTGCAGATTTCTCTCTTTTGCACAGAGATAGGCATTGGAAAATTCAGGGCTATAACGTGTAGATGAAGCACTAACAGGAGGCTTTAAAATTTTCATTCTAGTGTCTTTCGTTTGGGAGAAAAATGCAAAGGTACAATACAGCTTTTCCTTGCCGATATCTCTCTTTTGCAAAGAGATAGGCATTGGAAAATTCAGGGCTATAACGTGTAGATGAAGCACTAACAGGAGGCTTTAAAATTTTCATTCTAGTGTCCTTCGTTTGGGAGAAAAATGCAAAGGTACAATACAGCTTTTCCTTGCCAATATCTCTCTTTTGCAAAGAGCTAGGCATTGGAAAATGCAGGGCTATAACGTGTAGATGAAGCACTAACAGGAGGCTTTACAATTTTCATTCTAGTGTCTTTCGTTTGGGAGAAAAATGCAAAGGTACAATGCAGCTTTTCCTTGCCGATATCTCTCTTTTGCAAAGAGATAGGCATTGGAAAATGCAGGGCTATAACGTGTAGATGAAGCACTAACAGGAGGCTTTAAAATTTTCATTCTAGTGTCTTTCGTTTGGGAGAAAAATGCAAAGGTACAATACAGCATTTCCTTGCCGATATCTCTCTTTTGCACAGAGATAGGCATTGGAAAATTCAGGGCTATAACGTGTAGATGAAGCACTAACAGGAGGCTTTAAAATTTTCATTCTAGTGTCTTTCGTTTGGGAGAAAAATGCAAAGGTACAATACAGCTTTTCCTTGCCGATATCTCTCTTTTGCAAAGAGATAGGCATTGGAAAATTGAGGGCTATACCGTGTAGATGAAGCACTAACAGGAGGCTTTAAAATTTTCATTCGTGTCCTTCGTTTGGGAGAAAAATGCAAAGGTACAATACAGCTTTTCCTTGCCGATATCTCTCTTTTGCAAAGAGATAGGCATTGGAAAATTCAGGGCTATAACGTGTAGATGAAGCACTAACAGGAGGCTTTAAAATTTTCATTCTAGTGTTTTTCGTTTGGGAGAAAAATGCAAAGGTACAATACAGCTTTTCCTTGCCGATATCTCTCTTTTGCAAAGAGATAGGCATTGGAAAATTCAGGACTATTACGTGTAGATGAAGCACTAAAAGGAGGCTTTAAAATTTTCATTCTAGTGTCTTTCGTTTGGGAGAAAAATGCAAAAGTACAATGCAGCTTTTCCTTGCCAAATTCTCTCTTTTGCAAAGAGCTAGGCATTGGAAAATGCAGGGCTATAACGTGTAGATGAAGCACTAACAGGAGGCTTTACAATTTTCATTCTAGTGTCTTTCGTTTGGGAGAAAAATGCAAAGGTACAATGCAGCTTTTCCTTGCCGATATCTCTCTTTTGCAAAGAGATAGGCATTGGAAAATGCAGGGCTATAACGTGTAGATGAAGCACTAACAGGAGGCTTTAAAATTTTCATTCTAGTGTCTTTCGTTTGGGAGAAAATGCAAAGGTACAATACAGCATTTCCTTGCCGATATCTCTCTTTTGCACAGAGATAGGCATTGGAAAATTCAGGGCTATAACGTGTAGATGAAGCACTAATAGGAGGCTTTAAAATTTTCAATCTAGTGTCCTTCGTTTGGGAGAAAAATGCAAAGGTACAATACAGCTTTTCCTTGCCAATATCTCTCTTTTGCAAAGAGCTAGGCATTGGAAAATTCAGGGCAATAACGTGTAGATGAAGCACTAACAGGAGGCTTTAAAATTTTCAATCTAGTGTCCTTCGTTTGGGAGAAAAATGCAAAGGTACAATACAGCTTTTCCTTGCCAATATCTCTCTTTTGCAAAGAGCTAGGCATTGGAAAATGCAGGGCTATAACGTGTAGATGAAGCACTAACGGGAGGCTTTAAAATTTTCATTCTAGTGTCTTTCGTTTGGGAGAAAAATGCAAAGGTACAATACAGCATTTCCTTGCCGATATCTCTCTTTTGCACAGAGATAGGCATTGGAAAATTCAGGGCTATAACGTGTAGATGAAGCACTAACAGGAGGCTTTAAAATTTTCATTCTAGTGTCTTTCGTTTGGGAGAAAAATGCAAAGGTACAATACAGCTTTTCCTTGCCGATATCTCTCTTTTGCAAAGAGATAGGCATTGGAAAATTCAGGGCTATAACGTGTAGATGAAGCACTAACAGGAAGCTTTACAATTTTCATTCTAGTGTCTTTCGTTTGGGAGAAAAATGCAAAGATACAATACAGTTTTTCCTTGCCGATATCTCTCTTTTGCAAAGAGATAGGCATTGGAAAATTCAGGGCTATAACGTGTAGATGAAGCACTAACAGGAGGCTTTAAAATTTTCATTCTAGTGTCTTTCGTTTGGGAGAAAAATGCAAAGGTACAATACAGCTTTTCCTTGCCAATATCTCTCTTTTGCAAAGAGCTAGGCATTGGAAAATGCAGGGCTATAACGTGTAGATGAAGCACTAACAGGAGGCTTTACAATTTTCATTCTAGTGTCTTTCGTTTGGGAGAAAAATGCAAAGGTACAATGCAGCTTTTCCTTGCCGATATCTCTCTTTTGCAAAGAGATAGGCATTGGAAAATGCAGGGCTATAACGTGTAGATGAAGCACTAACAGGAGGCTTTCAAATTTTCATTCTAGTGTCTTTCGTTTGGGAGAAAAATGCAAAGGTACAATACAGCATTTCCTTGCAGATTTCTCTCTTTTGCACAGAGATAGGCATTGGAAAATTCATGGCTATAACGTGTAGATGAAGCACTAACAGGAGGATTTAAAATTTTCAATCTAGTGTCCTTCGTTTGGGAGAAAAATGCAAAGGTACAATACAGCTTTTCCTTGCCAATATCTCTCTTTTGCAAAGAGCTAGGCATTGGAAAATGCAGGGCTATAACGTGTAGATGAAGCACTAACAGGAGGCTTTACAATTTTCATTCTAGTGTCTTTCGTTTGGGAGAAAAATGCAAAGGTACAATGCAGCTTTTCCTTGCCGATATCTCTCTTTTGCAAAGAGATAGGCATTGGAAAATGCAGGGCTATAACGTGTAGATGAAGCACTAACAGGAGGCTTTCAAATTTTCATTCTAGTGTCTTTCGTTTGGGAGAAAAATGCAAAGGTACAATACAGCATTTCCTTGCAGATTTCTCTCTTTTGCACAGAGATAGGCATTGGAAAATTCAGGGCTATAACGTGTAGATGAAGCACTAACAGGAGGCTTTAAAATTTTCATTCTAGTGTCTTTCGTTTGGGAGAAAAATGCAAAGGTACAATACAGCTTTTCCTTGCCGATATCTCTCTTTTGCAAAGAGATAGGCATTGGAAAATTCAGGGCTATAACGTGTAGATGAAGCACTAACAGGAGGCTTTAAAATTTTCATTCTAGTGTCCTTCGTTTGGGAGAAAAATGCAAAGGTACAATACAGCTTTTCCTTGCCAATATCTCTCTTTTGCAAAGAGCTAGGCATTGGAAAATGCAGGGCTATAACGTGTAGATGAAGCACTAACAGGAGGCTTTACAATTTTCATTCTAGTGTCTTTCGTTTGGGAGAAAAATGCAAAGGTACAATGCAGCTTTTCCTTGCCGATATCTCTCTTTTGCAAAGAGATAGGCATTGGAAAATGCAGGGCTATAACGTGTAGATGAAGCACTAACAGGAGGCTTTAAAATTTTCATTCTAGTGTCTTTCGTTTGGGAGAAAAATGCAAAGGTACAATACAGCATTTCCTTGCCGATATCTCTCTTTTGCACAGAGATAGGCATTGGAAAATTCAGGGCTATAACGTGTAGATGAAGCACTAACAGGAGGCTTTAACATTTTCATTCTAGTGTCTTTCGTTTGGGAGAAAAATGCAAAGGTACAATACAGCTTTTCCTTGCCGATATCTCTCTTTTGCAAAGAGATAGGCATTGGAAAATTGAGGGCTATACCGTGTAGATGAAGCACTAACAGGAGGCTTTAAAATTTTCATTCGTGTCCTTCGTTTGGGAGAAAAATGCAAAGGTACAATACAGCTTTTCCTTGCCGATATCTCTCTTTTGCAAAGAGATAGGCATTGGAAAATTCAGGGCTATAACGTGTAGATGAAGCACTAATAGGAGGCTTTAAAATTTTCAATCTAGTGTCCTTCGTTTGGGAGAAAAATGCAAAGGTACAATACAGCTTTTCCTTGCCAATATCTCTCTTTTGCAAAGAGCTAGGCATTGGAAAATTCAGGGCTATAACGTGTAGATGAAGCACTAACAGGAGGCTTTAAAATTTTCATTCTAGTGTCTTTCGTTTGGGAGAAAAATGCAAAGGTACAATACAGTTTTTCCTTGCCGATATCTCTCTTTTGCAAAGAGATAGGCATTGGAAAATTCAGGGCTATAACGTGTAGATGAAGCACTAACAGGAGGCTTTACAATTTTCATTCTAGTGTCTTTCGTTTGGGAGAAAAATGCAAAGGTACAATACAGCTTTTCCTTGCCGATATCTCTCTTTTGCAAAGAGATAGGCATTGGAAAATTCAGGGCTATAACGTGTAGATGAAGCACTAACAGGAGGCTTTAAAATTTTCATTCTAGTGTTTTTCGTTTGGGAGAAAAATGCAAAGGTACAATACAGCTTTTCCTTGCCGATATCTCTCTTTTGCAAAGAGATAGGCATTGGAAAATTCAGGACTATTACGTGTAGATGAAGCACTAAAAGGAGGCTTTAAAATTTTCATTCTAGTGTCTTTCGTTTGGGAGAAAAATGCAAAAGTACAATGCAGCTTTTCCTTGCCAAATTCTCTCTTTTGCAAAGAGCTAGGCATTGGAAAATGCAGGGCTATAACGTGTAGATGAAGCACTAACAGGAGGCTTTACAATTTTCATTCTAGTGTCTTTCGTTTGGGAGAAAAATGCAAAGGTACAATGCAGCTTTTCCTTGCCGATATCTCTCTTTTGCAAAGAGATAGGCATTGGAAAATGCAGGGCTATAACGTGTAGATGAAGCACTAACAGGAGGCTTTAAAATTTTCATTCTAGTGTCTTTCGTTTGGGAGAAAATGCAAAGGTACAATACAGCATTTCCTTGCCGATATCTCTCTTTTGCACAGAGATAGGCATTGGAAAATTCAGGGCTATAACGTGTAGATGAAGCACTAATAGGAGGCTTTAAAATTTTCAATCTAGTGTCCTTCGTTTGGGAGAAAAATGCAAAGGTACAATACAGCTTTTCCTTGCCAATATCTCTCTTTTGCAAAGAGCTAGGCATTGGAAAATTCAGGGCAATAACGTGTAGATGAAGCACTAACAGGAGGCTTTAAAATTTTCATTCTAGTGTCTTTCGTTTGGGAGAAAAAAGCAAAGGTACAATACAATTTTTCCTTGCCGATATCTCTCTTTTGCAAAGAGATAGGCATTGGAAAATTCAGGGCTATAACGTGTAGATGAAGCACTAACAGGAGGCTTTACAATTTTCATTCTAGTGTCTTTCGTTTGGGAGAAAAATGCAAAGGTACAATACAGCTTTTCCTTGCCGATATCTCTCTTTTGCAAAGAGATAGGCATTGGAAAATGCAGGGCTATAACGTGTAGATGAAGCACTAACAGGAGGCTTTAAAATTTTCATTCTAGTGTCTTTCGTTTGGGAGAAAAATGCAAAGGTACAATACAGCATTTCCTTGCCGATATCTCTCTTTTGCAAAGAGATAGGCATTGGAAAATTCAGGACTATTACGTGTAGATGAAGCACTAAAAGGAGGCTTTAAAATTTTCATTCTAGTGTCTTTCGTTTGGGAGAAAAATGCAAAAGTACAATGCAGCTTTTCCTTGCCGATATCTCTCTTTTGCAAAGAGATAGGCATTGGAAAATTCAGGGCTATAACGTGTAGATGAAGCACTAATAGGAGGCTTTAAAATTTTCAATCTAGTGTCCTTCGTTTGGGAGAAAAATGCAAAGGTACAATGCAGCTTTTCCTTGCCGATATCTCTCTTTTGCAAAGAGATAGGCATTGGAAAATGCAGGGCTATAACGTGTAGATGAAGCACTAACGGGAGGCTTTAAAATTTTCATTCTAGTGTCTTTCGTTTGGGAGAAAAATGCAAAGGTACAATACAGCATTTCCTTGCCGATATCTCTCTTTTGCACAGAGATAGGCATTGGAAAATTCAGGGCTATAACGTGTAGATGAAGCACTAACAGGAGGCTTTAAAATTTTCATTCTAGTGTCTTTCGTTTGGGAGAAAAATGCAAAGGTACAATACAGCTTTTCCTTGCCGATATCTCTCTTTTGCAAAGAGATAGGCATTGGAAAATTCAGGGCTATAACGTGTAGATGAAGCACTAACAGGAGGCTTTAAAATTTTCATTCTAGTGTCCTTCGTTTGGGAGAAAAATGCAAAGGTACAATACAGCTTTTCCTTGCCGATATCTCTCTTTTGCAAAGAGATAGGCATTGGAAAATGCAGGGCTATAACGTGTAGATGAAGCACTAACAGGAGGCTTTAAAATTTTCATTCTAGTATCTTTCGTTTGGGAGAAAAATGCAAAGGTACAATACAGCTTTTCCTTGCCGATATCTCTCTTTTGCAAAGAGATAGGCATTGGAAAATTCAGGGCTATAACGTGTAGATGAAGCACTAACAGGAGGCTTTAAAATTTTCATTCTAGTGTCTTTCGTTTGGGAGAAAAATGCAAAGGTACAATACAGTTTTTCCTTGCCGATATCTCTCTTTTGCAAAGAGATAGGCATTGGAAAATTCAGGGCTATAACGTGTAGATGAAGCACTAACAGGAGGCTTTACAATTTTCATTCTAGTGTCTTTCGTTTGGGAGAAAAATGCAAAGGTACAATACAGCTTTTCCTTGCCGATATCTCTCTTTTGCAAAGAGATAGGCATTGGAAAATGCAGGGCTATAACGTGTAGATGAAGCACTAACAGAAGGCTTTACAATTTTCATTCTAGTGTCTTTCGTTTGGGAGAAAAATGCAAAGGTACAATACAGCATTTCCTTGCCGATATCTCTCTTTTGCAAAGAGATAGGCATTGGAAAATTCAGGACTATTACGTGTAGATGAAGCACTAAAAGGAGGCTTTAAAATTTTCATTCTAGTGTCTTTCGTTTGGGAGAAAAATGCAAAGGTACAATGCAGCTTTTCCTTGCCGATATCTCTCTTTTGCAAAGAGATAGGCATTGGAAAATTCAGGGCTATAACGTGTAGATGAAGCACTAACAGGAGGCTTTACAATTTTCATTCTAGTGTCTTTCGTTTGGGAGAAAAATGCAAAGGTACAATGCAGCTTTTCCTTGCCGATATCTCTCTTTTGCAAAGAGATAGGCATTGGAAAATGCAGGGCTATAACGTGTAGATGAAGCACTAACAGGAGGCTTTAAAATTTTCATTCTAGTGTCTTTCGTTTGGGAGAAAAATGCAAAAGTACAATGCAGCTTTTCCTTGCCGATATCTCTCTTTTGCAAAGAGATAGGCATTGGAAAATGCAGGGCTATAACGTGTAGATGAAGCACTAACAGGAGGCTTTAAAATTTTCATTCTAGTGTCTTTCGTTTGGGAGAAAAATGCAAAGGTACAATACAGCATTTCCTTGCCGATATCTCTCTTTTGCACAGAGATAGGCATTGGAAAATTCAGGGCTATAACGTGTAGATGAAGCACTAACAGGAGGCTTTAAAAATTTCATTCTAGTGTCTTTCGTTTGGGAGAAAAATGCAAAAGTACAATGCAGCTTTTCCTTGCCGATATCTCTCTTTTGCAAAGAGATAGGCATTGGAAAATTCAGGGCTATAACGTGTAGATGAAGCACTAATAGGAGGCTTTAAAATTTTCAATCTAGTGTCCTTCGTTTGGGAGAAAAATGCAAAGGTACAATGCAGCTTTTCCTTGCCGATATCTCTCTTTTGCAAAGAGATAGGCATTGGAAAATGCAGGGCTATAACGTGTAGATGAAGCACTAACGGGAGGCTTTAAAATTTTCATTCTAGTGTCTTTCGTTTGGGAGAAAAATGCGAAGGTACAATACAGCATTTCCTTGCCGATATCTCTCTTTTGCACAGAGATAGGCATTGGAAAATTCAGGGCTATAACGTGTAGATGAAGCACTAACAGGAGGCTTTAAAATTTTCATTCTAGTGTCTTTCGTTTGGGAGAAAAATGCAAAGGTACAATACAGCTTTTCCTTGCCGATATCTCTCTTTTGCAAAGAGATAGGCATTGGAAAATTCAGGGCTATAACGTGTAGATGAAGCACTAACAGGAGGCTTTAAAATTTTCATTCTAGTGTCCTTCGTTTGGGAGAAAAATGCAAAGGTACAATACAGCTTTTCCTTGCCGATATCTCTCTTTTGCAAAGAGATAGGCATTGGAAAATGCAGGGCTATAACGTGTAGATGAAGCACTAACAGGAGGCTTTAAAATTTTCATTCTAGTGTCTTTCGTTTGGGAGAAAAATGCAAAGGTACAATACAGCATTTCCTTGCCGATATCTCTCTTTTGCAAAGAGATAGGCATTGGAAAATTCAGGACTATTACGTGTAGATGAAGCACTAAAAGGAGGCTTTAAAATTTTCATTCTAGTGTCTTTCGTTTGGGAGAAAAATGCAAAAGTACAATGCAGCTTTTCCTTGCCGATATCTCTCTTTTGCAAAGAGATAGGCATTGGAAAATTCAGGGCTATAACGTGTAGATGAAGCACTAACAGGAGGCTTTACAATTTTCATTCTAGTGTCTTTCGTTTGGGAGAAAAATGCAAAGGTACAATGCAGCTTTTCCTTGCCGATATCTCTCTTTTGCAAAGAGATAGCCATTGGAAAATGCAGGGCTATAACGTGTAGATGAAGCACTAACAGGAGGCTTTAAAATTTTCATTCTAGTGTCTTTCGTTTGGGAGAAAAATGCAAAGGTACAATACAGCTTTTCCTTGCCGATATCTCTCTTTTGCAAAGAGATAGGCATTGGAAAATTCAGGGCTATAACGTGTAGATGAAGCACTAACAGGAGGCTTTAAAATTTTCATTCTAGTGTCTTTCGTTTGGGAGAAAAATGCAAAGGTACAATACAGCATTTCCTTGCCGATATCTCTCTTTTGCAAAGAGATAGGCATTGGAAAATGCAGGGCTATAACGTGTAGATGAAGCACTAACAGGAGGCTTTAAAATTTTCGCTAGTGTCTTTCGTTTGGGAGAAAAATGCAAAGGTACAATACAGCATTTCCTTGCCGATATCTCTCTTTTGCAAAGAGATAGGCATTGGAAAATTCAGGACTATTACGTGTAGATGAAGCACTAAAAGGAGGCTTTAAAATTTTCATTCTAGTGTCTTTCGTTTGGGAGAAAAATGCAAAAGTACAATGCAGCTTTTCCTTGCCGATATCTCTCCATTTTGCAAAGAGATAGGCATTGGAAAATTCAGGGCTATAACGTGTAGATGAAGCACTAACAGGAGGCTTTACAATTTTCATTCTAGTGTCTTTCGTTTGGGAGAAAAATGCAAAGGTACAATGCAGCTTTTCCTTGACGATATCTCTCTTTTGCAAAGAGATAGGCATTGGAAAATGCAGGGCTATAACGTGTAGATGAAGCACTAACAGGAGGCTTTAAAATTTTCATTCTAGTGTCTTTCGTTTGGGAGAAAAATGCAAAAGTACAATGCAGCTTTTCCTTGCCGATATCTCTCTTTTGCAAAGAGATAGGCATTGGAAAATTCAGGGCTATAACGTGTAGATGAAGCACTAACAGGAGGCTTTACAATTTTCATTCTAGTGTCTTTCGTTTGGGAGAAAAATGCAAAGGTACAATGCAGCTTTTCCTTGCCGATATCTCTCTTTTGCAAAGAGATAGGCATTGGAAAATGCAGGGCTATAACGTGTAGATGAAGCACTAACAGGAGGCTTTAAAATTTCCATTCTAGTGTCTTTCGTTTGGGAGAAAAATGCAAAGGTACAATACAGCATTTCCTTGCCGATATCTCTCTTTTGCACAGAGATAGGCATTGGAAAATTCAGGGCTATAACGTGTAGATGAAGCACTAACAGGAGGCTTTAAAATTTTCATTCTAGTGTCTTTCGTTTGGGAGAAAAATGCAAAGGTACAATACAGCTTTTCCTTGCCGATATCTCTCTTTTGCAAAGAGATAGGCATTGGAAAATTCAGGGCTATAACGTGTAGATGAAGCACTAACAGGAGGCTTTAAAATTTTCATTCTAGTGTCCTTCGTTTGGGAGAAAAATGCAAAGGTACAATACAGCTTTTCCGTGCCGATATCTCTCTTTGGCAAAGAGATAGGCATTGGAAAATTCAGGGCTATAACGTGTAGATGAAGCACTAATAGGAGGCTTTAAAATTTTCAATCTAGTGTCCTTCGTTTGGGAGAAAAATGCAAAGGTACAATACAGCTTTTCCTTGCCAATATCTCTCTTTTGCAAAGAGCTAGGCATTGGAAAATTCAGGGCTATAACGTGTAGATGAAGCACTAACAGGAGGCTTTAAAATTTTCATTCTAGTGTCTTTCGTTTGGGAGAAAAATGCAAAGGTACAATACAGTTTTTCCTTGCCGATATCTCTCTTTTGCAAAGAGATAGGCATTGGAAAATTCAGGGCTATAACGTGTAGATGAAGCACTAACAGGAGGCTTTACAATTTTCATTCTAGTGTCTTTCGTTTGGGAGAAAAATGCAAAGGTACAATACAGCTTTTCCTTGCCGATATCTCTCTTTTGCAAAGAGATAGGCATTGGAAAATTCAGGGCTATAACGTGTAGATGAAGCACTAACAGGAGGCTTTACAATTTTCATTCTAGTGTCTTTCGTTTGGGAGAAAAATGCAAAGGTACAATGCAGCTTTTCCTTGCCGATATCTCTCTTTTGCAAAGAGATAGGCATTGGAAAATGCAGGGCTATAACGTGTAGATGAAGCACTAACAGGAGGCTTTAAAATTTTCATTCTAGTGTCTTTCGTTTGGGAGAAAAATGCAAAAGTACAATGCAGCTTTTCCTTGCCGATATCTCTCTTTTGCAAAGAGATAGGCATTGGAAAATTCAGGGCTATAACGTGTAGATGAAGCACTAACAGGAGGCTTTACAATTTTCATTCTAGTGTCTTTCGTTTGGGAGAAAAATGCAAAGGTACAATGCAGCTTTTCCTTGCCGATATCTCTCTTTTGCAAAGAGATAGGCATTGGAAAATGCAGGGCTATAACGTGTAGATGAAGCACTAACAGGAGGCTTTAAAATTTTCATTCTAGTGTCTTTCGTTTGGGAGAAAAATGCAAAGGTACAATACAGCATTTCCTTGCCGATATCTCTCTTTTGCACAGAGATAGGCATTGGAAAATTCAGGGCTATAACGTGTAGATGAAGCACTAACAGGAGGCTTTAAAAATTTCATTCTAGTGTCTTTCGTTTGGGAGAAAAATGCAAAAGTACAATGCAGCTTTTCCTTGCCGATATCTCTCTTTTGCAAAGAGATAGGCATTGGAAAATTCAGGGCTATAACGTGTAGATGAAGCACTAATAGGAGGCTTTAAAATTTTCAATCTAGTGTCCTTCGTTTGGGAGAAAAATGCAAAGGTACAATGCAGCTTTTCCTTGCCGATATCTCTCTTTTGCAAAGAGATAGGCATTGGAAAATGCAGGGCTATAACGTGTAGATGAAGCACTAACGGGAGGCTTTAAAATTTTCATTCTAGTGTCTTTCGTTTGGGAGAAAAATGCAAAGGTACAATACAGCATTTCCTTGCCGATATCTCTCTTTTGCACAGAGATAGGCATTGGAAAATTCAGGGCTATAACGTGTAGATGAAGCACTAACAGGAGGCTTTAAAATTTTCATTCTAGTGTCTTTCGTTTGGGAGAAAAATGCAAAGGTACAATACAGCTTTTCCTTGCCGATATCTCTCTTTTGCAAAGAGATAGGCATTGGAAAATTCAGGGCTATAACGTGTAGATGAAGCACTAACAGGAGGCTTTAAAATTTTCATTCTAGTGTCCTTCGTTTGTGAGAAAAATGCAAAGGTACAATACAGCTTTTCCTTGCCGATATCTCTCTTTTGCAAAGAGATAGGCATTGGAAAATGCAGGGCTATAACGTGTAGATGAAGCACTAACAGGAGGCTTTTTAAATTTTCATTCTAGTGTCTTTCGTTTGGGAGAAAAATGCAAAGGTACAATACAGCATTTCCTTGCCGATATCTCTCTTTTGCAAAGAGATAGGCATTGGAAAATGCAGGGCTATTACGTGTAGATGAAGCACTAAAAGGAGGCTTTAAAATTTTCATTCTAGTGTCTTTCGTTTGGGAGAAAAATGCAAAAGTACAATGCAGCTTTTCCTTGCCGATATCTCTCTTTTGCAAAGAGATAGGCATTGGAAAATTCAGGGCTATAACGTGTAGATGAAGCACTAACAGGAGGCTTTACAATTTTCATTCTAGTGTCTTTCGTTTGGGAGAAAAATGCAAAGGTACAATGCAGCTTTTCCTTGCCGATATCTCTCTTTTGCAAAGAGATAGGCATTGGAAAATGCAGGGCTATAACGTGTAGATGAAGCACTAACAGGAGGCTTTAAAATTTTCATTCTAGTGTCTTTCGTTTGGGAGAAAAATGCAAAGGTACAATACAGCTTTTCCTTGCCGATATCTCTCTTTTGCAAAGAGATAGGCATTGGAAAATTCAGGGCTATAACGTGTAGATGAAGCACTAACAGGAGGCTTTAAAATTTTCATTCTAGTGTCTTTCGTTTGGGAGAAAAATGCAAAGGTACAATACAGTTTTTCCTTGCCGATATCTCTCTTTTGCAAAGAGATAGGCATTGGAAAATTCAGGGCTATAACGTGTAGATGAAGCACTAACAGGAGGCTTTACAATTTTCATTCTAGTGTCTTTCGTTTGGGAGAAAAATGCAAAGGTACAATACAGCTTTTCCTTGCCGATATCTCTCTTTTGCAAAGAGATAGGCATTGGAAAATGCAGGGCTATAACGTGTAGATGAAGCACTAACAGGAGGCTTTAAAATTTTCATTCTAGTGTCTTTCGTTTGGGAGAAAAATGCAAAGGTACAATACAGCATTTCCTTGCCGATATCTCTCTTTTGCAAAGAGATAGGCATTGGAAAATTCAGGACTATTACGTGTAGATGAAGCACTAAAAGGAGGCTTTAAAATTTTCATTCTAGTGTCTTTCGTTTGGGAGAAAAATGCAAAAGTACAATGCAGCTTTTCCTTGCCGATATCTCTCTTTTGCAAAGAGATAGGCATTGGAAAATTCAGGGCTATAACGTGTAGATGAAGCACTAACAGGAGGCTTTACAATTTTCATTCTAGTGTCTTTCGTTTGGGAGAAAAATGCAAAGGTACAATGCAGCTTTTCCTTGCCGATATCTCTCTTTTGCAAAGAGATAGGCATTGGAAAATGCAGGGCTATAACGTGTAGATGAAGCACTAACAGGAGGCTTTAAAATTTTCATTCTAGTGTCTTTCGTTTGGGAGAAAAATGCAAAGGTACAATACAGCATTTCCTTGCCGATATCTCTCTTTTGCACAGAGATAGGCATTGGAAAATTCAGGGCTATAACGTGTAGATGAAGCACTAACAGGAGGCTTTAAAATTTTCATTCTAGTGTCTTTCGTTTGGGAGAAAAATGCAAAGGTACAATACAGCTTTTCCTTGCCGATATCTCTCTTTTGCAAAGAGATAGGCATTGGAAAATTCAGGGCTATAACGTGTAGATGAAGCACTAACAGGAGGCTTTAAAATTTTCATTC
The DNA here is from genome assembly GCF_028390025.1 of Pseudophryne corroboree. Lineage (NCBI taxonomy): Eukaryota > Metazoa > Chordata > Amphibia > Anura > Myobatrachidae > Pseudophryne > Pseudophryne corroboree. Next base: position 1,723,176 of record NW_026970570.1, read on the forward strand.
TAGTGTCCTTCGTTTGGGAGAAAAATGCAAAGGTACAATACAGCTTTTCCTTGCCGATATCTCTCTTTTGCAAAGAGATAGGCATTGGAAAATGCAGGGCTATAACGTGTAGATGAAGCACTAACAGGAGGCTTTTTAAATTTTCATTCTAGTGTCTTTCGTTTGGGAGAAAAATGCAAAGGTACAATACAGCATTTCCTTGCCGATATCTCTCTTTTGCAAAGAGATAGGCATTGGAAAATTCAGGACTATTACGTGTAGATGAAGCACTAAAAGGAGGCTTTAAAATTTTCATTCTAGTGTCTTTCGTTTGGGAGAAAAATGCAAAAGTACAATGCAGCTTTTCCTTGCCGATATCTCTCTTTTGCAAAGAGATAGGCATTGGAAAATTCAGGGCTATAACGTGTAGATGAAGCACTAACAGGAGGCTTTACAATTTTCATTCTAGTGTCTTTCGTTTGGGAGAAAAATGCAAAGGTACAATGCAGCTTTTCCTTGCCGATATCTCTCTTTTGCAAAGAGATAGGCATTGGAAAATGCAGGGCTATAACGTGTAGATGAAGCACTAACAGGAGGCTTTAAAATTTTCATTCTAGTGTCTTTCGTTTGGGAGAAAAATGCAAAGGTACAATACAGCTTTTCCTTGCCGATATCTCTCTTTTGCAAAGAGATAGGCATTGGAAAATTCAGGGCTATAACGTGTAGATGAAGCACTAACAGGAGGCTTTAAAATTTTCATTCTAGTGTCTTTCGTTTGGGAGAAAAATGCAAAGGAACAATACAGTTTTTCCTTGCCGATATCTCTCTTTTGCAAAGAGATAGGCATTGGAAAATTCAGGGCTATAACGTGTAGATGAAGCACTAACAGGAGGCTTTACAATTTTCATTCTAGTGTCTTTCGTTTGGGAGAAAAATGCTAAGGTACAATACAGCTTTTCCTTGCCGATATCTCTCTTTTGCAAAGAGATAGGCATTGGAAAATGCAGGGCTATAACGTGTAGATGAAGCACTAACAGGAGGCTTTACAATTTTCATTCTAGTGTCTTTCGTTTGGGAGAAAAATGCAAAGGTACAATGCAGCTTTTCCTTGCCGATATCTCTCTTTTGCAAAGAGATAGGCATTGGAAAATTCAGGGCTATAACGTGTAGATGAAGCACTAACAGGAGGCTTTACAATTTTCATTCTAGTGTCTTTCGTTTGGGAGAAAAATGCAAAGGTACAATGCAGCTTTTCCTTGCCGATATCTCTCTTTTGCAAAGAGATAGGCATTGGAAAATGCAGGGCTATAACGTGTAGATGAAGCACTAACAGGAGGCTTTAAAATTTTCATTCTAGTGTCTTTCGTTTGGGAGAAAAATGCAAAGGTACAATACAGCATTTCCTTGCCGATATCTCTCTTTTGCACAGAGATAGGCATTGGAAAATTCAGGGCTATAACGTGTAGATGAAGCACTAACAGGAGGCTTTACAATTTTCATTCTAGTGTCTTTCGTTTGGGAGAAAAATGCAAAGGTACAATGCAGCTTTTCCTTGCCGATATCTCTCTTTTGCAAAGAGATAGGCATTGGAAAATGCAGGGCTATAACGTGTAGATGAAGCACTAACAGGAGGCTTTAAAATTTTCAGTCTAGTGTCTTTCGTTTGGGAGAAAAATGCAAAGGTACAATACAGCATTTCCTTGCCGATATCTCTCTTTTGCACAGAGATAGGCATTGGAAAATTCAGGGCTATAACGTGTAGATGAAGCACTAACAGGAGGCTTTAAAATTTTCATTCTAGTGTCTTTCGTTTGGGAGAAAAATGCAAAGGTACAATACAGCTTTTCCTTGCCGATATCTCTCTTTTGCAAAGAGATAGGCATTGGAAAATTCAGGGCTATAACGTGTAGATGAAGCACTAACAGGAGGCTTTAAAATTTTCATTCTAGTGTCCTTCGTTTGGGAGAAAAATGCAAAGGTACAATACAGCTTTTCCGTGCCGATATCTCTCTTTTGCAAAGAGATAGGCATTGGAAAATTCAGGGCTATAACGTGTAGATGAAGCACTAATAGGAGGCTTTAAAATTTTCAATCTAGTGTCCTTCGTTTGGGAGAAAAATGCAAAGGTACAATACAGCTTTTCCTTGCCAATATCTCTCTTTTGCAAAGAGCTAGGCATTGGAAAATTCAGGGCTATAACGTGTAGATGAAGCACTAACAGGAGGCTTTAAAATTTTCATTCTAGTGTCTTTCGTTTGGGAGAAAAATGCAAAGGTACAATACAGTTTTTCCTTGCCGATATCTCTCTTTTGCAAAGAGATAGGCATTGGAAAATTCAGGGCTATAACGTGTAGATGAAGCACTAACAGGAGGCTTTACAATTTTCATTCTAATGTCTTTCGTTTGGGAGAAAAATGCAAAGGTACAATACAGCTTTTCCTTGCCGATATCTCTCTTTTGCAAAGAGATAGGCATTGGAAAATTCAGGGCTATAACGTGTAGATGAAGCACTAACAGGAGGCTTTAAAATTTTCATTCTAGTGTCCTTCGTTTGGGAGAAAAATGCAAAGGTACAATACAGCTTTTCCTTGCCGATATCTCTCTTTTGCAAAGAGATAGGCATTGGAAAATTCAGGGCTATAACGTGTAGATGAAGCACTAATAGGAGGCTTTAAAATTTTCAATCTAGTGTCCTTCGTTTGGGAGAAAAATGCAAAGGTACAATACAGCTTTTCCTTGCCAATATCTCTCTTTTGCAAAGAGCTAGGCATTGGAAAATTCAGGGCTATAACGTGTAGATGAAGCACTAACAGGAGGCTTTAAAATTTTCATTCTAGTGTCTTTCGTTTGGGAGAAAAATGCAAAGGTACAATACAGCATTTCCTTGCCGATATCTCTCTTTTGCAAAGAGATAGGCATTGGAAAATTCAGGACTATTACGTGTAGATGAAGCACTAAAAGGAGGCTTTAAAATTTTCATTCTAGTGTCTTTCGTTTGGGAGAAAAATGCAAAAGTACAATGCAGCTTTTCCTTGCCGATATCTCTCTTTTGCAAAGAGATAGGCATTGGAAAATTCAGGGCTATAACGTGTAGATGAAGCACTAACAGGAGGCTTTACAATTTTCATTCTAGTGTCTTTCGTTTGGGAGAAAAATGCAAAGGTACAATGCAGCTTTTCCTTGCCAATATCTCTCTTTTGCAAAGAGCTAGGCATTGGAAAATGCAGGGCTATAACGTGTAGATGAAGCACTAACAGGAGGCTTTACAATTTTCATTCTAGTGTCTTTCGTTTGGGAGAAAAATGCAAAGGTACAATGCAGCTTTTCCTTGCCGATATCTCTCTTTTGCAAAGAGATAGGCATTGGAAAATGCAGGGCTATAACGTGTAGATGAAGCACTAACAGGAGGCTTTAAAATTTTCATTCTAGTGTCTTTCGTTTGGGAGAAAAATGCAAAGGTACAATACAGCATTTCCTTGCCGATATCTCTCTTTTGCACAGAGATAGGCATTGGAAAATTCAGGGCTATAACGTGTAGATGAAGCACTAACAGGAGGCTTTAAAATTTTCATTCTAGTGTCCTTCGTTTGGGAGAAAAATGCAAAGGTACAATACAGTTTTTCCTTGCCGATATCTCTCTTTTGCAAAGAGATAGGCATTGGAAAATTCAGGGCTATAACGTGTAGATGAAGCACTAACAGGAGGCTTTACAATTTTCATTCTAGTGTCTTTCGTTTGGGAGAAAAATGCAAAGGTACAATACAGCTTTTCCTTGCCGATATCTCTCTTTTGCAAAGAGATAGGCATTGGAAAATGCAGGGCTATAACGTGTAGATGAAGCACTAACAGGAGGCTTTAAAATTTTCATTCTAGTGTCTTTCGTTTGGGAGAAAAATGCAAAGGTACAATACAGCATTTCCTTGCCGATATCTCTCTTTTGCACAGAGATAGGCATTGGAAAATTCAGGGCTATAACGTGTAGATGAAGCACTAACAGGAGGCTTTACAATTTTCATTCTAGTGTCTTTCGTTTGGGAGAAAAATGCAAAGGTACAATACAGCTTTTCCTTGCCGATATCTCTCTTTTGCAAAGAGATAGGCATTGGAAAATTCAGGGCTATAACTTGTAGATGAAGCACTAACAGGAGGCTTTAAAATTTTCATTCTAGTGTCCTTCGTTTGGGAGAAAAATGCAAAGGTACAATACAGCTTTTCCTTGCCGATATCTCTCTTTTGCAAAGAGATAGGCATTGGAAAATTCAGGGCTATAACGTGTAGATGAAGCACTAATAGGAGGCTTTAAAATTTTCAATCTAGTGTCCTTCGTTTGGGAGAAAAATGCAAAGGTACAATACAGCTTTTCCTTGCCAATATCTCTCTTTTGCAAAGAGCTAGGCATTGGAAAATTCAGGGCTATAACGTGTAGATGAAGCACTAACAGGAGGCTTTAAAATTTTCATTCTAGTGTCTTTCGTTTGGGAGAAAAATGCAAAGGTACAATACAGCTTTTCCTTGCCGATATCTCTCTTTTGCAAAGAGATAGGCATTGGAAAATGCAGGGCTATAACGTGTAGATGAAGCACTAACAGGAGGCTTTACAATTTTCATTCTAGTGTCTTTCGTTTGGGAGAAAAATGCAAAGGTACAATACAGCATTTCCTTGCCGATATCTCTCTTTTGCAAAGAGATAGGCATTGGAAAATTCAGGACTATTACGTGTAGATGAAGCACTAAAAGGAGGCTTTAAAATTTTCATTCTAGTGTCTTTCGTTTGGGAGAAAAATGCAAAAGTACAATGCAGCTTTTCCTTGCCGATATCTCTCTTTTGCAAAGAGATAGGCATTGGAAAATTCAGGGCTATAACGTGTAGATGAAGCACTAATAGGAGGCTTTAAAATTTTCAATCTAGTGTCCTTCGTTTGGGAGAAAAATGCAAAGGTACAATACAGTTTTTCCTTGCCAATATCTCTCTTTTGCAAAGAGCTAGGCATTGGAAAATGCAGGGCTATAACGTGTAGATGAAGCACTAACAGGAGGCTTTAAAATTTTCATTCTAGTGTCTTTCGTTTGGGAGAAAAATGCAAAAGTACAATGCAGCTTTTCCTTGCCGATATCTCTCTTTTGCAAAGAGATAGGCATTGGAAAATTCAGGGCTATAACGTGTAGATGAAGCACTAATAGGAGGCTTTAAAATTTTCAATCTAGTGTCCTTCGTTTGGGAGAAAAATGCAAAGGTACAATGCAGCTTTTCCTTGCCGATATCTCTCTTTTGCAAAGAGATAGGCATTGGAAAATGCAGGGCTATAACGTGTAGATGAAGCACTAACGGGAGGCTTTAAAATTTTCATTCTAGTGTCTTTCGTTTGGGAGAAAAATGCAAAGGTACAATACAGCATTTCCTTGCCGATATCTCTCTTTTGCACAGAGATAGGCATTGGAAAATTCAGGGCTATAACGTGTAGATGAAGCACTAACAGGAGGCTTTAAAATTTTCATTCTAGTGTCTTTCGTTTGGGAGAAAAATGCAAAGGTACAATACAGCTTTTCCTTGCCGATATCTCTCTTTTGCAAAGAGATAGGCATTGGAAAATTCAGGGCTATAACGTGTAGATGAAGCACTAACAGGAGGCTTTAAAATTTTCATTCTAGTGTCCTTCGTTTGGGAGAAAAATGCAAAGGTACAATACAGCTTTTCCTTGCCGATATCTCTCTTTTGCAAAGAGATAGGCATTGGAAAATGCAGGGCTATAACGTATAGATGAAGCACTAACAGGAGGCTTTAAAATTTTCATTCTAGTGTCTTTCGTTTGGGAGAAAAATGCAAAGGTACAATACAGCATTTCCTTGCCGATATCTCTCTTTTGCAAAGAGATAGGCATTGGAAAATTCAGGACTATTACGTGTAGATGAAGCACTAAAAGGAGGCTTTAAAATTTTAATTCTAGTGTCTTTCGTTTGGGAGAAAAATGCAAAAGTACAATGCAGCTTTTCCTTGCCGATATCTCTCTTTTGCAAAGAGATAGGCATTGGAAAATTCAGGGCTATAACGTGTAGATGAAGCACTAACAGGAGGCTTTACAATTTTCATTCTAGTGTCTTTCGTTTGGGAGAAAAATGCAAAGGTACAATGCAGCTTTTCCTTGCCGATATCTCTCTTTTGCAAAGAGATAGGCATTGGAAAATGCAGGGCTATAACGTGTAGATGAAGCACTAACAGGAGGCTTTAAAATTTTCATTCTAGTGTCTTTCGTTTGGGAGAAAAATGCAAAGGTACAATACAGTTTTTCCTTGCCGATATCTCTCTTTTGCAAAGAGCTAGGCATTGGAAAATTCAGGGCTATAACGTGTAGACGAAGCACTAACAGGAGGCTTTAAAATTTTCATTCTAGTGTCTTTCGTTTGGGAGAAAAATGCAAAGGTACAATACAGTTTTTCCTTGCCGATATCTCTCTTTTGCAAAGAGATAGGCATTGGAAAATTCAGGGCTATAACGTGTAGATGAAGCACTAACAGGAGGCTTTAAAATTTTCATTCTAGTGTCCTTCGTTTGGGAGAAAAATGCAAAGGTACAATACAGCTTTTCCTTGCCGATATCTCTCTTTTGCAAAGAGATAGGCATTGGAAAATTCAGGGCTATAACGTGTAGATGAAGCACTAACAGGAGGCTTTAAAAATTTCATTCTAGTGTCTTTCGTTTGGGAGAAAAATGCAAAGGTACAATACAGTTTTTCCTTGCCGATATCTCTCTTTTGCAAAGAGATAGGCATTGGAAAATTCAGGGCTATAACGTGTAGATGAAGCACTAACAGGAGGCTTTACAATTTTCATTGTAGTGTCTTTCGTTTGGGAGAAAAATGCAAAGGTACAATACAGCTTTTCCTTGCCGATATCTCTCTTTTGCAAAGAGATAGGCATTGGAAAATGCAGGGCTATAACGTGTAGATGAAGCACTAACAGGAGGCTTTAAAATTTTCATTCTAGTGTCTTTCGTTTGGGAGAAAAATGCAAAGGTACAATACAGCATTTCCTTGCCGATATCTCTCTTTTGCAAAGAGATAGGCATTGGAAAATTCAGGACTATTACGTGTAGATGAAGCACTAAAAGGAGGCTTTAAAATTTTCATTCTAGTGTCTTTCGTTTGGGAGAAAAATGCAAAAGTACAATGCAGCTTTTCCTTGCCGATATCTCTCTTTTGCAAAGAGATAGGCATTGGAAAATTCAGGGCTATAACGTGTAGATGAAGCACTAACAGGAGGCTTTACAATTTTCATTCTAGTGTCTTTCGTTTGGGAGAAAAATGCAAAGGTACAATGCAGCTTTTCCTTGCCGATATCTCTCTTTTGCAAAGAGATAGGCATTGGAAAATGCAGGGCTATAACGTGTAGATGAAGCACTAACAGGAGGCTTTAAAATTTTCATTCTAGTGTCCTTCGTTTGGGAGAAAAATGCAAAGGTACAATACAGCTTTTCCTTGCCGATATCTCTCTTTTGCAAAGAGATAGGCATTGGAAAATTCAGGGCTATAACGTGTAGATGAAGCACTAATAGGAGGCTTTAAAATTTTCAATCTAGTGTCCTTCGTTTGGGAGAAAAATGCAAAGGTAAAATACAGCTTTTCCTTGCCAATATCTCTCTTTTGCAAAGAGCTAGGCATTGGAAAATTCAGGGCTATAACGTGTAGATGAAGCACTAACAGGAGGCTTTAAAATTTTCATTCTAGTGTCTTTCGTTTGGGAGAAAAATGCCAAGGTACAATACAGTTTTTCCTTGCCGATATCTCTCTTTTGCAAAGAGCTAGGCATTGGAAAATTCAGGGCTATAACGTGTAGACGAAGCACTAACAGGAGGCTTTAAAATTTTCATTCTAGTGTCTTTCGTTTGGGAGAAAAATGCAAAGGTACAATACAGTTTTTCCTTGCCGATATCTCTCTTTTGCAAAGAGATAGGCATTGGAAAATTCAGGGCTATAACGTGTAGATGAAGCACTAACAGGAGGCTTTAAAATTTTCATTCTAGTGTCCTTCGTTTGGGAGAAAAATGCAAAGGTACAATACAGCTTTTCCTTGCCGATATCTCTCTTTTGCAAAGAGATAGGCATTGGAAAATTCAGGGCTATAACGTGTAGATGAAGCACTAATAGGAGGCTTTAAAATTTTCAATCTAGTGTCCTTCGTTTGGGAGAAAAATGCAAAGGTACAATACAGCTTTTCCTTGCCAATATCTCTCTTTTGCAAAGAGCTAGGCATTGGAAAATTCAGGGCTATAACGTGTAGATGAAGCACTAACAGGAGGCTTTAAAATTTTCATTCTAGTGTCTTTCGTTTGGGAGAAAAATGCAAAGGTACAATACAGCATTTCCTTGCCGATATCTCTCTTTTGCAAAGAGATAGGCATTGGAAAATTCAGGACTATTACGTGTAGATGAAGCACTAAAAGGAGGCTTTAAAATTTTCATTCTAGTGTCTTTCGTTTGGGAGAAAAATGCAAAAGTACAATGCAGCTTTTCCTTGCCGATATCTCTCTTTTGCAAAGAGATAGGCATTGGAAAATTCAGGGCTATAACGTGTAGATGAAGCACTAACAGGAGGCTTTACAATTTTCATTCTAGTGTCTTTCGTTTGGGAGAAAAATGCAAAGGTACAATGCAGCTTTTCCTTGCCAATATCTCTCTTTTGCAAAGAGCTAGGCATTGGAAAATGCAGGGCTATAACGTGTAGATGAAGCACTAACAGGAGGCTTTACAATTTTCATTCTAGTGTCTTTCGTTTGGGAGAAAAATGCAAAGGTACAATGCAGCTTTTCCTTGCCGATATCTCTCTTTTGCAAAGAGATAGGCATTGGAAAATGCAGGGCTATAACGTGTAGATGAAGCACTAACAGGAGGCTTTAAAATTTTCATTCTAGTGTCTTTCGTTTGGGAGAAAAATGCAAAGGTACAATACAGCATTTCCTTGCCGATATCTCTCTTTTGCACAGAGATAGGCATTGGAAAATTCAGGGCTATAACGTGTAGATGAAGCACTAACAGGAGGCTTTAAAATTTTCATTCTAGTGTCTTTCGTTTGGGAGAAAAATGCAAAGGTACAATACAGCATTTCCTTGCCGATATCTCTCTTTTCAAAGAGATAGGCATTGGAAAATTCAGGACTATTACGTGTAGATGAAGCACTAAAAGGAGGCTTTAAAATTTTCATTCTAGTGTCTTTCGTTTGGGAGAAAAATGCAAAAGTACAATGCAGCTTTTCCTTGCCGATATCTCTCTTTTGCAAAGAGATAGGCATTGGAAAATTCAGGGCTATAACGTGTAGATGAAGCACTAATAGGAGGCTTTAAAATTTTCAATCTAGTGTCCTTCGTTTGGGAGAAAAATGCAAAGGTACAATACAGCTTTTCCTTGCCAATATCTCTCTTTTGCAAAGAGCTAGGCATTGGAAAATGCAGGGCTATAACGTGTAGATGAAGCACTAACAGGAGGCTTTACAATTTTCATTCTAGTGTCTTTCGTTTGGGAGAAAAATGCAAAGGTACAATGCAGCTTTTCCTTGCCGATATCTCTCTTTTGCAAAGAGATAGGCATTGGAAAATGCAGGGCTATAACGTGTAGATGAAGCACTAACAGGAGGCTTTAAAATTTTCATTCTAGTGTCTTTCGTTTGGGAGAAAAATGCAAAGGTACAATACAGCATTTCCTTGCCGATATCTCTCTTTTGCACAGAGATAGGCATTGGAAAATTCAGGGCTATAACGTGTAGATGAAGCACTAACAGGAGGCTTTAAAATTTTCATTCTAGTGTCTTTCGTTTGGGAGAAAAATGCAAAGGTACAATACAGTTTTTCCTTGCCGATATCTCTCTTTTGCAAAGAGATAGGCATTGGAAAATTCAGGGCTATAACGTGTAGATGAAGCACTAACAGGAGGCTTTACAATTTTTATTCTAGTGTCTTTCGTTTGGGAGAAAAATGCAAAGGTACAATACAGCTTTTCCTTGCCGATATCTCTCTTTTGCAAAGAGATAGGCATTGGAAAATGCAGGGCTATAACGTGTAGATGAAGCACTAACAGGAGGCTTTAAAATTTTCATTCTAGTGTCTTTCGTTTGGGAGAAAAATGCAAAGGTACAATACAGCATTTCCTTGCCGATATCTCTCTTTTCAAAGAGATAGGCATTGGAAAATTCAGGACTATTACGTGTAGATGAAGCACTAAAAGGAGGCTTTAAAATTTTCATTCTAGTGTCTTTCGTTTGGGAGAAAAATGCAAAAGTACAATGCAGCTTTTCCTTGCCGATATCTCTCTTTTGCAAAGAGATAGGCATTGGAAAATTCAGGGCTATAACGTGTAGATGAAGCACTAATAGGAGGCTTTAAAATTTTCAATCTAGTGTCCTTCGTTTGGGAGAAAAATGCAAAGGTACAATACAGCTTTTCCTTGCCAATATCTCTCTTTTGCAAAGAGCTAGGCATTGGAAAATGCAGGGCTATAACGTGTAGATGAAGCACTAACAGGAGGCTTTACAATTTTCATTCTAGTGTCTTTCGTTTGGGAGAAAAATGCAAAGGTACAATGCAGCTTTTCCTTGCCGATATCTCTCTTTTGCAAAGAGATAGGCATTGGAAAATGCAGGGCTATAACGTGTAGATGAAGCACTAACAGGAGGCTTTAAAATTTTCATTCTAGTGTCTTTCGTTTGGGAGAAAAATGCAAAGGTACAATACAGCATTTCCTTGCCGATATCTCTCTTTTGCACAGAGATAGGCATTGGAAAATTCAGGGCTATAACGTGTAGATGAAGCACTAACAGGAGGCTTTACAATTTTCATTCTAGTGTCTTTCGTTTGGGAGAAAAATGCAAAGGTACAATACAGCTAATCCTTGCCGATATCTCTCTTTTGCAAAGAGATAGGCATTGGAAAATTCAGGGCTATAACGTGTAGATGAAGCACTAATAGGAGGCTTTAAAATTTTCAATCTAGTGTCCTTCGTTTGGGAGAAAAATGCAAAGGTACAATGCAGCTTTTCCTTGCCAATATCTCTCTTTTGCAAAGAGCTAGGCATTGGAAAATGCAGGGCTATAACGTGTAGATGAAGCACTAACAGGAGGCTTTACAATTTTCATTCTAGTGTCTTTCGTTTGGGAGAAAAATGCAAAGGTACAATACAGTTTTTCCTTGCCGATATCTCTCTTTTGCAAAGAGATAGGCATTGGAAAATTCAGGGCTATAACGTGTAGATGAAGCACTAATAGGAGGCTTTAAAATTTTCAATCTAGTGTCCTTCGTTTGGGAGAAAAATGCAAAGGTACAATACAGCTTTTCCTTGCCGATATCTCTCTTTTGCAAAGAGCTAGGCATTGGAAAATTCAGGCCTATAACGTGTAGATGAAGCACTAACAGGAGGCTTTAAAATTTTCATTCTAGTGTCTTTCGTTTGGGAGAAAAATGCAAAGGTACAATACAGTTTTTCCTTGCCGATATCTCTCTTTTGCAAAGAGATAGGCATTGGAAAATTCAGGGCTATAACGTGTAGATGAAGCACTAACAGGAGGCTTTACAATTTTCATTCTAGTGTCTTTCGTTTGGGAGAAAAATGCAAAGGTACAATACAGCTTTTCCTTGCCGATATCTCTCTTTTGCAAAGAGATAGGCATTGGAAAATGCAGGGCTATAACGTGTAGATGAAGCACTAACAGGAGGCTTTAAAATTTTCATTCTAGTGTCTTTCGTTTGGGAGAAAAATGCAAAGGTACAATACAGCTTTTCCTTGCCGATATCTCTCTTTTGCAAAGAGATAAGCATTGGAAAATTCAGGGCTATAACGTGTAGATGAAGCACTAATAGGAGGCTTTAAAATTTTCAATCTAGTGTCCTTCGTTTGGGAGAAAAATGCAAAGGTACAATACAGCTTTTCCTTGCCAATATCTCTCTTTTGCAAAGAGCTAGGCATTGGAAAATGCAGGGCTATAACGTGTAGATGAAGCACTAACAGGAGGCTTTAAAATTTTCATTCTAGTGTCTTTCGTTTGGGAGAAAAATGCAAAGGTACAATACAGCATTTCCTTGCCGATATCTCTCTTTTGCACAGAGATAGGCATTGGAAAATTCAGGGCTATAACGTGTAGATGAAGCACTAACAGGAGGCTTTAAAATTTTCATTCTAGTGTCTTTCGTTTGGGAGAAAAATGCAAAGGTACAATACAGCTTTTCCTTGCCGATATCTCTCTTTTGCAAAGAGATAGGCATTGGAAAATTCAGGGCTATAACGTGTAGATGAAGCACTAACAGGAGGCTTTAAAATTTTCATTCTAGTGTCCTTCGTTTGGGAGAAAAATGCAAAGGTACAATACAGCTTTTCCTTGCCGATATCTCTCTTTCTCTATCGTCCTAAGTGGATGCTGGGGTTCCTGAAAGGACCATGGGGAATAGCGGCTCCGCAGGAGACAGGGCACAAAAAAGTAAAGCTTTTACCAGATCAGGTGGTGTGCACTGGCTCCTCCCCCTATGACCCTCCTCCAGACTCCAGTTAGATTTTGTGCCCGAACGAGAAGGGTGCAATCTAGGTGGCTCTCCTAAAGAGCTGCTTAGAGAAAGTTTAGCTTAGGTTTTTTACTTTACAGTGAGTCCTGCTGGCAACAGGATCACTGCAACGAGGGACTTAGGGGAGAAGTAGTGAACTCACCTGCGTGCAGAGTGGATTTGCTGCTTGGCTACTGGACACTAGCTCCAGAGGGACGATCACAGGTACAGCCTGGATGGTCACCGGAGCCGCGCCGCCGGCCCCCTTGCAGACGCTGAAGAGAGAAGAGGTCCAAAATCGGCGGCTGAAGACTCCTGAGTCTTCATAAAGGTAGCGCACAGCACTGCAGCTGTGCGCCATTTTCCTCTCAGCACACTTCACACAACAGTCACTGAGGGTGCAGAGCGCTGGGGGGGGCGCTCTGAGAGGCAAATAAAAACCTTATTAGAGGCAAAAAATACCTCACATATAGCCCACAGAGGCTATATGGAGATATTTAACCCCTGCCTAACTTCAAAAATAGCGGGAGACGAGGCCGCCGAAAAAGGGGCGGGGCCTATCTCCTCAGCACACAGCGCCATTTTCTCTCACAGAAAAGCTGGAGAGAAGGCTCCCAGGCTCTCCCCTGCACTGCACTACAGAAACAGGGTTAAAACAGAGAGGGGGGGCACTGATTTTGGCGATATTGTATATATATAAAAGATGCTATAAGGGAGAAACACTTATATAAGGTTGTCCCTATATAATTATAGCGTTTTTGGTGTGTGCTGGCAGACTCTCCCTCTGTCTCCCCAAAGGGCTAGTGGGTCCTGTCCTCTGTCAGAGCATTCCCGGTGTGTGTGCTGTGTGTCGGTACGTGTGTGTCGACATGTATGAGGACGATGTTGGTGAGGAGGCGGAGAAATTGCCTGTAATGGTGATGTCACTCTCTAGGGAGTCGACACCGGAATGGATGGCTTATTTAGAGAATTACGTGAGAATGTCAACACGCTGCAAGGTCGGTTGACGACATGAGACGGCCGACAATCTATTAGGACCGGTCCAGGCGTCTCAGAAACACCGTCAGGGGTTTTAAAAACGCCCATTTACCTCAGTCGGTCGACACAGACACAGACACGGACACTGAATACAGTGTCGACGGTGAATAAACAAACGTATTTCTCATTAGGGCCACACGTTAAGGGCAATGAAGGAGGTGTTACGTGTTTCTGATACTACAAGTACCACAAGAAAGGGTATTATGTGGGAGTGAAAAAACTACCTGTAGTTTTTCCTGAATCAGATAAAATAAAATGAAGTGTGTGATGATGCGTAGGGTTACCCCGATAGCAAATATTGGCGTTATACCCTTTCCCGCCAGAAATTAGGGTACGTTGGGAAACACCCCTTAGGGTGATAAGGCGCTCACACGCTTATCAAGTGGCGTTACCGTCTCCAGATACGGCCGCCCTCAAGGAGCCAGCTGATAGGAAGCTGGAAAAATATCCTAAAAAGTATATACACACATACGGTGGTTATACTGCGACCAGCGATCGCCATCAGCCTGGAGATGCAGTGCTGGGTTGGCTTGGTCGGATTCCCTGACTGAAAATATTTTATTCATGTAGAGCATTTAATAGGATGCATTCTATATATATGTATGTGAGATGCACAGAGGGATATTTGCTCTCTGGCATCAAGATAAGTGCGTTGTCCATATCTCCCAGAAGATGTCAGGGACACGACAGTGGTCAGGTGATACAGATCCCATACGGCAGATGGAAGTATTGCTGTATAAAGGGAAGGAGTTATTTGGGGGTCGGTCCATCGGACCTGGGGACCACAGCAACAGCTGGGAAATCCAACCTTTTTTACCCCAAGTTACATCTCAGCTAAAAAAGACACCGTCTTTTCAGCCTCAATCTTTCCTTTCCCATGAGGGCATGCAGGCAAAAGGCCAGTCATATCTGCCCAGACATAGAGGTAAGGGAAGTAGACTGCAGCAGGCAGCCCTTTCCCAGGAAAAGAAGCCCTCCACCGCGTCTGCCAAGTCCTCAGCATGACGCTGGGGCCGTGCAAGCGGACTCAAGGTGGGGGGGTAGTCTCAAGAGTCTCAGGGCGCAGTGGGATCACTCGCAAGTTGACCCCTAGATCGTACGAGTATTATCCCAGGGGTAAAGATTGGAGAGTCGAGACATCTTCTCCTCGCAGCTTCCTGAAGTCTGCTTTACCAACGGCTCCCTCCGACAGGGAGGCAGCATTGGAAACAATTCACAAGCTGTATATCCAGCAGGTGATAATCAAAGTACCCCTCCTACGACAAGGAAAAGGGTATTATTTTTCCACACTATATTGTGGTACTGAAGCCAGACGGCTTGGTGACACATAGTCTAAATCTAAAATGTTTTGAACACTTACATAAAAGGTTCAAATCGAGATAAAGTCACTCAGAGCAGTGATAGCGAACCGGAAAAAAGGGGACTATATGGTGTCCCTGGACATCAAGGATTACCTCCATGTCCAAAATTTGTCCTTCTCATCAAGGGTACCTCTGGTTCGTGGTACAGAACTGTCAATATCAGTTTCAGACGATGCCGTTTGAATTATCCACGGCACCCCGGGCCTTTTTACCAAGGTAATGGCCGAAAAGATGTTTCTTCAAAGAAAAAAGGCATCTAAATTATCCCTTACTTGCACGACCTAAAAAGGGCAAGTTCCAGAGAACAGTTGGAGGTCGGAAGAGCACTATCTAAAGTAGTTCTTCGACGGCACGACTGGATTCTAAATATTCCAAGAATCGCAGCTGTTTTCCGACGATACGTCTGCTGTTCCTAGGGATGATTCTGGACACGGTTCAGAAAAAGGTTTTTCTTCCCGAGGAAAAAGCCAAGGAGTTATCCGACCTGTCAGGAACCTCCTAAAACCAGGAAAGGTGTCTGTACATCAATGCACAAGAGTCCTGGGAAAAATGGTGGCTTTTTACGAAGCAATTCCATTCGGCAGATTCCATGCAAGAATTTTCCAAAGGGATCTGTTGGACAAATGGTCAGGGTCGCATCCTCAGATGCACCTGCGAATAACCCTGTCGCCAAGGACAAGGGTATATCTTCTGTGGTGGTTGCAAAAGGCTCATCTATTGGAGGGCCGCAGATTCGGCATACAGGATTTGATCCTGGTGACCACGGACGCCAGCCTGAGAGGTTGGGGAGCAGTCACACAAGGAAGAAACTTCCAGGGGGTATGGACGAACCTGGAAAAGTCTATTCACATAAACATTCTGGTACTAAGAGCAATCTAAAATGCTCTAAGCCAGGCGGAACCACTCCTGCAAGGAAAACCGGTGTTGATTCAGTCGGACAACATCACGGCGGTCGCCCATGTAAACAGACAGGGCGGCACAAGAAGCAGGAGTGCAATGGCAGAAGCTGCCAAGATTCTTCGCTGGGCGGAGAATCACGTAATAGCACTGTCAGCAGTGTTCTTCCCGGGCGTGGACAACTGGGAAGCAGACTTCCTCAGCAGACACGATATACACCCGGGAGAGGGGGGTCTTCATCCAGAAGTCTTCCACATGCTAATAAACTGTTGGGAAAGACCAATGGTAGACATGATGGCGTCTCGCCTCAACAAGAAACTGGACAAGTATTGCGCCAGGTCAAGAGATCCACAGGCAATAGCTGTGGACGCACTGGTAACACCTTGGGTGTACAAATCAGTATATGTGTTTCCTCCTCTGCCTCTCATACCAAAGGTATTGAAGATTATACGGTGAGGAGGAGTAAGAAATACTAGTGGCTCCGGATTGGCCAAGAAGGACTTGGTACCCGGAACTTCAAGAGTTGGTCACGGACGACCCGTGCCCTCTACTTCTGAGAAGGGACCTGCTACAACAGGGTCCCTGTCTCTTTCAAGACTTACCGCGGCTGCGTTTGACGGCATGGCGGTTGAACGCCAGATCCTAAAAGGGAAAGGCATTCCAGAAGAAGTCATTCCTACCTTGATTAAGGCAAGGAAGGAAGTCACCGCGAAACATTATCACCGCATTTGGCGAAAATATGTCGCGTGGTGCGAGGATCGGAGTGTTCCGACGGAGGAATTTCAACTGGGTCGTTTCCTACATTTCCTACAATCAGGATTGTCTAGGGGTCTCAAATTGAGATCTATTAAGGTTCAAATTTCGGCCCTGTCAATATTCTTCCAAAAAGAATTGGCCTCAGTTCCTGAGGTACAGACTTTTGTTAAAGGAGTACTGCATATACAGCCTCCTGTGGTGCCTCCGGTGGCACCGTGGGATCTAAATGTAGTTTTAGATTTCCTCAAATCCCATTGGTTTGAACCATTGAAAAAGGTGGATTTTAAATATCTCACATGGAAAGTGACTATGTTACTGGCCCTGGCTTCCGCCAGGAGAGTATCTGAATTGGCGGCTTTATCTTATAAAAGCCCTTATCTAATCTTCCATTCGGATAGGGCAGAACTGAGGACTCGTCCGCATTTTCTCCCTAAGGTGGTATCAGCGTTTCACCTGAACCAACCTATTGTGGTGCCTGCGGCCACTGGCGACTTGGAGGACTCCAAGTTGTTGGACGTTGTCAGAGCCTTAAAAATATACATTTCAAGGACGGCTGAAGTCAGAAAATCTGACTCGCTGTTGATACTATATGCACCCAACAAGTTGGGTGCCCCTGCTTCTAAGCAGACGATTGCTCGTTGGATTTGTAACACAATTCAACTTGCTCATTCTGTGGCAGGCCTGCCACAGCCTAAATCTGTTAAGGCCCATTCCACAAGGAAGGTGGGCTCATCTTGGGCGGCTGCCCGAGGGGTCTCGGCATTACAATTCTGCCGAGCAGCTACGTGGTCGGGGGAAAACACGTTTGTAAAATTCTACAAATTTGATACCCTGGCAAAAGAGGACTTGGAATTCTCTCATTCGGTGCTGCAGAGTCATCCGCACTCTCCCGCCCGTTTGGGAGCTTTGGTATAATCCCCATGGTCCTTTCAGGAACCCCAGCATCCACTTAGGACGATAGAGAAAATAAGAATTTACTTACCGATAATTCTATTTCTCGGAGTCCGTAGTGGATGCTGGGCGCCCATCCCAAGTGCGGATTATCTGCAATACTGTACATAGTTATTGTTAACAAATTCGGGTTATATTGTTAAGGAGCCATCTTTAAGAGGCTCTTTCTGTTATCATACTGTTAACTGGGTTTAGATCACAAGTTGTACGGTGTGATTGGTGTGGCTGGTATGAGTCTTACCCGGGATTCAAATTGCCTCCCTTATTGTGTACGCTCGTCCGGGCACAGTACCTAACTGGAGTCTGGAGGAGGGTCATAGGGGGAGGAGCCAGTGCACACCACCTGATCTGGTAAAAGCTTTACTTTTTTGTGCCCTGTCTCCTGCGGAGCCGCTATTCCCCATGGTCCTTTCAGGAACCCCAGCATCCACTACGGACTCCGAGAAATAGAATTATCGGTAAGTAAATTCTTATTTTTGCAAAGAGATAGGCATTGGAAAATTCAGGGCTATAACGTGTAGATGAAGCACTAATAGGAGGCTTTAAAATTTTCAATCTAGTGTCCTTCGTTTGGGAGAAAAATGCAAAGGTACAATACAGCTTTTCCTTGCCAATATCTCTCTTTTGCAAAGAGCTAGGCATTGGAAAATTCAGGCCTATAACGTGTAGATGAAGCACTAACAGGAGGCTTTAAAATTTTCATTCTAGTGTCTTTCGTTTGGGAGAAAAATGCAAAGGTACAATACAGTTTTTCCTTGCCGATATCTCTCTTTTGCAAAGAGATAGGCATTGGAAAATTCAGGGCTATAACGTGTAGATGAAGCACTAACAGGAGGCTTTACAATTTTCATTCTAGTGTCTTTCGTTTGGGAGAAAAATGCAAAGGTACAATACAGCTTTTCCTTGCCGATATCTCTCTTTTGCAAAGAGATAGGCATTGGAAAATGCAGGGCTATAACGTGTAGATGAAGCACTAACAGGAGGCTTTAAAATTTTCATTCTAGTGTCTTTCGTTTGGGAGAAAAATGCAAAGGTACAATACAGCATTTCCTTGCCGATATCTCTCTTTTGCAAAGAGATAGGCATTGGAAAATTCAGGACTATTACGTGTAGATGAAGCACTAAAAGGAGGCTTTAAAATTTTCATTCTAGTGTCTTTCGTTTGGGAGAAAAATGCAAAAGTACAATGCAGCTTTTCCTTGCCGATATCTCTCTTTTGCAAAGAGATAGGCATTGGAAAATTCAGGGCTATAACGTGTAGATGAAGCACTAATAGGAGGCTTTAAAATTTTCAATCTAGTGTCCTTCGTTTGGGAGAAAAATGCAAAGGTACAATACAGCTTTTCCTTGCCAATATCTCTCTTTTGCAAAGAGCTAGGCATTGGAAAATTCAGGGCTATAACGTGTAGATGAAGCACTAATAGGAGGCTTTAAAATTTTCAATCTAGTGTCCTTCGTTTGGGAGAAAAATGCAAAGGTACAATACAGCTTTTCCTTGCCAATATCTCTCTTTTGCAAAGAGCTAGGCATTGGAAAATGCAGGGCTATAACGTGTAGATGAAGCACTAACAGGAGGCTTTACAATTTTCATTCTAGTGTCTTTCGTTTGGGAGAAAAATGCAAAGGTACAATGCAGCTTTTCCTTGCCGATATCTCTCTTTTGCAAAGAGATAGGCATTGGAAAATGCAGGGCTATAACGTGTAGATGAAGCACTAACAGGAGGCTTTAAAATTTTCATTCTAGTGTCTTTCGTTTGGGAGAAAAATGCAAAGGTACAATACAGCTTTTCCTTGCCGATATCTCTCTTTTGCAAAGAGATAGGCATTGGAAAATTCAGGGCTATAACGTGTAGATGAAGCACTAACAGGAGGCTTTAAAATTTTCATTCTAGTGTCCTTCGTTTGGGAGAAAAATGCAAAGGTACAATACAGCTTGTCCTTGCCGATATCTCTCTTTTGCAAAGAGATAGGCATTGGAAAATTCAGGGCTATAACGTGTAGATGAAGCACTAATAGGAGGCTTTAAAATTTTCAATCTAGTGTCCTTCGTTTGTGAGAAAAATGCAAAGGTACAATACAGCTTTTCCTTGCCAGTATCTCTCTTTTGCAAAGAGCTAGGCATTGGAAAATTCAGGGCTATAACGTGTAGATGAAGCACTAACAGGAGGCTTTAAAATTTTCATTCTAGTGTCTTTCGTTTGGGAGAAAAATGCAAAGGTACAATACAGTTTTTCCTTGCCGATATCTCTCTTTTGCAAAGAGATAGGCATTGGAAAATTCAGGGCTATAACGTGTAGATGAAGCACTAACAGGAGGCTTTACAATTTTCATTCTAGTGTCTTTCGTTTGGGAGAAAAATGCAAAGGTACAATACAGCTTTTCCTTGCCGGTATCTCTCTTTTGCAAAGAGATAGGCATTGGAAAATGCAGGGATATAACGTGTAGATGAAGCACTAACAGGAGGCTTTAAAATTTTCATTCTAGTGTCTTTCGTTTGGGAGAAAAATGCAAAGGTACAATACAGCATTTCCTTGCCGATATCTCTCTTTTGCAAAGAGATAGGCATTGGAAAATTCAGGACTATTACGTGTAGATGAAGCACTAAAAGGAGGCTTTAAAATTTTCATTCTAGTGTCTTTCGTTTGGGAGAAAAATGCAAAAGTACATTGCAGCTTTTCCTTGCCGATATCTCTCTTTTGCAAAGAGATAGGCATTGGAAAATTCAGGGCTATAACGTGTAGATGAAGCACTAATAGGAGGCTTTAAAATTTTCAATCTAGTGTCCTTCGTTTGGGAGAAAAATGCAAAGGTACAATACAGCTTTTCCTTGCCAATATCTCTCTTTTGCAAAGAGCTAGGCATTGGAAAATGCAGGGCTATAACGTGTAGATGAAGCACTAACAGGAGGCTTTACAATTTTCATTCTAGTGTCTTTCGTTTGGAGAAAAATGCAAAGGTACAATACAGTTTTTCCTTGCCGATATCTCTCTTTTGCAAAGAGATAGGCATTGGAAAATTCAGGGCTATAACGTGTAGATGAAGCACTAACAGGAGGCTTTAAAATTTTCATTCTAGTGTCTTTCGTTTGGGAGAAAAATGCAAAGGTACAATACAGCTTTTCCTTGCCGATATCTCTCTTTTGCAAAGAGATAGGCATTGGAAAATTCAGGGCTATAACGTGTAGATGAAGCACTAACAGGAGGCTTTAAAATTTTCATTCTAGTGTCCTTCGTTTGGGAGAAAAATGCAAAGGTACAATACAGCTTTTCCTTGCCGATATCTCTCTTTTGCAAAGAGATAGGCATTGGAAAATTCAGGGCTATAACGTGTAGATGAAGCACTAATAGGAGGCTTTAAAATTTTCAATCTAGTGTCCTTCGTTTGGGAGAAAAATGCAAAGGTACAATACAGCTTTTCCTTGCCAATATCTCTCTTTTGCAAAGAGCTAGGCATTGGAAAATTCAGGCCTATAACGTGTAGATGAAGCACTAACAGGAGGCTTTAAAATTTTCATTCTAGTGTCTTTCGTTTGGGAGAAAAATGCAAAGGTACAATACAGTTTTTCCTTGCCGATATCTCTCTTTTGCAAAGAGATAGGCATTGGAAAATTCAGGGCTATAACGTGTAGATGAAGCACTAACAGGAGGCTTTACAATTTTCATTCTAGTGTCTTTCGTTTGGGAGAAAAATGCAAAGGTACAATACAGCTTTTCCTTGCCGATATCTCTCTTTTGCAAAGAGATAGGCATTGGAAAATGCAGGGCTATAACGTGTAGATGAAGCACTAACAGGAGGCTTTAAAATTTTCATTCTAGTGTCTTTCGTTTGGGAGAAAAATGCAAAGGTACAATACAGCATTTCCTTGCCGATATCTCTCTTTTGCAAAGAGATAGGCATTGGAAAATTCAGGACTATTACGTGTAGATGAAGCACTAAAAGGAGGCTTTAAAATTTTCATTCTAGTGTCTTTCGTTTGGGAGAAAAATGCAAAAGTACAATGCAGCTTTTCCTTGCCGATATCTCTCTTTTGCAAAGAGATAGGCATTGGAAAATTCAGGGCTATAACGTGTAGATGAAGCACTAATAGGAGGCTTTAAAATTTTCAATCTAGTGTCCTTCGTTTGGGAGAAAAATGCAAAGGTACAATACAGCTTTTCCTTGCCAATATCTCTCTTTTGCAAAGAGCTAGGCATTGGAAAATTCAGGGCTATAACGTGTAGATGAAGCACTAATAGGAGGCTTTAAAATTTTCAATCTAGTGTCCTTCGTTTGGGAGAAAAATGCAAAGGTACAATACAGCTTTTCCTTGCCAATATCTCTCTTTTGCAAAGAGCTAGGCATTGGAAAATGCAGGGCTATAACGTGTAGATGAAGCACTAACAGGAGGCTTTACAATTTTCATTCTAGTGTCTTTCGTTTGGGAGAAAAATGCAAAGGTACAATACAGCTTTTCCTTGCCGATATCTCTCTTTTGCAAAGAGATAGGCATTGGAAAATTCAGGGCTATAACGTGTAGATGAAGCACTAATAGGAGGCTTTAAAATTTTCAATCTAGTGTCCTTCGTTTGGGAGAAAAATGCAAAGGTACAATACAGCTTTTCCTTGCCAATATCTCTCTTTTGCAAAGAGCTAGGCATTGGAAAATTCAGGCCTATAACGTGTAGATGAAGCACTAACAGGAGGCTTTAAAATTTTCATTCTAGTGTCTTTCGTTTGGGAGAAAAATGCAAAGGTACAATACAGCTTTTCCTTGCCGATATCTCTCTTTTGCAAAGAGATAGGCATTGGAAAATGCAGGGCTATAACGTGTAGATGAAGCACTAACAGGAGGCTTTAAAATTTTCATTCTAGTGTCTTTCGTTTGGGAGAAAAATGCAAAGGTACAATACAGCATTTCCTTGCCGATATCTCTCTTTTGCAAAGAGATAGGCATTGGAAAATTCAGGACTATTACGTGTAGATGAAGCACTAATAGGAGGCTTTAAAATTTTCAATCTAGTGTCCTTCGTTTGGGAGAAAAATGCAAAGGTACAATACAGCTTTTCCTTGCCAATATCTCTCTTTTGCAAAGAGCTAGGCATTGGAAAATGCAGGGCTATAACGTGTAGATGAAGCACTAACAGGAGGCTTTACAATTTTCATTCTAGTGTCTTTCGTTTGGAGAAAAATGCAAAGGTACAATACAGTTTTTCCTTGCCGATATCTCTCTTTTGCAAAGAGATAGGCATTGGAAAATTCAGGGCTATAACGTGTAGATGAAGCACTAACAGGAGGCTTTAAAATTTTCATTCTAGTGTCTTTCGTTTGGGAGAAAAATGCAAAGGTACAATACAGCATTTCCTTGCCGATATCTCTCTTTTGCAAAGAGATAGGCATTGGAAAATTCAGGACTATTACGTGTAGATGAAGCACTAAAAGGAGGCTTTAAAATTTTCATTCTAGTGTCTTTCGTTTGGGAGAAAAATGCAAAAGTACAATGCAGCTTTTCCTTGCCGATATCTCTCTTTTGCAAAGAGATAGGCATTGGAAAATTCAGGGCTATAACGTGTAGATGAAGCACTAATAGGAGGCTTTAAAATTTTCAATCTAGTGTCCTTCGTTTGGGAGAAAAATGCAAAGGTACAATACAGCTTTTCCTTGCCAATATCTCTCTTTTGCAAAGAGCTAGGCATTGGAAAATTCAGGGCTATAACGTGTAGATGAAGCACTAATAGGAGGCTTTAAAATTTTCAATCTAGTGTCCTTCGTTTGGGAGAAAAATGCAAAGGTACAATACAGCTTTTCCTTGCCAATATCTCTCTTTTGCAAAGAGCTAGGCATTGGAAAATGCAGGGCTATAACGTGTAGATGAAGCACTAACAGGAGGCTTTACAATTTTCATTCTAGTGTCTTTCGTTTGGAGAAAAATGCAAAGGTACAATACAGTTTTTCCTTGCCGATATCTCTCTTTTGCAAAGAGATAGGCATTGGAAAATTCAGGGCTATAACGTGTAGATGAAGCACTAACAGGAGGCTTTAAAATTTTCATTCTAGTGTCTTTCGTTTGGGAGAAAAATGCAAAGGTACAATACAGCTTTTCCTTGCCGATATCTCTCTTTTGCAAAGAGATAGGCATTGGAAAATTCAGGGCTATAACGTGTAGATGAAGCACTAACAGGAGGCTTTAAAATTTTCATTCTAGTGTCCTTCGTTTGGGAGAAAAATGCAAAGGTACAATACAGCTTTTCCTTGCCGATATCTCTCTTTTGCAAAGAGATAGGCATTGGAAAATTCAGGGCTATAACGTGTAGATGAAGCACTAATAGGAGGCTTTAAAATTTTCAATCTAGTGTCCTTCGTTTGGGAGAAAAATGCAAAGGTACAATACAGCTTTTCCTTGCCAATATCTCTCTTTTGCAAAGAGCTAGGCATTGGAAAATTCAGGCCTATAACGTGTAGATGAAGCACTAACAGGAGGCTT
The DNA here is from genome assembly GCF_028390025.1 of Pseudophryne corroboree. Lineage (NCBI taxonomy): Eukaryota > Metazoa > Chordata > Amphibia > Anura > Myobatrachidae > Pseudophryne > Pseudophryne corroboree. The sequence continues at coordinate 1,747,132 of NW_026970570.1, forward strand.
TAAAATTTTCATTCTAGTGTCTTTCGTTTGGGAGAAAAATGCAAAGGTACAATACAGTTTTTCCTTGCCGATATCTCTCTTTTGCAAAGAGATAGGCATTGGAAAATTCAGGGCTATAACGTGTAGATGAAGCACTAACAGGAGGCTTTACAATTTTCATTCTAGTGTCTTTCGTTTGGGAGAAAAATGCAAAGGTACAATACAGCTTTTCCTTGCCGATATCTCTCTTTTGCAAAGAGATAGGCATTGGAAAATGCAGGGCTATAACGTGTAGATGAAGCACTAACAGGAGGCTTTAAAATTTTCATTCTAGTGTCTTTCGTTTGGGAGAAAAATGCAAAGGTACAATACAGCATTTCCTTGCCGATATCTCTCTTTTGCAAAGAGATAGGCATTGGAAAATTCAGGACTATTACGTGTAGATGAAGCACTAAAAGGAGGCTTTAAAATTTTCATTCTAGTGTCTTTCGTTTGGGAGAAAAATGCAAAAGTACAATGCAGCTTTTCCTTGCCGATATCTCTCTTTTGCAAAGAGATAGGCATTGGAAAATTCAGGGCTATAACGTGTAGATGAAGCACTAATAGGAGGCTTTAAAATTTTCAATCTAGTGTCCTTCGTTTGGGAGAAAAATGCAAAGGTACAATACAGCTTTTCCTTGCCAATATCTCTCTTTTGCAAAGAGCTAGGCATTGGAAAATTCAGGGCTATAACGTGTAGATGAAGCACTAATAGGAGGCTTTAAAATTTTCAATCTAGTGTCCTTCGTTTGGGAGAAAAATGCAAAGGTACAATACAGCTTTTCCTTGCCAATATCTCTCTTTTGCAAAGAGCTAGGCATTGGAAAATGCAGGGCTATAACGTGTAGATGAAGCACTAACAGGAGGCTTTACAATTTTCATTCTAGTGTCTTTCGTTTGGGAGAAAAATGCAAAGGTACAATACAGCTTTTCCTTGCCGATATCTCTCTTTTGCAAAGAGATAGGCATTGGAAAATTCAGGGCTATAACGTGTAGATGAAGCACTAATAGGAGGCTTTAAAATTTTCAATCTAGTGTCCTTCGTTTGGGAGAAAAATGCAAAGGTACAATACAGCTTTTCCTTGCCAATATCTCTCTTTTGCAAAGAGCTAGGCATTGGAAAATTCAGGCCTATAACGTGTAGATGAAGCACTAACAGGAGGCTTTAAAATTTTCATTCTAGTGTCTTTCGTTTGGGAGAAAAATGCAAAGGTACAATACAGCTTTTCCTTGCCGATATCTCTCTTTTGCAAAGAGATAGGCATTGGAAAATGCAGGGCTATAACGTGTAGATGAAGCACTAACAGGAGGCTTTAAAATTTTCATTCTAGTGTCTTTCGTTTGGGAGAAAAATGCAAAGGTACAATACAGCATTTCCTTGCCGATATCTCTCTTTTGCAAAGAGATAGGCATTGGAAAATTCAGGACTATTACGTGTAGATGAAGCACTAATAGGAGGCTTTAAAATTTTCAATCTAGTGTCCTTCGTTTGGGAGAAAAATGCAAAGGTACAATACAGCTTTTCCTTGCCAATATCTCTCTTTTGCAAAGAGCTAGGCATTGGAAAATGCAGGGCTATAACGTGTAGATGAAGCACTAACAGGAGGCTTTACAATTTTCATTCTAGTGTCTTTCGTTTGGAGAAAAATGCAAAGGTACAATACAGTTTTTCCTTGCCGATATCTCTCTTTTGCAAAGAGATAGGCATTGGAAAATTCAGGGCTATAACGTGTAGATGAAGCACTAACAGGAGGCTTTAAAATTTTCATTCTAGTGTCTTTCGTTTGGGAGAAAAATGCAAAGGTACAATACAGCATTTCCTTGCCGATATCTCTCTTTTGCAAAGAGATAGGCATTGGAAAATTCAGGACTATTACGTGTAGATGAAGCACTAAAAGGAGGCTTTAAAATTTTCATTCTAGTGTCTTTCGTTTGGGAGAAAAATGCAAAAGTACAATGCAGCTTTTCCTTGCCGATATCTCTCTTTTGCAAAGAGATAGGCATTGGAAAATTCAGGGCTATAACGTGTAGATGAAGCACTAATAGGAGGCTTTAAAATTTTCAATCTAGTGTCCTTCGTTTGGGAGAAAAATGCAAAGGTACAATACAGCTTTTCCTTGCCAATATCTCTCTTTTGCAAAGAGCTAGGCATTGGAAAATTCAGGGCTATAACGTGTAGATGAAGCACTAATAGGAGGCTTTAAAATTTTCAATCTAGTGTCCTTCGTTTGGGAGAAAAATGCAAAGGTACAATACAGCTTTTCCTTGCCAATATCTCTCTTTTGCAAAGAGCTAGGCATTGGAAAATGCAGGGCTATAACGTGTAGATGAAGCACTAACAGGAGGCTTTACAATTTTCATTCTAGTGTCTTTCGTTTGGGAGAAAAATGCAAAGGTACAATACAGCTTTTCCTTGCCGATATCTCTCTTTTGCAAAGAGATAGGCATTGGAAAATGCAGGGCTATAACGTGTAGATGAAGCACTAACAGGAGGCTTTAAAATTTTCATTCTAGTGTCTTTCGTTTGGGAGAAAAATGCAAAGGTACAATACAGCATTTCCTTGCCGATATCTCTCTTTTGCAAAGAGATAGGCATTGGAAAATTCAGGACTATTACGTGTAGATGAAGCACTAATAGGAGGCTTTAAAATTTTCAATCTAGTGTCCTTCGTTTGGGAGAAAAATGCAAAGGTACAATACAGCTTTTCCTTGCCAATATCTCTCTTTTGCAAAGAGCTAGGCATTGGAAAATGCAGGGCTATAACGTGTAGATGAAGCACTAACAGGAGGCTTTACAATTTTCATTCTAGTGTCTTTCGTTTGGAGAAAAATGCAAAGGTACAATACAGTTTTTCCTTGCCGATATCTCTCTTTTGCAAAGAGATAGGCATTGGAAAATTCAGGGCTATAACGTGTAGATGAAGCACTAACAGGAGGCTTTAAAATTTTCATTCTAGTGTCTTTCGTTTGGGAGAAAAATGCAAAGGTACAATACAGCATTTCCTTGCCGATATCTCTCTTTTGCAAAGAGATAGGCATTGGAAAATTCAGGACTATTACGTGTAGATGAAGCACTAAAAGGAGGCTTTAAAATTTTCATTCTAGTGTCTTTCGTTTGGGAGAAAAATGCAAAAGTACAATGCAGCTTTTCCTTGCCGATATCTCTCTTTTGCAAAGAGATAGGCATTGGAAAATTCAGGGCTATAACGTGTAGATGAAGCACTAATAGGAGGCTTTAAAATTTTCAATCTAGTGTCCTTCGTTTGGGAGAAAAATGCAAAGGTACAATACAGCTTTTCCTTGCCAATATCTCTCTTTTGCAAAGAGCTAGGCATTGGAAAATTCAGGGCTATAACGTGTAGATGAAGCACTAATAGGAGGCTTTAAAATTTTCAATCTAGTGTCCTTCGTTTGGGAGAAAAATGCAAAGGTACAATACAGCTTTTCCTTGCCAATATCTCTCTTTTGCAAAGAGCTAGGCATTGGAAAATGCAGGGCTATAACGTGTAGATGAAGCACTAACAGGAGGCTTTACAATTTTCATTCTAGTGTCTTTCGTTTGGGAGAAAAATGCAAAGGTACAATGCAGCTTTTCCTTGCCGATATCTCTCTTTTGTAAAGAGATAGGCATTGGAAAATGCAGGGCTATAACGTGTAGATGAAGCACTAACAGGAGGCTTTAAAATTTTCATTCTAGTGTCTTTCGTTTGGGAGAAAAATGCAAAGGTACAATACAGCTTTTCCTTGCCGATATCTCTCTTTTGCAAAGAGATAGGCATTGGAAAATTCAGGGCTATAACGTGTAGATGAAGCACTAACAGGAGGCTTTAAAATTTTCATTCTAGTGTCCTTCGTTTGGGAGAAAAATGCAAAGGTACAATACAGCTTTTCCTTGCCGATATCTCTCTTTTGCAAAGAGATAGGCATTGGAAAATTCAGGGCTATAACGTGTAGATGAAGCACTAATAGGAGGCTTTAAAATTTTCAATCTAGTGTCCTTCGTTTGGGAGAAAAATGCAAAGGTACAATACAGCTTTTCCTTGCCAATATCTCTCTTTTGCAAAGAGCTAGGCTTTGGAAAATTCAGGGCTATAACGTGTAGATGAAGCACTAACAGGAGGCTTTAAAATTTTCATTCTAGTGTCTTTCGTTTGGGAGAAAAATGCAAAGGTACAATACAGCTTTTCCTTGCCAATATCTCTCTTTTGCAAAGAGCTAGGCATTGGAAAATGCAGGGCTATAACGTGTAGATGAAGCACTAACAGGAGGCTTTACAATTTTCATTCTAGTGTCTTTCGTTTGGGAGAAAAATGCAAAGGTACAATACAGTTTTTCCTTGCCGATATCTCTCTTTTGCAAAGAGATAGGCATTGGAAAATTCAGGGCTATAACGTGTAGATGAAGCACTAACAGGAGGCTTTACAATTTTCATTCTAGTGTCTTTCGTTTGGGAGAAAAATGCAAAGGTACAATACAGCTTTTCCTTGCCGATATCTCTCTTTTGCAAAGAGATAGGCATTGGAAAATGCAGGGCTATAACGTGTAGATGAAGCACTAACAGGAGGCTTTAAAATTTTCATTCTAGTGTCTTTCGTTTGGGAGAAAAATGCAAAGGTACAATACAGCATTTCCTTGCCGATATCTCTCTTTTGCAAAGAGATAGGCATTGGAAAATTCAGGACTATTACGTGTAGATGAAGCACTAAAAGGAGGCTTTAAAATTTTCATTCTAGTGTCTTTCGTTTGGGAGAAAAATGCAAAAGTACAATGCAGCTTTTCCTTGCCGATATCTCTCTTTTGCAAAGAGATAGGCATTGGAAAATTCAGGGCTATAACGTGTAGATGAAGCACTAATAGGAGGCTTTAAAATTTTCATTCTAGTGTCCTTCGTTTGGGAGAAAAATGCAAAGGTACAATACAGCTTTTCCTTGCCAATATCTCTCTTTTGCAAAGAGCTAGGCATTGGAAAATTCAGGGCTATAACGTGTAGATGAAGCACTAATAGGAGGCTTTAAAATTTTTCAATCTAGTGTCCTTCGTTTGGGAGAAAAATGCAAAGGTACAATACAGCTTTTCCTTGCCAATATCTCTCTTTTGCAAAGAGCTAGGCATTGGAAAATGCAGGGCTATAACGTGTAGATGAAGCACTAACAGGAGGCTTTACAATTTTCATTCTAGTGTCTTTCGTTTGGGAGAAAAATGCAAAGGTACAATGCAGCTTTTCCTTGCCGATATCTCTCTTTTGTAAAGAGATAGGCATTGGCAAATGCAGGGCTATAACGTGTAGATGAAGCACTAACAGGAGGCTTTAAAATTTTCATTCTAGTGTCTTTCGTTTGGGAGAAAAATGCAAAGGTACAATACAGCTTTTCCTTGCCGATATCTCTCTTTTGCAAAGAGATAGGCATTGGAAAATTCAGGGCTATAACGTGTAGATGAAGCACTAACAGGAGGCTTTAAAATTTTCATTCTAGTGTCCTTCGTTTGGGAGAAAAATGCAAAGGTACAATACAGCTTTTCCTTGCCGATATCTCTCTTTTGCAAAGAGATAGGCATTGGAAAATTCAGGGCTATAACGTGTAGATGAAGCACTAATAGGAAGCTTTAAAATTTTCAATCTAGTGTCCTTCGTTTGGGAGAAAAATGCAAAGGTACAATACAGTTTTTCCTTGCCGATATCTCTCTTTTGCAAAGAGATAGGCATTGGAAAATTCAGGGCTATAACGTGTAGATGAAGCACTAACAGGAGGCTTTACAATTTTCATTCTAGTGTCTTTCGTTTGGGAGAAAAATGCAAAGGTACAATACAGCTTTTCCTTGCCGATATCTCTCTTTTGCAAAGAGATAGGCATTGGAAAATGCAGGGCTATAACGTGTAGATGAAGCACTAACAGGAGGCTTTAAAATTTTCATTCTAGTGTCTTTCGTTTGGGAGAAAAATGCAAAGGTACAATACAGCATTTCCTTGCCGATATCTCTCTTTTGCAAAGAGATAGGCATTGGAAAATTCAGGACTATTACGTGTAGATGAAGCACTAAAAGGAGGCTTTAAAATTTTCATTCTAGTGTCTTTCGTTTGGGAGAAAAATGCAAAAGTACATTGCAGCTTTTCCTTGCCGATATCTCTCTTTTGCAAAGAGATAGGCATTGGAAAATGCAGGGCTATAACGTGTAGATGAAGCACTAACAGGAGGCTTTACAATTTTCATTCTAGTGTCTTTCGTTTGGGAGAAAAATGCAAAGGTACAATACAGTTTTTCCTTGCCGATATCTCTCTTTTGCAAAGAGATAGGCATTGGAAAATTCAGGGCTATAACGTGTAGATGAAGCACTAACAGGAGGCTTTACAATTTTCATTCTAGTGTCTTTCGTTTGGGAGAAAAATGCAAAGGTACAATACAGCTTTTCCTTGCCGATATCTCTCTTTTGCAAAGAGATAGGCATTGGGAAATGCAGGGCTATAACGTGTAGATGAAGCACTAACAGGAGGCTTTGAAATTTTCATTCTAGTGTCTTTCGTTTGGGAGAAAAATGCAAAGGTACAATACAGCATTTCCTTGCCGATATCTCTCTTTTGCAAAGAGATAGGCATTGGAAAATTCAGGACTATTACGTGTAGATGAAGCACTAAAAGGAGGCTTTAAAATTTTCATTCTAGTGTCTTTCGTTTGGGAGAAAAATGCAAAAGTACAATGCAGCTTTTCCTTGCCGATATCTCTCTTTTGCAAAGAGATAGGCATTGGAAAATTCAGGGCTATAACGTGTAGATGAAGCACTAATAGGAGGCTTTAAAATTTTCAATCTAGTGTCCTTCGTTTGGGAGAAAAATGCAAAGGTACAATACAGCTTTTCCTTGCCAATATCTCTCTTTTGCAAAGAGCTAGGCATTGGAAAATGCAGGGCTATAACGTGTAGATGAAGCACTAACAGGAGGCTTTACAATTTTCATTCTAGTGTCTTTCGTTTGGGAGAAAAATGCAAAGGTACAATGCAGCATTTCCTTGCCGATATCTCTCTTTTGCAAAGAGATAGGCATTGGAAAATGCAGGGCTATAACGTGGAGATGAAGCACTAACAGGAGGCTTTAAAATTTTCATTCTAGTGTCTTTCGTTTGGGAGAAAAATGCAAAGGTACAATACAGCTTTTCCTTGCCGATATCTCTCTTTTGCAAAGAGATAGGCATTGGAAAATTCAGGGCTATAACGTGTAGATGAAGCACTAACAGGAGGCTTTAAAATTTTCATTCTAGTGTCCTTCGTTTGGGAGAAAAATGCAAAGGTACAATACAGCTTTTCCTTGCCGATATCTCTCTTTTGCAAAGAGCTAGGCATTGGAAAATTCAGGGCTATAACGTGTAGATGAAGCACTAACAGGAGGCTTTAAAATTTTCATTCTAGTGTCTTTCGTTTGGGAGAAAAATGCAAAAGTACAATGCAGCTTTTCCTTGCCGATATCTCTCTTTTGCAAAGAGATAGGCATTGGAAAATTCAGGGCTATAACGTGTAGATGAAGCACTAATAGGAGGCTTTAAAATTTTCAATCTAGTGTCCTTCGTTTGGGAGAAAAATGCAAAGGTACAATACAGCTTTTCCTTGCCAATATCTCTCTTTTGCAAAGAGCTAGGCATTGGAAAATGCAGGGCTATAACGTGTAGATGAAGCACTAACAGGAGGCTTTACAATTTTCATTCTAGTGTCTTTCGTTTGGGAGAAAAATGCAAAGGTACAATGCAGCATTTCCTTGCCGATATCTCTCTTTTGCAAAGAGATAGGCATTGGAAAATGCAGGGCTATAACGTGGAGATGAAGCACTAACAGGAGGCTTTAAAATTTTCATTCTAGTGTCTTTCGTTTGGGAGAAAAATGCAAAGGTACAATACAGCTTTTCCTTGCCGATATCTCTCTTTTGCAAAGAGATAGGCATTGGAAAATTCAGGGCTATAACGTGTAGATGAAGCACTAACAGGAGGCTTTAAAATTTTCATTCTAGTGTCCTTCGTTTGGGAGAAAAATGCAAAGGTACAATACAGCTTTTCCTTGCCGATATCTCTCTTTTGCAAAGAGCTAGGCATTGGAAAATTCAGGGCTATAACGTGTAGATGAAGCACTAACAGGAGGCTTTAAAATTTTCATTCTAGTGTCTTTCGTTTGGGAGAAAAATGCAAAGGTACAATACAGTTTTTACTTGCCGATATCTCTCTTTTGCAAAGAGATAGGCATTGGAAAATTCAGGGCTATAACGTGTAGATGAAGCACTAACAGGAGGCTTTACAATTTTCATTCTAGTGTCTTTCGTTTGGGAGAAAAATGCAAAGGTACAATACAGCTTTTCCTTGCCGATATCTCTCTTTTGCAAAGAGATAGGCATTGGAAAATGCAGGGCTATAACGTGTAGATGAAGCACTAAAAGGAGGCTTTAAAATTTTCATTCTAGTGTCTTTCGTTTGGGAGAAAAATGCAAAAGTACAATGCAGCTTTTCCTTGCCGATATCTCTCTTTTGCAAAGAGATAGGCATTGGAAAATTCAGGGCTATAACGTGTAGATGAAGCACTAATAGGAGGCTTTAAAATTTTCAATCTAGTGTCCTTCGTTTGGGAGAAAAATGCAAAGGTACAATACAGCTTTTCCTTGCCAATATCTCTCTTTTGCAAAGAGCTAGGCATTGGAAAATGCAGGGCTATAACGTGTAGATGAAGCACTAACAGGAGGCTTTAAAATTTTCATTCTAGTGTCTTTCGTTTGGGAGAAAAATGCAAAGGTACAATACAGCATTTCCTTGCCGATATCTCTCTTTTGCAAAGAGATAGGCATTGGAAAATTCAGGACTATTACGTGTAGATGAAGCACTAAAAGGAGGCTTTAAAATTTTCATTCTAGTGTCTTTCGTTTGGGAGAAAAATGCAAAAGTACATTGCAGCTTTTCCTTGCCGATATCTCTCTTTTGCAAAGAGATAGGCATTGGAAAATGCAGGGCTATAACGTGGAGATGAAGCACTAACAGGAGGCTTTAAAATTTTCATTCTAGTGTCTTTCGTTTGGGAGAAAAATGCAAAGGTACAATACAGCATTTCCTTGCCGATATCTCTCTTTTGCACAGAGATAGGCATTGGAAAATTCAGGGCTATAACGTGTAGATGAAGCACTAACAGGAGGCTTTAAAATTTTCATTCTAGTGTTTTTCGTTTGGGAGAAAAATGCAAAGGTACAATACAGCTTTTCCTTGCCGATATCTCTCTTTTGCAAAGAGATAGGCATTGGAAAATTCAGGGCTATAACGTGTAGATGAAGCACTAACAGGAGGCTTTAAATTTTTCATTCTAGTGTCCTTCGTTTGGGAGAAAAATGCAAAGGTACAATACAGCTTTTCCTTGCCGATATCTCTCTTTTGCAAAGAGCTAGGCATTGGAAAATTCAGGGCTATAACGTGTAGATGAAGCACTAACAGGAGGCTTTAAAATTTTCATTCTAGTGTCTTTCGTTTGGGAGAAAAATGCAAAGGTACAATACAGTTTTTACTTGCCGATATCTCTCTTTTGCAAAGAGATAGGCATTGGAAAATTCAGGGCTATAACGTGTAGATGAAGCACTAACAGGAGGCTTTACAATTTTCATTCTAGTGTCTTTCGTTTGGGAGAAAAATGCAAAGGTACAATACAGCTTTTCCTTGCCGATATCTCTCTTTTGCAAAGAGATAGGCATTGGAAAATGCAGGGCTATAACGTGTAGATGAAGCACTAAAAGGAGGCTTTAAAATTTTCATTCTAGTGTCTTTCGTTTGGGAGAAAAATGCAAAAGTACAATGCAGCTTTTCCTTGCCGATATCTCTCTTTTGCAAAGAGATAGGCATTGGAAAATTCAGGGCTATAACGTGTAGATGAAGCACTAATAGGAGGCTTTAAAATTTTCAATCTAGTGTCCTTCGTTTGGGAGAAAAATGCAAAGGTACAATACAGCTTTTCCTTGCCAATATCTCTCTTTTGCAAAGAGCTAGGCATTGGAAAATGCAGGGCTATAACGTGTAGATGAAGCACTAACAGGAGGCTTTAAAATTTTCATTCTAGTGTCTTTCGTTTGGGAGAAAAATGCAAAGGTACAATACAGCATTTCCTTGCCGATATCTCTCTTTTGCAAAGAGATAGGCATTGGAAAATTCAGGACTATTACGTGTAGATGAAGCACTAAAAGGAGGCTTTAAAATTTTCATTCTAGTGTCTTTCGTTTGGGAGAAAAATGCAAAAGTACATTGCAGCTTTTCCTTGCCGATATCTCTCTTTTGCAAAGAGATAGGCATTGGAAAATGCAGGGCTATAACGTGTAGATGAAGCACTAACAGGAGGCTTTACAATTTTCATTCTAGTGTCTTTCGTTTGGGAGAAAAATGCAAAGGTACAATACAGTTTTTCCTTGCCGATATCTCTCTTTTGCAAAGAGATAGGCATTGGAAAATTCAGGGCTATAACGTGTAGATGAAGCACTAACAGGAGGCTTTACAATTTTCATTCTAGTGTCTTTCGTTTGGGAGAAAAATGCAAAGGTACAATACAGCTTTTCCTTGCCGATATCTCTCTTTTGCAAAGAGATAGGCATTGGAAAATGCAGGGCTATAACGTGTAGATGAAGCACTAACAGGAGGCTTTGAAATTTTCATTCTAGTGTCTTTCGTTTGGGAGAAAAATGCAAAGGTACAATACAGCATTTCCTTGCCGATATCTCTCTTTTGCAAAGAGATAGGCATTGGAAAATTCAGGACTATTACGTGTAGATGAAGCACTAAAAGGAGGCTTTAAAATTTTCATTCTAGTGTCTTTCGTTTGGGAGAAAAATGCAAAAGTACAATGCAGCTTTTCCTTGCCGATATCTCTCTTTTGCAAAGAGATAGGCATTGGAAAATTCAGGGCTATAACGTGTAGATGAAGCACTAATAGGAGGCTTTAAAATTTTCAATCTAGTGTCCTTCGTTTGGGAGAAAAATGCAAAGGTACAATACAGCTTTTCCTTGCCAATATCTCTCTTTTGCAAAGAGCTAGGCATTGGAAAATGCAGGGCTATAACGTGTAGATGAAGCACTAACAGGAGGCTTTACAATTTTCATTCTAGTGTCTTTCGTTTGGGAGAAAAATGCAAAGGTACAATGCAGCATTTCCTTGCCGATATCTCTCTTTTGCAAAGAGATAGGCATTGGAAAATGCAGGGCTATAACGTGGAGATGAAGCACTAACAGGAGGCTTTAAAATTTTCATTCTAGTGTCTTTCGTTTGGGAGAAAAATGCAAAGGTACAATACAGCATTTCCTTGCCGATATCTCTCTTTTGCACAGAGATAGGCATTGGAAAATTCAGGGCTATAACGTGTAGATGAAGCACTAACAGGAGGCTTTAAAATTTTCATTCTAGTGTCTTTCGTTTGGGAGAAAAATGCAAAGGTACAATACAGCTTTTCCTTGCCGATATCTCTCTTTTGCAAAGAGATAGGCATTGGAAAATTCAGGGCTATAACGTGTAGATGAAGCACTAACAGGAGGCTTTAAAATTTTCATTCTAGTGTCCTTCGTTTGGGAGAAAAATGCAAAGGTACAATACAGCTTTTCCTTGCCGATATCTCTCTTTTGCAAAGAGCTAGGCATTGGAAAATTCAGGGCTATAACGTGTAGATGAAGCACTAACAGGAGGCTTTAAAATTTTCATTCTAGTGTCTTTCGTTTGGGAGAAAAATGCAAAGGTACAATACAGTTTTTACTTGCCGATATCTCTCTTTTGCAAAGAGATAGGCATTGGAAAATTCAGGGCTATAACGTGTAGATGAAGCACTAACAGGAGGCTTTACAATTTTCATTCTAGTGTCTTTCGTTTGGGAGAAAAATGCAAAGGTACAATACAGCTTTTCCTTGCCGATATCTCTCTTTTGCAAAGAGATAGGCATTGGAAAATGCAGGGCTATAACGTGTAGATGAAGCACTAACAGGAGGCTTTAAAATTTTCATTCTAGTGTCTTTCGTTTGGGAGAAAAATGCAAAGGTACAATACAGCATTTCCTTGCCGATATCTCTCTTTTGCAAAGAGATAGGCATTGGAAAATTCAGGACTATTACGTGTAGATGAAGCACTAAAAGGAGGCTTTAAAATTTTCATTCTAGTGTCTTTCGTTTGGGAGAAAAATGCAAAAGTACATTGCAGCTTTTCCTTGCCGATATCTCTCTTTTGCAAAGAGATAGGCATTGGAAAATGCAGGGCTATAACGTGTAGATGAAAGCACTAACAGGAGGCTTTACAATTTTCATTCTAGTGTCTTTCGTTTGGGAGAAAAATGCAAAGGTACAATACAGTTTTTCCTTGCCGATATCTCTCTTTTGCAAAGAGATAGGCATTGGAAAATTCAGGGCTATAACGTGTAGATGAAGCACTAACAGGAGGCTTTACAATTTTCATTCTAGTGTCTTTCGTTTGGGAGAAAAATGCAAAGGTACAATACAGCTTTTCCTTGCCGATATCTCTCTTTTGCAAAGAGATAGGCATTGGAAAATGCAGGGCTATAACGTGTAGATGAAGCACTAACAGGAGGCTTTGAAATTTTCATTCTAGTGTCCTTCGTTTGGGAGAAAAATGCAAAGGTACAATACAGCTTTTCCTTGCCAATATCTCTCTTTTGCAAAGAGCTAGGCATTGGAAAATGCAGGGCTATAACGTGTAGATGAAGCACTAACAGGAGGCTTTACAATTTTCATTCTAGTGTCTTTCGTTTGGGAGAAAAATGCAAAGGTACAATGCAGCATTTCCTTGCCGATATCTCTCTTTTGCAAAGAGATAGGCATTGGAAAATGCAGGGCTATAACGTGGAGATGAAGCACTAACAGGAGGCTTTAAAATTTTCATTCTAGTGTCTTTCGTTTGGGAGAAAAATGCAAAGGTACAATACAGCATTTCCTTGCCGATATCTCTCTTTTGCACAGAGAGAGGCATTGGAAAATTCAGGGCTATAACGTGTAGATGAAGCACTAACAGGAGGCTTTAAAATTTTCATTCTAGTGTCTTTCGTTTGGGAGAAAAATGCAAAGGTACAATACAGCTTTTCCTTGCCGATATCTCTCTTTTGCAAAGAGATAGGCATTGGAAAATTCAGGGCTATAACGTGTAGATGAAGCACTAACAGGAGGCTTTAAAATTTTCATTCTAGTGTCCTTCGTTTGGGAGAAAAATGCAAAGGTACAATACAGCTTTTCCTTGCCGATATCTCTCTTTTGCAAAGAGCTAGGCATTGGAAAATTCAGGGCTATAACGTGTAGATGAAGCACTAACAGGAGGCTTTAAAATTTTCATTCTAGTGTCTTTCGTTTGGGAGAAAAATGCAAAGGTACAATACAGTTTTTACTTGCCGATATCTCTCTTTTGCAAAGAGATAGGCATTGGAAAATTCAGGGCTATAACGTGTAGATGAAGCACTAACAGGAGGCTTTACAATTTTCATTCTAGTGTCTTTCGTTTGGGAGAAAAATGCAAAGGTACAATACAGCTTTTCCTTGCCGATATCTCTCTTTTGCAAAGAGATAGGCATTGGAAAATGCAGGGCTATAACGTGTAGATGAAGCACTAAAAGGAGGCTTTAAAATTTTCATTCTAGTGTCTTTCGTTTGGGAGAAAAATGCAAAAGTACAATGCAGCTTTTCCTTGCCGATATCTCTCTTTTGCAAAGAGATAGGCATTGGAAAATTCAGGGCTATAACGTGTAGATGAAGCACTAATAGGAGGCTTTAAAATTTTCAATCTAGTGTCCTTCGTTTGGGAGAAAAATGCAAAGGTACAATACAGCTTTTCCTTGCCAATATCTCTCTTTTGCAAAGAGCTAGGCATTGGAAAATGCAGGGCTATAACGTGTAGATGAAGCACTAACAGGAGGCTTTACAATTTTCATTCTAGTGTCTTTCGTTTGGGAGAAAAATGCAAAGGTACAATGCAGCTTTTCCTTGCCGATATCTCTCTTTTGCAAAGAGATAGGCATTGGAAAATGCAGGGCTATAACGTGTAGATGAAGCACTAACAGGAGGCTTTAAAATTTTCATTCTAGTGTCTTTCGTTTGGGAGAAAAATGCAAAGGTACAATACAGCTTTTCCTTGCCGATATCTCTCTTTTGCAAAGAGATAGGCATTGGAAAATTCAGGGCTATAACGTGTAGATGAAGCACTAACAGGAGGCTTTAAAATTTTCATTCTAGTGTCCTTCGTTTGGGAGAAAAATGCAAAGGTACAATACAGCTTTTCCTTGCCGATATCTCTCTTTTGCAAAGAGATAGGCATTGGAAAATTCAGGGCTATAACGTGTAGATGAAGCACTAATAGGAGGCTTTAAAATTTTCAATCTAGTGTCCTTCGTTTGGGAGAAAAATGCAAAGGTACAATACAGCTTTTCCTTGCCAATATCTCTCTTTTGCAAAGAGCTAGGCATTGGAAAATTCAGGGCTATAACGTGTAGATGAAGCACTAACAGGAGGCTTTACAATTTTCATTCTAGTGTCTTTCGTTTGGGAGAAAAATGCAAAGGTACAATGCAGCTTTTCCTTGCCGATATCTCTCTTTTGTAAAGAGATAGGCATTGGCAAATGCAGGGCTATAACGTGTAGATGAAGCACTAACAGGAGGCTTTAAAATTTTCATTCTAGTGTCTTTCGTTTGGGAGAAAAATGCAAAGGTACAATACAGCTTTTCCTTGCCGATATCTCTCTTTTGCAAAGAGATAGGCATTGGAAAATTCAGGGCTATAACGTGTAGATGAAGCACTAACAGGAGGCTTTAAAATTTTCATTCTAGTGTCCTTCGTTTGGTAGAAAAATGCAAAGGTACAATACAGCTTTTCCTTGCCGATATCTCTCTTTTGCAAAGAGATAGGCATTGGAAAATTCAGGGCTATAACGTGTAGATGAAGCACTAATAGGAAGCTTTAAAATTTTCAATCTAGTGTCCTTCGTTTGGGAGAAAAATGCAAAGGTACAATACAGTTTTTCCTTGCCGATATCTCTCTTTTGCAAAGAGATAGGCATTGGAAAATTCAGGGCTATAACGTGTAGATGAAGCACTAACAGGAGGCTTTACAATTTTCATTCTAGTGTCTTTCGTTTGGGAGAAAAATGCAAAGGTACAATACAGCTTTTCCTTGCCGATATCTCTCTTTTGCAAAGAGATAGGCATTGGAAAATGCAGGGCTATAACGTGTAGATGAAGCACTAACAGGAGGCTTTAAAATTTTCATTCTAGTGTCTTTCGTTTGGGAGAAAAATGCAAAGGTACAATACAGCATTTCCTTGCCGATATCTCTCTTTTGCAAAGAGATAGGCATTGGAAAATTCAGGACTATTACGTGTAGATGAAGCACTAAAAGGAGGCTTTAAAATTTTCATTCTAGTGTCTTTCGTTTGGGAGAAAAATGCAAAAGTACATTGCAGCTTTTCCTTGCCGATATCTCTCTTTTGCAAAGAGATAGGCATTGGAAAATGCAGGGCTATAACGTGTAGATGAAGCACTAACAGGAGGCTTTACAATTTTCATTCTAGTGTCTTTCGTTTGGGAGAAAAATGCAAAGGTACAATACAGTTTTTCCTTGCCGATATCTCTCTTTTGCAAAGAGATAGGCATTGGAAAATTCAGGGCTATAACGTGTAGATGAAGCACTAACAGGAGGCTTTACAATTTTCATTCTAGTGTCTTTCGTTTGGGAGAAAAATGCAAAGGTACAATACAGCTTTTCCTTGCCGATATCTCTCTTTTGCAAAGAGATAGGCATTGGAAAATGCAGGGCTATAACGTGTAGATGAAGCACTAACAGGAGGCTTTGAAATTTTCATTCTAGTGTCTTTCGTTTGGGAGAAAAATGCAAAGGTACAATACAGCATTTCCTTGCCGATATCTCTCTTTTGCAAAGAGATAGGCATTGGAAAATTCAGGACTATCACGTGTAGATGAAGCACTAAAAGGAGGCTTTAAAATTTTCATTCTAGTGTCTTTCGTTTGGGAGAAAAATGCAAAAGTACAATGCAGCTTTTCCTTGCCGATATCTCTCTTTTGCAAAGAGATAGGCATTGGAAAATTCAGGGCTATAACGTGTAGATGAAGCACTAATAGGAGGCTTTAAAATTTTCAATCTAGTGTCCTTCGTTTGGGAGAAAAATGCAAAGGTACAATACAGCTTTTCCTTGCCAATATCTCTCTTTTGCAAAGAGCTAGGCATTGGAAAATGCAGGGCTATAACGTGTAGATGAAGCACTAACAGGAGGCTTTACAATTTTCATTCTAGTGTCTTTCGTTTGGGAGAAAAATGCAAAGGTACAATGCAGCATTTCCTTGCCGATATCTCTCTTTTGCAAAGAGATAGGCATTGGAAAATGCAGGGCTATAACGTGGAGATGAAGCACTAACAGGAGGCTTTAAAATTTTCATTCTAGTGTCTTTCGTTTGGGAGAAAAATGCAAAGGTACAATACAGTTTTTCCTTGCCGATATCTCTCTTTTGCAAAGAGATAGGCATTGGAAAATTCAGGGCTATAACGTGTAGATGAAGCACTAACAGGAGGCTTTAAAATTTTCAATCTAGTGTCCTTCGTTTGGGAGAAAAATGCAAAGGTACAATACAGCTTTTCCTTGCCAATATCTCTCTTTTGCAAAGAGCTAGGCATTGGAAAATGCAGGGCTATAACGTGTAGATGAAGCACTAACAGGAGGCTTTACAATTTTCATTCTAGTGTCTTTCGTTTGGGAGAAAAATGCAAAGGTACAATGCAGCATTTCCTTGCCGATATCTCTCTTTTGCAAAGAGATAGGCATTGGAAAATGCAGGGCTATAACGTGGAGATGAAGCACTAACAGGAGGCTTTAAAATTTTCATTCTAGTGTCTTTCGTTTGGGAGAAAAATGCAAAGGTACAATACAGTTTTTCCTTGCCGATATCTCTCTTTTGCAAAGAGATAGGCATTGGAAAATTCAGGGCTATAACGTGTAGATGAAGCACTAACAGGAGGCTTTACAATTTTCATTCTAGTGTCTTTCGTTTGGGAGAAAAATGCAAAGGTACAATACAGCTTTTCCTTGCCGATATCTCTCTTTTGCAAAGAGATAGGCATTGGAAAATGCAGGGCTATAACGTGTAGATGAAGCACTAACAGGAGGCTTTGAAATTTTCATTCTAGTGTCTTTCGTTTGGGAGAAAAATGCAAAGGTACAATACAGCATTTCCTTGCCGATATCTCTCTTTTGCAAAGAGATAGGCATTGGAAAATTCAGGACTATCACGTGTAGATGAAGCACTAAAAGGAGGCTTTAAAATTTTCATTCTAGTGTCTTTCGTTTGGGAGAAAAATGCAAAAGTACAATGCAGCTTTTCCTTGCCGATATCTCTCTTTTGCAAAGAGATAGGCATTGGAAAATTCAGGGCTATAACGTGTAGATGAAGCACTAATAGGAGGCTTTAAAATTTTCAATCTAGTGTCCTTCGTTTGGGAGAAAAATGCAAAGGTACAATACAGCTTTTCCTTGCCAATATCTCTCTTTTGCAAAGAGCTAGGCATTGGAAAATGCAGGGCTATAACGTGTAGATGAAGCACTAACAGGAGGCTTTACAATTTTCATTCTAGTGTCTTTCGTTTGGGAGAAAAATGCAAAGGTACAATGCAGCATTTCCTTGCCGATATCTCTCTTTTGCAAAGAGATAGGCATTGGAAAATGCAGGGCTATAACGTGGAGATGAAGCACTAACAGGAGGCTTTAAAATTTTCATTCTAGTGTCTTTCGTTTGGGAGAAAAATGCAAAGGTACAATACAGCATTTCCTTGCCGATATCTCTCTTTTGCACAGAGATAGGCATTGGAAAATTCAGGGCTATAACGTGTAGATGAAGCACTAACAGGAGGCTTTAAAATTTTCATTCTAGTGTCTTTCGTTTGGGAGAAAAATGCAAAGGTACAATACAGCTTTTCCTTGCCGATATCTCTCTTTTGCAAAGAGATAGGCATTGGAAAATTCAGGGCTATAACGTGTAGATGAAGCACTAACAGGAGGCTTTAAAATTTTCATTCTAGTGTCCTTCGTTTGGGAGAAAAATGCAAAGGTACAATACAGCTTTTCCTTGCCGATATCTCTCTTTTGCAAAGAGCTAGGCATTGGAAAATTCAGGGCTATAACGTGTAGATGAAGCACTAACAGGAGGCTTTAAAATTTTCATTCTAGTGTCTTTCGTTTGGGAGAAAAATGCAAAGGTACAATACAGTTTTTACTTGCCGATATCTCTCTTTTGCAAAGAGATAGGCATTGGAAAATTCAGGGCTATAACGTGTAGATGAAGCACTAACAGGAGGCTTTACAATTTTCATTCTAGTGTCTTTCGTTTGGGAGAAAAATGCAAAGGTACAATACAGCTTTTCCTTGCCGATATCTCTCTTTTGCAAAGAGATAGGCATTGGAAAATGCAGGGCTATAACGTGTAGATGAAGCACTAAAAGGAGGCTTTAAAATTTTCATTCTAGTGTCTTTCGTTTGGGAGAAAAATGCAAAAGTACAATGCAGCTTTTCCTTGCCGATATCTCTCTTTTGCAAAGAGATAGGCATTGGAAAATTCAGGGCTATAACGTGTAGATGAAGCACTAATAGGAGGCTTTAAAATTTTCAATCTAGTGTCCTTCGTTTGGGAGAAAAATGCAAAGGTACAATACAGCTTTTCCTTGCCAATATCTCTCTTTTGCAAAGAGATAGGCATTGGAAAATTCAGGGCTATAACGTGTAGATGAAGCACTAACAGGAGGCTTTACAATTTTCATTCTAGTGTCTTTCGTTTGGGAGAAAAATGCAAAGGTACAATGCAGCTTTTCCTTGCCGATATCTCTCTTTTGCAAAGAGATAGGCATTGGAAAATGCAGGGCTATAACGTGTAGATGAAGCACTAACAGGAGGCTTTAAAATTTTCATTCTAGTGTCTTTCGTTTGGGAGAAAAATGCAAAGGTACAATACAGCTTTTCCTTGCCGATATCTCTCTTTTGCAAAGAGATAGGCATTGGAAAATTCAGGGCTATAACGTGTAGATGAAGCACTAACAGGAGGCTTTAAAATTTTCATTCTAGTGTCCTTCGTTTGGGAGAAAAATGCAAAGGTACAATACAGCTTTTCCTTGCCGATATCTCTCTTTTGCAAAGAGATAGGCATTGGAAAATTCAGGGCTATAACGTGTAGATGAAGCACTAATAGGAGGCTTTAAAATTTTCAATCTAGTGTCCTTCGTTTGGGAGAAAAATGCAAAGGTACAATACAGCTTTTCCTTGCCAATATCTCTCTTTTGCAAAGAGCTAGGCATTGGAAAATTCAGGGCTATAACGTGTAGATGAAGCACTAACAGGAGGCTTTACAATTTTCATTCTAGTGTCTTTCGTTTGGGAGAAAAATGCAAAGGTACAATGCAGCTTTTCCTTGCCGATATCTCTCTTTTGTAAAGAGATAGGCATTGGCAAATGCAGGGCTATAACGTGTAGATGAAGCACTAACAGGAGGCTTTAAAATTTTCATTCTAGTGTCTTTCGTTTGGGAGAAAAATGCAAAGGTACAATACAGCTTTTCCTTGCCGATATCTCTCTTTTGCAAAGAGATAGGCATTGGAAAATTCAGGGCTATAACGTGTAGATGAAGCACTAACAGGAGGCTTTAAAATTTTCATTCTAGTGTCCTTCGTTTGGTAGAAAAATGCAAAGGTACAATACAGCTTTTCCTTGCCGATATCTCTCTTTTGCAAAGAGATAGGCATTGGAAAATTCAGGGCTATAACGTGTAGATGAAGCACTAATAGGAAGCTTTAAAATTTTCAATCTAGTGTCCTTCGTTTGGGAGAAAAATGCAAAGGTACAATACAGTTTTTCCTTGCCGATATCTCTCTTTTGCAAAGAGATAGGCATTGGAAAATTCAGGGCTATAACGTGTAGATGAAGCACTAACAGGAGGCTTTACAATTTTCATTCTAGTGTCTTTCGTTTGGGAGAAAAATGCAAAGGTACAATACAGCTTTTCCTTGCCGATATCTCTCTTTTGCAAAGAGATAGGCATTGGAAAATGCAGGGCTATAACGTGTAGATGAAGCACTAACAGGAGGCTTTAAAATTTTCATTCTAGTGTCTTTCGTTTGGGAGAAAAATGCAAAGGTACAATACAGCATTTCCTTGCCGATATCTCTCTTTTGCAAAGAGATAGGCATTGGAAAATTCAGGACTATTACGTGTAGATGAAGCACTAAAAGGAGGCTTTAAAATTTTCATTCTAGTGTCTTTCGTTTGGGAGAAAAATGCAAAAGTACATTGCAGCTTTTCCTTGCCGATATCTCTCTTTTGCAAAGAGATAGGCATTGGAAAATGCAGGGCTATAACGTGTAGATGAAGCACTAACAGGAGGCTTTACAATTTTCATTCTAGTGTCTTTCGTTTGGGAGAAAAATGCAAAGGTACAATACAGTTTTTCCTTGCCGATATCTCTCTTTTGCAAAGAGATAGGCATTGGAAAATTCAGGGCTATAACGTGTAGATGAAGCACTAACAGGAGGCTTTACAATTTTCATTCTAGTGTCTTTCGTTTGGGAGAAAAATGCAAAGGTACAATACAGCTTTTCCTTGCCGATATCTCTCTTTTGCAAAGAGATAGGCATTGGAAAATGCAGGGCTATAACGTGTAGATGAAGCACTAACAGGAGGCTTTGAAATTTTCATTCTAGTGTCTTTCGTTTGGGAGAAAAATGCAAAGGTACAATACAGCATTTCCTTGCCGATATCTCTCTTTTGCAAAGAGATAGGCATTGGAAAATTCAGGACTATCACGTGTAGATGAAGCACTAAAAGGAGGCTTTAAAATTTTCATTCTAGTGTCTTTCGTTTGGGAGAAAAATGCAAAAGTACAATGCAGCTTTTCCTTGCCGATATCTCTCTTTTGCAAAGAGATAGGCATTGGAAAATTCAGGGCTATAACGTGTAGATGAAGCACTAATAGGAGGCTTTAAAATTTTCAATCTAGTGTCCTTCGTTTGGGAGAAAAATGCAAAGGTACAATACAGCTTTTCCTTGCCAATATCTCTCTTTTGCAAAGAGCTAGGCATTGGAAAATGCAGGGCTATAACGTGTAGATGAAGCACTAACAGGAGGCTTTACAATTTTCATTCTAGTGTCTTTCGTTTGGGAGAAAAATGCAAAGGTACAATGCAGCATTTCCTTGCCGATATCTCTCTTTTGCAAAGAGATAGGCATTGGAAAATGCAGGGCTATAACGTGGAGATGAAGCACTAACAGGAGGCTTTAAAATTTTCATTCTAGTGTCTTTCGTTTGGGAGAAAAATGCAAAGGTACAATACAGTTTTTCCTTGCCGATATCTCTCTTTTGCAAAGAGATAGGCATTGGAAAATTCAGGGCTATAACGTGTAGATGAAGCACTAACAGGAGGCTTTAAAATTTTCAATCTAGTGTCCTTCGTTTGGGAGAAAAATGCAAAGGTACAATACAGCTTTTCCTTGCCAATATCTCTCTTTTGCAAAGAGCTAGGCATTGGAAAATGCAGGGCTATAACGTGTAGATGAAGCACTAACAGGAGGCTTTACAATTTTCATTCTAGTGTCTTTCGTTTGGGAGAAAAATGCAAAGGTACAATGCAGCATTTCCTTGCCGATATCTCTCTTTTGCAAAGAGATAGGCATTGGAAAATGCAGGGCTATAACGTGGAGATGAAGCACTAACAGGAGGCTTTAAAATTTTCATTCTAGTGTCTTTCGTTTGGGAGAAAAATGCAAAGGTACAATACAGTTTTTCCTTGCCGATATCTCTCTTTTGCAAAGAGATAGGCATTGGAAAATTCAGGGCTATAACGTGTAGATGAAGCACTAACAGGAGGCTTTACAATTTTCATTCTAGTGTCTTTCGTTTGGGAGAAAAATGCAAAGGTACAATACAGCTTTTCCTTGCCGATATCTCTCTTTTGCAAAGAGATAGGCATTGGAAAATGCAGGGCTATAACGTGTAGATGAAGCACTAACAGGAGGCTTTGAAATTTTCATTCTAGTGTCTTTCGTTTGGGAGAAAAATGCAAAGGTACAATACAGCATTTCCTTGCCGATATCTCTCTTTTGCAAAGAGATAGGCATTGGAAAATTCAGGACTATCACGTGTAGATGAAGCACTAAAAGGAGGCTTTAAAATTTTCATTCTAGTGTCTTTCGTTTGGGAGAAAAATGCAAAAGTACAATGCAGCTTTTCCTTGCCGATATCTCTCTTTTGCAAAGAGATAGGCATTGGAAAATTCAGGGCTATAACGTGTAGATGAAGCACTAATAGGAGGCTTTAAAATTTTCAATCTAGTGTCCTTCGTTTGGGAGAAAAATGCAAAGGTACAATACAGCTTTTCCTTGCCAATATCTCTCTTTTGCAAAGAGCTAGGCATTGGAAAATGCAGGGCTATAACGTGTAGATGAAGCACTAACAGGAGGCTTTACAATTTTCATT
Organism: Pseudophryne corroboree; assembly: GCF_028390025.1. Taxonomy (NCBI): domain Eukaryota; kingdom Metazoa; phylum Chordata; class Amphibia; order Anura; family Myobatrachidae; genus Pseudophryne; species Pseudophryne corroboree. Next base: position 1,769,641 of record NW_026970570.1, read on the forward strand.
CTAGTGTCTTTCGTTTGGGAGAAAAATGCAAAGGTACAATGCAGCATTTCCTTGCCGATATCTCTCTTTTGCAAAGAGATAGGCATTGGAAAATGCAGGGCTATAACGTGGAGATGAAGCACTAACAGGAGGCTTTAAAATTTTCATTCTAGTGTCTTTCGTTTGGGAGAAAAATGCAAAGGTACAATACAGCATTTCCTTGCCGATATCTCTCTTTTGCACAGAGATAGGCATTGGAAAATTCAGGGCTATAACGTGTAGATGAAGCACTAACAGGAGGCTTTAAAATTTTCATTCTAGTGTCTTTCGTTTGGGAGAAAAATGCAAAGGTACAATACAGCTTTTCCTTGCCGATATCTCTCTTTTGCAAAGAGATAGGCATTGGAAAATTCAGGGCTATAACGTGTAGATGAAGCACTAACAGGAGGCTTTAAAATTTTCATTCTAGTGTCCTTCGTTTGGGAGAAAAATGCAAAGGTACAATACAGCTTTTCCTTGCCGATATCTCTCTTTTGCAAAGAGCTAGGCATTGGAAAATTCAGGGCTATAACGTGTAGATGAAGCACTAACAGGAGGCTTTAAAATTTTCATTCTAGTGTCTTTCGTTTGGGAGAAAAATGCAAAGGTACAATACAGTTTTTACTTGCCGATATCTCTCTTTTGCAAAGAGATAGGCATTGGAAAATTCAGGGCTATAACGTGTAGATGAAGCACTAACAGGAGGCTTTACAATTTTCATTCTAGTGTCTTTCGTTTGGGAGAAAAATGCAAAGGTACAATACAGCTTTTCCTTGCCGATATCTCTCTTTTGCAAAGAGATAGGCATTGGAAAATGCAGGGCTATAACGTGTAGATGAAGCACTAAAAGGAGGCTTTAAAATTTTCATTCTAGTGTCTTTCGTTTGGGAGAAAAATGCAAAAGTACAATGCAGCTTTTCCTTGCCGATATCTCTCTTTTGCAAAGAGATAGGCATTGGAAAATTCAGGGCTATAACGTGTAGATGAAGCACTAATAGGAGGCTTTAAAATTTTCAATCTAGTGTCCTTCGTTTGGGAGAAAAATGCAAAGGTACAATACAGCTTTTCCTTGCCAATATCTCTCTTTTGCAAAGAGCTAGGCATTGGAAAATGCAGGGCTATAACGTGTAGATGAAGCACTAACAGGAGGCTTTACAATTTTCATTCTAGTGTCTTTCGTTTGGGAGAAAAATGCAAAGGTACAATGCAGCTTTTCCTTGCCGATATCTCTCTTTTGCAAAGAGATAGGCATTGGAAAATGCAGGGCTATAACGTGTAGATGAAGCACTAACAGGAGGCTTTAAAATTTTCATTCTAGTGTCTTTCGTTTGGGAGAAAAATGCAAAGGTACAATACAGCTTTTCCTTGCCGATATCTCTCTTTTGCAAAGAGATAGGCATTGGAAAATTCAGGGCTATAACGTGTAGATGAAGCACTAACAGGAGGCTTTAAAATTTTCATTCTAGTGTCCTTCGTTTGGGAGAAAAATGCAAAGGTACAATACAGCTTTTCCTTGCCGATATCTCTCTTTTGCAAAGAGATAGGCATTGGAAAATTCAGGGCTATAACGTGTAGATGAAGCACTAATAGGAGGCTTTAAAATTTTCAATCTAGTGTCCTTCGTTTGGGAGAAAAATGCAAAGGTACAATACAGCTTTTCCTTGCCAATATCTCTCTTTTGCAAAGAGCTAGGCATTGGAAAATTCAGGGCTATAACGTGTAGATGAAGCACTAACAGGAGGCTTTAAAATTTTCATTCTAGTGTCTTTCGTTTGGGAGAAAAATGCAAAGGTACAATACAGTTTTTCCTTGCCGATATCTCTCTTTTGCAAAGAGATAGGCATTGGAAAATTCAGGGCTATAACGTGTAGATGAAGCACTAACAGGAGGCTTTAAAATTTTCATTCTAGTGTCTTTCGTTTGGGAGAAAAATGCAAAGGTACAATACAGCATTTCCTTGCCGATATCTCTCTTTTGCAAAGAGCTAGGCATTGGAAAATGCAGGGCTATAACGTGTAGATGAAGCACTAACAGGAGGCTTTACAATTTTCATTCTAGTGTCTTTCGTTTGGGAGAAAAATGCAAAGGTACAATGCAGCTTTTCCTTGCCGATATCTCTCTTTTGCAAAGAGATAGGCATTGGAAAATGCAGGGCTATAACGTGTAGATGAAGCACTAACAGGAGGCTTTAAAATTTTCATTCTAGTGTCTTTCGTTTGGGAGAAAAATGCAAAGGTACAATACAGCTTTTCCTTGCCGATATCTCTCTTTTGCAAAGAGATAGGCATTGGAAAATTCAGGGCTATAACGTGTAGATGAAGCACTAACAGGAGGCTTTAAAATTTTCATTCTAGTGTCTTTCGTTTGGGAGAAAAATGCAAAGGTACAATACAGCTTTTCCTTGCCGATATCTCTCTTTTGCAAAGAGATAGGCATTGGAAAATGCAGGGCTATAACGTGTAGATGAAGCACTAACAGGAGGCTTTAAAATTTTCATTCTATTGTCTTTCGTTTGGGAGAAAAATGCAAAGGTACAATACAGCATTTCCTTGCCGATATCTCTCTTTTCCAAAGAGATAGGCATTGGAAAATTCAGGACTATTACGTGTAGATGAAGCACTAAAAGGAGGCTTTAAAATTTTCATTCTAGTGTCTTTCGTTTGGGAGAAAAATGCAAAAGTACAATGCAGCTTTTCCTTGCCGATATCTCTCTTTTGCAAAGAGATAGGCATTGGAAAATTCAGGACTATAACGTGTAGATGAAGCACTAACAGGAGGCTTTACAATTTTCATTCTAGTGTCTTTCGTTTGGGAGAAAATGCAAAGGTACAATACAGCTTTTCCTTGCCGATATCTCTCTTTTGCAAAGAGATAGGCATTGGAAAATGCAGGGCTATAACGTGTAGATGAAGCACTAAAAGGAGGCTTTAAAATTTTCATTCTAGTGTCTTTCGTTTGGGAGAAAAATGCAAAAGTACAATGCAGCTTTTCCTTGCCGATATCTCTCTTTTGCAAAGAGATAGGCATTGGAAAATTCAGGGCTATAACGTGTAGATGAAGCACTAATAGGAGGCTTTAAAATTTTCAATCTAGTGTCCTTCGTTTGGGAGAAAAATGCAAAGGTACAATACAGCTTTTCCTTGCCAATATCTCTCTTTTGCAAAGAGCTAGGCATTGGAAAATGCAGGGCTATAACGTGTAGATGAAGCACTAACAGGAGGCTTTACAATTTTCATTCTAGTGTCTTTCGTTTGGGAGAAAAATGCAAAGGTACAATGCAGCTTTTCCTTGCCGATATCTCTCTTTTGCAAAGAGATAGGCATTGGAAAATGCAGGGCTATAACGTGTAGATGAAGCACTAACAGGAGGCTTTAAAATTTTCATTCTAGTGTCTTTCGTTTGGGAGAAAAATGCAAAGGTACAATACAGCTTTTCCTTGCCGATATCTCTCTTTTGCAAAGAGATAGGCATTGAAAAATTCAGGGCTATAACGTGTAGATGAAGCACTAACAGGAGGCTTTAAAATTTTCATTCTAGTGTCCTTCGTTTGGGAGAAAAATGCAAAGGTACAATACAGCTTTTCCTTGCCGATATCTCTCTTTTGCAAAGAGATAGGCATTGGAAAATTCAGGGCTATAACGTGTAGATGAAGCACTAATAGGAGGCTTTAAAATTTTCAATCTAGTGTCCTTCGTTTGGGAGAAAAATGCAAAGGTACAATACAGCTTTTCCTTGCCAATATCTCTCTTTTGCAAAGAGCTAGGCATTGGAAAATTCAGGGCTATAACGTGTAGATGAAGCACTAACAGGAGGCTTTAAAATTTTCATTCTAGTGTCTTTCGTTTGGGAGAAAAATGCAAAGGTACAATACAGTTTTTCCTTGCCGATATCTCTCTTTTGCAAAGAGATAGGCATTGGAAAATTCAGGGCTATAACGTGTAGATGAAGCACTAACAGGAGGCTTTAAAATTTTCATTCTAGTGTCTTTCGTTTGGGAGAAAAATGCAAAGGTACAATACAGCATTTCCTTGCCGATATCTCTTTTGCAAAGAGCTAGGCATTGGAAAATGCAGGGCTATAACGTGTAGATGAAGCACTAACAGGAGGCTTTACAATTTTCATTCTAGTGTCTTTCGTTTGGGAGAAAAATGCAAAGGTACAATGCAGCTTTTCCTTGCCGATATCTCTCTTTTGCAAAGAGATAGGCATTGGAAAATGCAGGGCTATAACGTGTAGATGAAGCACTAACAGGAGGCTTTAAAATTTTCATTCTAGTGTCTTTCGTTTGGGAGAAAAATGCAAAGGTACAATACAGCTTTTCCTTGCCAATATCTCTCTTTTGCAAAGAGCTAGGCATTGGAAAATGCAGGGCTATAACGTGTAGATGAAGCACTAACAGGAGGCTTTACAATTTTCATTCTAGTGTCTTTCGTTTGGGAGAAAAATGCAAAGGTACAATGCAGCATTTCCTTGCCGATATCTCTCTTTTGCAAAGAGATAGGCATTGGAAAATGCAGGGCTATAACGTGTAGATGAAGCACTAACAGGAGGCTTTAAAATTTTCATTCTAGTGTCTTTCGTTTGGGAGAAAAATGCAAAGGTACAATACAGCATTTCCTTGCCGATATCTCTCTTTTGCACAGAGATAGGCATTGGAAAATTCAGGGCTATAACGTGTAGATGAAGCACTAACAGGAGGCTTTAAAATTTTCATTCTAGTGTCTTTCGTTTGGGAGAAAAATGCAAAGGTACAATACAGCTTTTCCTTGCCGATATCTCTCTTTTGCAAAGAGATAGGCATTGGAAAATTCAGGACTATTACGTGTAGATGAAGCACTAAAAGGAGGCTTTAAAATTTTCATTCTAGTGTCTTTCGTTTGGGAGAAAAATGCAAAAGTACAATGCAGCTTTTCCTTGCCGATATCTCTCTTTTGCAAAGAGATAGGCATTGGAAAATTCAGGGCTATAACGTGTAGATGAAGCACTAATAGGAGGCTTTAAAATTTTCAATCTAGTGTCCTTCGTTTGGGAGAAAAATGCAAAGGTACAATACAGCTTTTCCTTGCCAATGTCTCTCTTTTGCAAAGAGCTAGGCATTGGAAAATGCAGGGCTATAACGTGTAGATGAAGCACTAACAGGAGGCTTTACAATTTTCATTCTAGTGTCTTTCGTTTGGGAGAAAAATGCAAAGGTACAATGCAGCATTTCCTTGCCGATATCTCTCTTTTGCAAAGAGATAGGCATTGGAAAATGCAGGGCTATAACGTGTAGATGAAGCACTAACAGGAGGCTTTAAAATTTTCATTCTAGTGTCTTTCGTTTGGGAGAAAAATGCAAAGGTACAATACAGCATTTCCTTGCCGATATCTCTCTTTTGCACAGAGATAGGCATTGGAAAATTCAGGGCTATAACGTGTAGATGAAGCACTAACAGGAGGCTTTAAAATTTTCATTCTAGTGTCAATAATGTGGAGAGTTTTTGTAAGATGTTTCTTCCATCAACCAATGAAGAAACACATTGGTACTTTCCCATGATGAGTGAGTGCTTCAGGATCTCTTGCACTTACATGTGCAGCAGAGTACTGTAATGGAAGCATGCTGGGTCCATAACCCAAAGGTAGGCAGATTGAAACTATCCTCTGCTATATGCATTTTTTTTTGTTAATTAAAGTAATCCAAAACTGGGATTGATATTTTTGCTCTTTTATTTTTACTTAAAGTACAATAACTTTTACCATTTTAATTTGTTTTAATAGTATATTGACAGTATTGTTTTCTTTCAAAAATCCAATTAATTTTCTTTACCCGATTATTAAAATGGTAATTGACAAAAACAAACTACATTGTCACCAGAAGAGCAATACAAAATGTACAAGTGATATATTAAAATCATCTTTCCAGCTTGAATTTCAATTATGCATTGGGGCAACGATTTTGTGAGAAACATCTTCACCCTTAAATAAAGATTTTCTTAATTCCTTACCTGTGTGCTAATTAGATATCACCTTGTTTTCACATTAAACAGACTTCCACATGAGAAAACAGCAAAGATGCAGTGGCGTTAATGTTTCCTGGTGTCAACCTGTATTATTTCCGTAGATATTGAAATGAGGATGCATCTTGCTGCCTTTCCAATGAAGCAAGTTTAATTTAGTAATAGGTGAAAAAACATCCCTACAAAGATGTTAATCAGATACTTGGCTTTGTGGACACTTTTCAGAGAACAAATTTGTTATCATAAAAATAAAGCCAGAAAATGAAGAGCTGTTTAATCACTCAATTGGATTTTTCTGCCAGCATTTTTCTTTTTCTCTGCAACCCACTGCTAAATTGTGCTTCCTAGCTGTTTTTTTATAAAATCACTTAATCAAATCTAACTCTGATTACATCAGAGAAGGCCAGGTACCCTACACCATAAGAGGGGGTTTGCAATTTTGACTTGTCTACTTAAATGTCACCAAAATCTGATTACAAGGTCAATTACGTCCCTGGGTGGGATTGAACCACCAACCTTTTGATTAATAGCTGAACACACTAACCGATTGCGCCACAGAGACACTTTGCAAAAAGTACATACTGACAAAGACTAATAAGCATTCATCTAGAACGTTTCCTAGAAAAACTTTAAAAAGTCAATAATCTGGAGAGTTTTTGTAAGATGTTTCTTCCAGCAACCAATGAAGAAACACATTGGTACTTTCGCATGATGAGTGAGTGCTTCAGGATCTCTTGCACTTACATGTGCAGCAGAGTACTGCAATGGAAGCATGCTGGGCCCATAACCCAGAGGTAGGCAGATTGAAACTATCCTTTGCTATATGCATTTTTTTTTGTTCATTAAAGTAATCCAAAACTGGGATTGATATTTTAGCTTTTATTTTTACTTAAAGTACAATAACTTTTACCATTTTAATTTGTTTTAATAGTATATTGACAGTAATGTTTTCTTTCAAAAATCCACTTAATTTTCTTTACCCTATTATTAAAATGGTAATTGACAAAAACAAACTACATTGTCACCAGAAGAGCAATACAAAATGTACAAGTGATATATTAAAATCATCTTTCCAGCTTGAATTTCAATGATGCATTGGGGCAACGATTTTGTGAGAAACATCTTCACCCTTAAATAAAGATTTTCTTAATTCCTTACCTGTGTGCTAATTAGATATCACCTTGTTTTCACATTAAACAGACTTCCACATGAGAAAGCAGCAAGGATGCAGTGGCGTTAATGTTTCCTGGTGTCAACCTGTATTATTTCAGTAGATATTGAAATGAGGATGCATCTTGCTGCCTTTCCAATGAAGCAAGTTTAATTTAGTAATAGGTGAAAAACCATCCCTACAAATATGTTAATCAGATACTTGGCTTTGTGGACACTTTTCAGAGAACAAATTATTTAGCATAAAAATAAAGCCAGAAAATGAAGAGCTGTTTAATCACTCAATTGGATTTTTCTGCCAGCATATTTCTTTTTCTCTGCAACCCACTGCTAAATTGTGCTTCTTAGCTGTTTTTATAAAATCACTTAATCAAATCTAACTCTGATTACATCAGAGAAGGCCAGGTACCCTACACCATAACAGGGGGTTTGAAATTTTGACTTGTCTACTTAAAGATCACCAAAATCTGATAACAAGGTCCATTAAGTCCCTGGGTGGGATTGAACCACCAACCTTTTGGTTAATAGCCTTACACACTAACTTATTGCGCCACAGCGACACTTTGCAAAAGTACTTACTGACAAAGGCTAATAAGCATTCATCTAGAACGATTCCTAGAAACATTTTAAAAAGTCAATAATGTGGAGAGTTTTTGTAAGATGTTTCTTCCATCAACCAATGAAGAAACACATTGGTACTTTCCCATGATGAGTGAGTGCTTCAGGATCTCTTGCACTTACATGTGCAGCAGAGTACTGTAATGGAAGCATGCTGGGTCCATAACCCAGAGGTAGGCAGATTGAAACTATCCTCTGCTATATGCATTTTTTTTGTTAATTAAAGTAATCCAAAACTGGGATTGATATTTTTGCTCTTTTATTTTTACTTAAAGTACAATAACTTTTACCATTTTAATTTGTTTTAATAGTATATTGACAGTATTGTTTTCTTTCAAAAATCCATTTAATTTTCTTTACCCGATTATTAAAATGGTAATTGACAAAAACAAACTACATTGTCACCAGAAGAGCAATACAAAATGTACAAGTGATATATTAAAATCATCTTTCCAGCTTGAATTTCAATGATGCATTGGGGCAACGATTTTGTGAGAAACATCTTCACCCTTAAATAAAGATTTTCTTAATTCCTTACCTGTGTGCTAATTAGATATCACCTTGTTTTCACATTAAACAGACTATTACATGCGAAAGCAGCAAGGATGCAGTGGCGTTAATGTTTCCTGGTGTCAACCTGTATTATTACAGTAGACATTGAAATGAAGATGCATCTTGCTGCCTTTCCAATGAAGCAAGTTTAATATAGTAATAGGTGAAAAACCATCCCTACAAAGGTGTTAATCAGAGACTTGGCTTTGTGGACACTTTTCAGAGAACAAATTTGTTAGCATAAAAATAAAGCCAGAAAATGAAGAGCTGTTTAATCACTCAATTGGATTTTTTTGCCAGCATATTTCTTTTTCTCTGCAACCCACTGCTAAATTGTGCTTCCTAGCTGTTTTTATAAAATCACTGAATCAAATCTAACTCTGATTACATCAGAGAAGGCCAGGTACCCTACACCATAACAGGGGGTTTGAAATTTTGACTTGTCTACTTAAAGATCACCAAAATCTGATGACAAGGTCAATTAAGTCCCTGGGTGGGATTGAACCACCAACCTTTTGGTTAATAGCCTTACACACTAACTGATTGCGCCACAGCGACACTTTGCAAAAGTACATACTGACAAAGGCTAATAAGCATTCATCTAGAACGATTCCTAGAAACATTTTAAAAAGTCAATAATGTGGAGAGTTTTTGTATGATGTTTCTTCCATCAACCAATGAAGAAACACATTGGTACTTTCCCATGATGAGTGAGTGCTTCAGGATCTCTTGCACTTACATGTGCAGCAGAGTACTGTAATGGAAGCATGCTGGGTCCATAACCCAGAGGTAGGCAGATTGAAACTATCCTCTGCTATATGCATTTTTTTTTGTTAATTAAAGTAATCCAAAACTGGGATTGATATTTTTGCTCTTTTATTTTTACTTAAAGTACAATAACTTTTACCATTTTAATTTGTTTTAATAGTATATTGACAGTATTGTTTTCTTTCAAAAATCCAATTAATTTTCTTTACCCGATTATTAAAATGGTAATTGACAAAAGCAAACTACATTGTCACCAGAAGAGCAATACAAAATGTACAAGTGATATATTAAAATCATCTTTCCAGCTTGAATTTCAATGATGCATTGGGGCAACGATTTTGTGAGAAACATCTTCACCCTTAAATAAAGATTTTCTTAATTCCTTACCTGTGTGCTAATTAGATATCACCTTGTTTTCACATTAAACAGACTTCCACATGAGAAAGCAGCAAGGATGCAGTGGCATTAATGTTTCCTGGTGTCAACCTGTATTATTTCAGTAGATATTGAAATGAGGATGCATCTTGCTGCCTTTCCAATGAAGCAAGTTTAATTTAGTAATAGGTGAAAAACCATCCCTACAAATATGTTAATCAGATACTTGGCTTTGTGGACACTTTTCAGAGAACAAATTAGTTAGCATAAAAATAAAGCCAGAAAATGAAGAGCTGTTTAATCACTCAATTGGATTTTTCTGCCAGCATATTTCTTTTTCTCTGCAACCCACTGCTAAATTGTGCTTCCTAGCTGTTTTTATAAAATCACTGAATCAAATCTAACACTGATTACATCAGAGAAGGCCAGGTACCCTACACCATAACAGGGGGTTTGAAATTTTGACTTGTCTACTTAAAGATCACCAAAATCTGATAACAAGGTCAATTAAGTCCCTGGGTGGGATTGAACCACCAACCTTTTGGTTAATAGCCTTACACACTAACTGATTGCGCCACAGCGACACTTTGCAAAAGTACATACTGACAAAGGCTAATAAGCATTCATCTAGAACGATTCCTAGAAACATTTTAAAAAGTAAATAATGTGGAGAGTTTTTGTATGATGTTTCTTCCATCAACCAATGAAGAAACACATTGGTACTTTCCCATGATGAGTGAGTGCTTCAGGATCTCTTGCACTTACATGTGCAGCAGAGTACTGTAATGGAAGCATGCTGGGTCCATAACCCAGAGGTAGGCAGATTGAAACTATCCTCTGCTATATGCATTTTTTTTTGTTAATTAAAGTAATCCAAAACTGGGATTGATATTTTTGCTCTTTTATTTTTACTTAAAGTACAATAACTTTTACCATTTTAATTTGTTTTAATAGTATATTGACAGTATTGTTTTCTTTCAAAAATCCAATTAATTTTCTTTACCCGATTATTAAAATGGTAATTGACAAAAGCAAACTACATTGTCACCAGAAGAGCAATACAAAATGTACAAGTGATATATTAAAATCATCTTTCCAGCTTGAATTTCAATGATGCATTGGGGCAACGATTTTGTGAGAAACATCTTCACCCTTAAATAAAGATTTTCTTAATTCCTTACCTGTGTGCTAATTAGATATCACCTTGTTTTCACATTAAACAGACTTCCACATGAGAAAGCAGCAAGGATGCAGTGGCGTTAATGTTTCCTGGTGTCAACCTGTATTATTTCAGTAGACATTGAAATGAGGATGCATCTTGCTGCCTTTCCAATGAAGCAAGTTTAATTTAGTAATAGGTGAAAAACCATCCCTACAAAGATGTTAATCAGATACTTGGCTTTGTGGACACTTTTCAGAGAACAAATTAGTTAGCATAAAAATAAAGCCAGAAAATGAAGAGCTGTTTAATCACTCAATTGGATTTTTCTGCCAGCATATTTCTTTTTCTCTGCAACCCACTGCTAAATTGTGCTTCCTAGCTGTTTTTATAAAATCACTGAATCAAATCTAACTCTGATTACATCAGAGAAGGCCAGGAACCCTACACCATAACAGGGGGTTTGAAATTTTGACTTGTCTACTTAAAGATCACCAAAATCTGATAACAAGGTCAATTAAGTCTCTTGGTGGGATTGAACCACCAACCTTTTGGTTAATAGCCTTACACACTAACTGATTGCGCCACAGCGACACTTTGCAAAAGTACATACTGACAAAGGCTAATAAGCATTCATCTAGAACGATTCCTAGAAACATTTTAAAAAGTCAATAATGTGGAGAGTTTTTGTTAGATGTTTCTTCCATCAACCAATGAAGAAACACATTGGTACTTTCCCATGATGAGTGAGTGCTTCAGGATCTCTTGCACTTACATGTGCAGCAGAGTACTGTAATGGAAGCATGCTGGGTCCATAACCCAGAGGTAGGCAGATTGAAACTATCCTCTGCTATATGCATTTTTTTTTGTTAATTAAAGTAATCCAAAACTGGGATTGATATTTTTGCTCTTTTATTTTTACTTAAAGTACAATAACTTTTACCATTTTAATTTGTTTTAATAGTATATTGACAGTATTGTTTTCTTTCAAAAATCCAATTAATTTTCTTTACCCGATTATTAAAATGGTAATTGACAAAAACAAACTACATTGTCACCAGAAGAGCAATACAAAATGTACAAGTGATATATTAAAATCATCTTTCCAGCTTGAATTTCAATGATGCATTGGGGCAACGATTTTGTGAGAAACATCTTCACCCTTAAATAAAGATTTTCTTAATTCCTTACCTGTGTGCTAATTAGATATCACCTTGTTTTCACATTAAACTGACTTCCACATGAGAAAACAGCAAAGATGCAGTGGCGTTAATGTTTCCTGGTGTCAACCTGTATTATTTCAGTAGATATTGAAATGAGGATGCATCTTGCTGCCTTTCCAATGAAGCAAGTTTAATTTAGTAATAGGTGAAAAAACATCCCTACAAAGATGTTAATCAGATACTTGGCTTTGTGGACACTTTTCAGAGAACAAATTTGTTAGCATAAAAATAAAGCCAGAAAATGAAGAGCTGTTTAATCACTCAATTGGATTTTTTTGCCAGCATATTTCTTTTTCTCTGCAACCCACTGCTAAATTGTGCTTCCTAGCTGTTTTTATAAAATCACTTAATCAAATCTAACTCTGATTACATCAGAGAAGGCCAGGTACCCTACACCATAACAGGGGGTTTGAAATTTTGACTTGTCTACTTAAAGATCACCAAAATCTGATAACAAGGTCCATTAAGTCCCTGGGTGGGATTGAACCACCAACCTTTTGGTTAATAGCCTTACACACTAACTGATTGCGCCACAGCGACACTTTGCAAAAGTACTTACTGACAAAGGCTAATAAGCATTCATCTAGAACGATTCCTAGAAACATTTTAAAAAGTCAATAATGTGGAGAGTTTTTGTAAGATGTTTCTTCCATCAACCAATGAAGAAACACATTGGTACTTTCCCATGATGAGTGAGTGCTTCAGGATCTCTTGCACTTACATGTGCAGCAGAGTACTGTAATGGAAGCATGCTGGGTCCATAACCCAGAGGTAGGCAGATTGAAACTATCCTCTGCTATATGCATTTTTTTTTGTTAATTAAAGTAATCCAAAACTGGGATTGATATTTTTGCTCTTTTATTTTTACTTAAAGTACAATAACTTTTACCATTTTAATTTGTTTTAATAGTATATTGACAGTATTGTTTTCTTTCAAAAATCCAATTAATTTTCTTTACCCGATTATTAAAATGGTAATTGACAAAAACAAACTACATTGTCACCAGAAGAGCAATACAAAATGTACAAGTGATATATTAAAATCATCTTTCCAGCTTGAATTTCAATGATGCATTGGGGCAACGATTTTGTGAGAAACATCTTCACCCTTAAATAAAGATTTTCTTAATTCCTTACCTGTGTGCTAATTAGATATCACCTTGTTTTCACATTAAACAGACTATTACATGCGAAAGCAGCAAGGATGCAGTGGCGTTAATGTTTCCTGGTGTCAACCTGTATTATTTCAGTAGACATTGAAATGAAGATGCATCTTGCTGCCTTTCCAATGAAGCAAGTTTAATTTAGTAATAGGTGAAAAACCATCCCTACAAAGGTGTTAATCAGAGACTTGGCTTAGTGGACACTTTTCAGAGAACAAATTTGTTAGCATAAAAATAAAGCCAGAAAATGAAGAGCTGTTTAATCACTCAATTGGATTTTTTTACCAGCATATTTCTTTTTCTCTGCAACCCACTGCTAAATTGTGCTTCCTAGCTGTTTTTATAAAATCACTGAATCAAATCTAACTCTGATTACATCAGAGAAGGCCAGGTACCCTACACCATAACAGGGGGTTTGAAATTTTGACTTGTCTACTTAAAGATCACCAAAATCTGATAACAAGGTCAATTAAGTCCCTGGGTGGGATTGAACCACCAACCTTTTGGTTAATAGCCTTACACACTAACTGATTGCGCCACAGCGACACTTTGCAGAAGTACTTACTGACAAAGGCTAATAAGCATTCATCTAGAACGATTCCTAGAAACATTTTAAAAAGTCAATAATGTGGAGAGTTTTTGTAAGATGTTTCTTCCATCAACCAATGAAGAAACACATTGGTACTTTCCCATGATGAGTGAGTGCTTCAGGATCTCTTGCACTTACATGTGCAGCAGAGTACTGTAATGGAAGCATGCTGGGTCCATAACCCAAAGGTAGGCAGATTGAAACTATCCTCTGCTATATGCATTTTTTTTTGTTAATTAAAGTAATCCAAAACTGGAATTGATATTTTTGCTCTTTTATTTTTACTTAAAGTACAATAACTTTTACCATTTTAATTTGTTTTAATAGTATATTGACAGTATTGTTTTCTTTCAAAAATCCAATTAATTTTCTTTACCCGATTATTAAAATGGTAATTGACAAAAACAAACTACATTGTCACCAGAAGAGCAATACAAAATGTACAAGTGATATATTAAAATCATCTTTCCAGCTTGAATTTCAATGATGCATTGGGGCAACGATTTTGTGAGAAACATCTTCACCCTTAAATAAAGATTTTCTTAATTCCTTACCTGTGTGCTAATTAGATATCACCTTGTTTTCACATTAAACAGACTATTACATGCGAAAGCAGCAAGGATGCAGTGGCGTTAATGTTTCCTGGTGTCAACCTGTATTATTACAGTAGACATTGAAATGAAGATGCATCTTGCTGCCTTTCCAATGAAGCAAGTTTAATATAGTAATAGGTGAAAAACCATCCCTACAAAGGTGTTAATCAGAGACTTGGCTTTGTGGACACTTTTCAGAGAACAAATTTGTTAGCATAAAAATAAAGCCAGAAAATGAAGAGCTGTTTAATCACTCAATTGGATTTTTTTGCCAGCATATTTCTTTTTCTCTGCAACCCACTGCTAAATTGTGCTTCCTAGCTGTTTTTATAAAATCACTGAATCAAATCTAACTCTGATTACATCAGAGAAGGCCAGGTACACTACACCATAACAGGGGGTTTGAAATTTTGACTTGTCTACTTAAAGATCACCAAAATCTGATAACAAGGTCAATTAAGTCCCTGGGTGGGATTGAACCACCAACCTTTTGGTTAATAGCCTTACACACTAACTGATTGCGCCACAGCGACACTTTGCAGAAGTACTTACTGACAAAGGCTAATAAGCATTCATCTAGAACGATTCCTAGAAACATTTTAAAAAGTCAATACTGTGGAGAGTTTTTGTAAGATGTTTCTTCCATCAACCAATGAAGAAACACATTGGTACTTTCCCATGATGAGTGAGTGCTTCAGGATCTCTTGCACTTACATGTGCAGCAGAGTACTGTAATGGAAGCATGCTGGGTCCATAACCCAAAGGTAGGCAGATTGAAACTATCCTCTGCTATATGCATTTTTTTTTGTTAATTAAAGTAATCCAAAACTGGGATTGATATTTTTGCTCTTTTATTTTTACTTAAAGTACAATAACTTTTACCATTTTAATTTGTTTTAATAGTATATTGACAGTATTGTTTTCTTTCAAAAATCCAATTAATTTTCTTTACCCGATTATTAAAATGGTAATTGACAAAAACAAACTACATTGTCACCAGAAGAGCAATACAAAATGTACAAGTGATATATTAAAATAATCTTTCCAGCTTGAATTTCAATGATGCATTGGGGCAACGATTTTGTGAGAAACATCTTCACCCTTAAATAAAGATTTTCTTAATTCCTTACCTGTGTGCTAATTAGATATCACCTTGTTTTCACATTAAACAGACTATTACATGCGAAAGCAGCAAGGATGCAGTGGCGTTAATGTTTCCTGGTGTCAACCTGTATTATTACAGTAGACATTGAAATGAAGATGCATCTTGCTGCCTTTCCAATGAAGCAAGTTTAATTTAGTAATAGGTGAAAAACCATCCCTACAAAGGTGTTAATCAGAGACTTGGCTTTGTGGACACTTTTCAGAGAACAAATTTGTTAGCATAAAAATAAAGCCAGAAAATGAAGAGCTGTTTAATCACTCAATTGGATTTTTTTGCCAGCATATTTCTTTTTCTCTGCAACCCACTGCTAAATTGTGCTTCCTAGCTGTTTTTATAAAATCACTTAATCAAATCTAACTCTGATTACATCAGAGAAGGCCAGGTACCCTACACCATAACAGGGGGTTTGAAATTTTGACTTGTCTACTTAAAGATCACCAAAATCTGATAACAAGGTCCATTAACTCCCTGGGTGGGATTGAACCACCAACCTTTTGGTTAATAGCCTTACACACTAACTGATTGCGCCACAGCGACACTTTGCAAAAGTACTTACTGACAAAGGCTAATAAGCATTCATCTAGAACGATTCCTAGAAACATTTTAAAAAGTCAATAATGTGGAGAGTTTTTGTAAGATGTTTCTTCCATCAACCAATGAAGAAACACATTGGTACTTTCCCATGATGAGTGAGTGCTTCAGGATCTCTTGCACTTACATGTGCAGCAGAGTACTGTAATGGAAGCATGCTGGGTCCATAACCCAGAGGTAGGCAGATTGAAACTATCCTCTGCTATATGCATTTTTTTTTGTTAATTAAAGTAATCCAAAACTGGGATTGATATTTTTGCTCTTTTATTTTTACTTAAAGTACAATAACTTTTACCATTTTAATTTGTTTTAATAGTATATTGACAGTATTGTTTTCTTTCAAAAATCCAATTAATTTTCTTTACCCGATTATTAAAATGGTAATTGACAAAAGCAAACTACATTGTCACCAGAAGAGCAATACAAAATGTACAAGTGATATATTAAAATCATCTTTCCAGCTTGAATTTCAATGATGCATTGGGGCAACGATTTTGTGAGAAACATCTTCACCCTTAAATAAAGATTTTCTTAATTCCTTACCTGTGTGCTAATTAGATATCACCTTGTTTTCACATTAAACAGACTTCTACATGAGAAAGCAGCAAGGATGCAGTGGCGTTAATGTTTCCTGGTGTCAACCTGTATTATTTCAGTAGATATTGAAATGAGGATGCATCTTGCTGCCTTTCCAATGAAGCAAGTTTAATTTAGTAATAGGTGAAAAACCATCCCTACAAAGATGTTAATCAGATACTTGGCTTTGTGGACACTTTTCAGAGAACAAATTTGTTAGCATAAAAATAAAGCCAGAAAATGAAGAGCTGTTTAATCACTCAATTGGATTTTTTTGCCAGCATATTTCTTTTTCTCTGCAACCCACTGCTAAATTGTGCTTCCTAGCTGTTTTTATAAAATCACTGAATCAAATCTAACTCTGATTACATCAGAGAAGGCCAGGTACCCTACACCATAACAGGGGTTTTCGAAATTTTGACTTGTCTACTTAAAGATCAACAAAATCTGATAACAAGGTCAATTACGTCCCTGGGTGGGATTGAACCACCAACCTTTTGGTTAATAGCCGTACACACTAACTGATTGCGCCACAGTGACACTTTGCAAAAGTACATACTGACAAAGGCTAATAAGCATTCATCTAGAACGTTTCCTATAAAAACTTTAAATAGTCAATAATCTGGAGAGTTTTTGTAAGATGTTTCTTCCATCAACCAATGAAGAAACACATTGGTACTTTCCCATGATAAGTGAGTGCTTCAGGACCTCTTGCACTTACATGTGCAGCAGAGTACTGTAATGGAAGCATGCTGGGTCCATAACCCAGAGGTAGGCAGATTGAAACTATCCTCTGCTATATGCATTTTTTTTTGTTAATTAAAGTAATCCAAAACTGGGATTGATATTTTTGCTCTTTTATTTTTACTTAAAGTACAATAACTTTTACCATTTTAATTTGCTTTAATAGTATATTGACAGTATTGTTTTCTTTCAAAAATCCAATTAATTTTCTTTACCCGATTATTAAAATGGTAATTGACAAAAGCAAACTACATTGTCACCAGAAGAGCAATACAAAATGTACAAGTGATATATTAAAATCATCTTTCCAGCTTGAATTTCAATGATGCATTGGGGCAACGATTTTGTGAGAAACATCTTCACCCTTAAATAAAGATTTTCTTAATTCCTTACCTGTGTGCTAATTAGATATCACCTTGTTTTCACATTAAACAGACTTCCACATGAGAAAGCAGCAAGGATGCAGTGGCGTTAATGTTTCCTGGTGTCAACCTGTATTATTTCTGTAGATATTGAAATGAGGATGCATCTTGCTGCCTTTCCAATGAAGCAAGTTTAAGTTAGTAATAGGTGAAAAACCATCCCTACAAAGGTGTTAATCAGAGACTTGGCTTTGTGGACACTTTTCAGAGAACAAATTTGTTAGCATAAAAATAAAGCCAGAAAATGAAGAGCTGTTTAATCACTCAATTGGATTTTTTTGCCAGCATATTTCTTTTTCTCTGCAACCCACTGCTAAATTGTGCTTCCTAGCTGTTTTTATAAAATCACTGAATCAAATCTAACTCTGATTACATCAGAGAAGGCCAGGTACCCTACACCATAAGAGGGGGTTTGAAATTTTGACTTGTCTACATAAAGATCACCAAAATCTGATAACAAGGTCAATTACGTCCCTAGGTGGGATTGAACCACCAACCTTTTGGTTAATAGCCTTACACACTAACTGATTGCACCACAGCGACACTTTGCAAAAGCATGTACTGAAAAACGCTAATAAGCATTCATCTAGAACGTTTCCTAGAAACATTTTAAAAAGTCAATAAAGTGGAGAGTTTTTGTAAGATGTTTCTTCCATCAACCAATGAAGAAACACATTGGTACTTTCCCATGATGAGTGAGTGCTTCAGGATCTCTTGCACTTACATGTGCAGCAGAGTACTGTAATGGAAGCATGCTGGGTCCATAACCCAGAGGTAGGCAGATTGAAACTATCCTCTGCTATATGCATTTTTTTTTGTTAATTAAAGTAATCCAAAACTGGGATTGAAATTTTTGCTCTTTTATTTTTACTTAAAGTACAATAACTTTTACCATTTTAATTTGTTTTACTAGTATATTGACAGTATTGTTTTCTTTCAAAAATCCACTTAATTTTCTTTACCCGATTATTAAAATGGTAATTGACAAAAACAAACTACATTGTCACCAGAAGAGCAATACAAAATGTACAAGTGATATATTTAAATCATCTTTCCAGCTTGAATTTCAATGATGCATTGGGGCAACGATTTTGTGAGAAACATCTTCACCCTTAAATAAAGATTTTCTTAATTCCTTACCTGTGTGCTAATTAGATATCACCTTGTTTTCACATTAAACAGACTTCCACATGAGAAAGCAGCAAGGATGCAGTGGCGTTAATGTTTCCTGGTGTCAACCTGTATTATTTCTGTAGATATTGAAATGAGGATGCATCTTGCTGCCTTTCCAATGAAGCGAGTTTAATTTAGTAATAGGTGAAAAACCATCCAAGAGCTGTTTAATCACTCAATTGGATTTTTTTGCCAGCATATTTCTTTTTCTCTGCAACCCACTGCTAAATTGTGCTTCCTAGCTGTTTTTATAAAATCACTGAATCAAATCTAACTCTGATTACATCAGAGAAGGCCAGGTACCCTACACCATAACAGGGGTTTTCGAAATTTTGACTTGTCTACTTAAAGATCAACAAAATCTGATAACAAGGTCAATTACGTCCCTGGGTGGGATTGAACCACCAACCTTTTGGTTAATAGCCGTACACACTAACTGATTGCGCCACAGCGACACTTTGCAAAATTACATACTGACAAAGGCTAATAAGCATTCATCTAGAACGTTTCCTATAAAAGCTTTAAAAAGTCAATAATCTGGAGAGTTTTTGTAAGATGTTTCTTCCAGCAACCAATGAAGAAACACATTGGCACTTTCGCATGATGAGTGAGTGCTTCAGGATCTCTTGCACTTACATGTGCAGCAGAGTACTGCAATGGAAGCATGCTGGGCCCATAACCCAGAGGTAGGCAGATTGAAACTATCCTTTGCTATATGCATTTTTTTTTTGTTCATTAAAGTAATCCAAAACTGGGATTGATATTTTAGCTTTTATTTTTACTTAAAGTACAATAACTTTTACCATTTTAATTTGTTTTAATAGTATATTGACAGTATTGTTTTCTTTCAAAAATCCACTTAATTTTCTTTACCCTATTATTAAAATGGTAATTGACAAAAACAAACTACATTGTCACCAGAAGAGCAATACAAAATGTACAAGTGATATATTAAAATCATCTTTCCAGCTTGAATTTCAATGATGCATTGGGGCAACGATTTTGTGAGAAACATCTTCACCCTTAAATAAAGATTTTCTTAATTCCTTACCTGTGTGCTAATTAGATATCACCTTGTTTTCACATTAAACAGACTTCCACATGAGAAAGCAGCAAGGATGCAGTGGCGTTAATGTTTCCTGGTGTCAACCTGTATTATTTCAGTAGATATTGAAATGAGGATGCATCTTGCTGCCTTTCCAATGAAGCAAGTTTAATTTAGTAATAGGTGAAAAACCATCCCTACAAATATGTTAATCAGATACTTGGCTTTGTGGACACTTTTCAGAGAACAAATTAGTTAGCTTAAAAATAAAGCCAGAAAATGAAGAGCTGTTTAATCACTCAATTGGATTTTTCTGCCAGCATATTTCTTTTTCTCTGCAACCCATTGCTAAATTGTGCTTCCTAGCTGTTTTTTTATAAAATCACTGATTCAAATCTAACTCTGATTACATCAGAGTAGGCCAGGTACCCTACACCATAAGAAGGGGGTTTGAAATTTTGACTTGTCTACTTAAAGATCACCAAAATCTGATAACAAGGTCAATTACATCCCCGGGTGGGATTGAACCACCAACCCTTTGATTAATAACCAAACACACTAACCGATTGCGCCACAGAGACACTTTGCAAACACACATACTGACAAAGGCTAATAAGCATTCATCTAGAACGTTTCCTAGAAAAACTTTAAAAAGTCAATAATCTGGAGAGTTTTTGTAAGATGTTTCTTCCATCAACCAACGAAGAAACACATTGGTACTTTCCCATGATGAGTGAGTGCTTCAGGATCTCTTGCACTTACATGTGCAGCAGAGTACTGCAATGGAAACATGCTGGGCCCATAACCCAGAGGTAGGCAGATTGAAACTATCCTCTGCTATATGCATTTTTTTTGTTAATTAAAGTAATCCAAAACTGGGATTGATATTTTTGCTCTTTTATTTTTACTTAAAGTACAATAACTTTTACCATTTTAATTTGTTTTAATAGTATATTGACAGTATTGTTTTCTTTCAAAAATCCACTTAATTTTCTTTACCCTATTATTAAAATGGTAATTGACAAAAACAAACTACATTGTCACCAGAAGAGCAATACAAAATGTACAAGTGATATATTAAAATCATCTTTCCAGCTTGAATTTCAATGATGCATTGGGGCAACGATTTTGTGAGAAACACCTTCACCCTTAAATAAATATTTTTTTAATTCCTTACCTGTGTGCTAATTAGATATCACCTTGTTTTCACATTAAACAGACTTCCACATGCGAAAGCAGCAAGGATGCAGTGGCGTTAATGTTTCCTGGTGTCAACCTGTATTATTTCAGTAGACATTGAAATGAGGATGCATCTTGCTGCCTTTCCAATGAAGCAAGTTTAATTTAGTAATAGGTGAAAAACCATCCCTACAAAGGTGTTAATCAGAGACTTGGCTTTGTGGACACTTTTCAGAGAACAAATTTGTTAGCATAAAAATAAAGCCAGAAAATGAAGAGCTGTTTAATCACTCAATTGGATTTTTTTGCCAGCATATTTCTTTTTCTCTGCAACCCACTGCTAAATTGTGCTTCCTAGCTGTTTTTATAAAATCACTGAATCAAATCTAACTCTGATTACATCAGAGAAGGCCAGGTACCCTACACCATAACAGGGGGTTTGAAATTTTGACTTGTCTACTTAAAGATCACCGAAATCTGATAACAAGGTCAATTACGTCCCTGGGTGGGATTGAACAACCAACCTTTTGGTTAATAACCATACACACTAACTGATTGCGCCACAGCGACACTTTGCAAAAGTACATACTGACAAAGGCTAATAAGCATTCATCTAGAACGTTTCCTAGAAACATTTTAAAAAGTCAATAATGTGGAGAGTTTTTGTAAGATGTTTCTTCCATCAACCAATGAAGAAACACATTGGTACTTTCCCATGATAAGTGAGTGCTTCAGGACCTCTTGCACTTACATGTGCAGCAGAGTACTGTAATGGAAGCATGCTGGGTCCATAACCCAGAGGTAGGCAGATTGAAACTATCCTCTGCTATATGCATTTTTTTTTGTTAATTAAAGTAATCCAAAACTGGGATTGATATTTTTGCTCTTTTATTTTTACTTAAAGTACAATAACTTTTACCATTTTAATTTGTTTTAATAGTATATTGACAGTATTGTTTTCTTTCAAAAATCCAATTAATTTTCTTTACCCGATTATTAAAATGGTAATTGACAAAAGCAAACTACATTGTCACCAGAAGAGCAATACAAAATGTACAAGTGATATATTAAAATCATCTTTCCAGCTTGAATTTCAATGATGCATTGGGGCAACGATTTTGTGAGAAACATCTTCACCCTTAAATAAAGATTTTCTTAATTCCTTACCTGTGTGCTAATTAGATATCACCTTGTTTTCACATTAAACAGATTTCCACATGAGAAAGCAGCAAGGATGCAGTGGCGTTAATGTTTCCTGGTGTCAACCTGTATTATTTCAGTAGACATTGAAATGAAGATGCATCTTGCTGCCTTTCCAATGAAGCAAGTTTAATTTAGTAATAGGTGAAAAACCATCCCTACAAAGGTGTTAATCAGAGACTTGGCTTTGTGGACACTTTTCAGAGAACAAATTTGTTAGCATAAAAATAAAGCCAGAAAATGAAGAGCTGTTTAATCACTCAATTGGATTTTTTTACCAGCATATTTCTTTTTCTCTGCAACCCACTGCTAAATTGTGCTTCCTAGCTGTTTTTATAAAATCACTGAATCAAATCTAACTCTGATTACATCAGAGAAGGCCAGGTACCCTACACCATAACAGGGGGTTTGAAATTTTGACTTGTCTACTTAAAGATCACCAAAATCTGATAACAAGGTCAATTAAGTCCCTGGGTGGGATTGAACCACCAACCTTTTGGTTAACAGCCTTACACACTAACTGTTTGCGCCACAGCGACACTTTGCAGAAGTACTTACTGACAAAGGCTAATAAGCCTTCATCTAGAACGATTCCTAGAAACATTTTAAAAAGTCAATAATGTGGAGAGTTTTTGTAAGATGTTTCTTCCATCAACCAATGAAGAAACACATTGGTACTTTCCCATGATGAGTGAGTGCTTCAGGACCTCTTGCACTTACATGTGCAGCAGAGTACTGTAATGGAAGCATGCTGGGTCCATAACCCAGAGGTAGGCAGATTGAAACTATCCTCTGCTATATGCATTTTTTTTTGTTAATTAAAGTAATCCAAAACTGGGATTGATATTTTTGCTCTTTTATTTTTACTTAAAGTACAATAACTTTTACCATTTTAATTTGTTTTAATAGTATATTGACAGTATTGTTTTCTTTCAAAAATCCAATTAATTTTCTTTACCCGATTATTAAAATGGTAATTGACAAAAACAAACTACATTGTCACCAGAAGAGCAATACAAAATGTACAAGTGATATATTAAAATCATCTTTCCAGCTTGAATTTCAATGATGCATTGGGGCAACGATTTTGTGAGAAACATCTTCACCCTTAAATAAAGATTTTCTTAATTCCTTACCTGTGTGCTAATTAGATATCACCTTTTTTTCACATTAAACAGACTATTACATGCGAAAGCAGCAAGGATGCAGTGGCATTAATGTTTCCTGGTGTCAACCTGTATTATTACAGTAGACATTGAAATGAAGATGCATCTTGCTGCCTTTCCAATGAAGCAAGTTTAATATAGTAATAGGTGAAAAACCATCCCTACAAAGGTGTTAATCAGAGACTTGGCTTTGTGGACACTTTTCAGAGAACAAATTTGTTAGCATAAAAATAAAACCAGAAAATGAAGAGCTGTTTAATCACTCAATTGGATTTTTTTGCCAGCATATTTCTTTTTCTCTGCAACCCACTGCTAAATTGTGCTTCCTAGCTGTTTTTATAAAATCACTTAATCAAATCTAACTCTGATTACATCAGAGAAGGCCAGGTACCCTACACCATAACAGGGGGTTTGAAATGTTGACTTGTCTACTTAAAGATCACCAAAATCTGATAACAAGGTCCATTAAGTCCCTGGGTGGGATTGAACCACCAACCTTTTGGTTAATAGCCTTACACACTAACTGATTGCGCCACAGCGACACTTTGCAAAAGTCCTTACTGACAAAGGCTAATAAGCATTCATCTAGAACGATTCCTAGAAACATTTTAAAAAGTCAATAATGTGGAGAGTTTTTGTAAGATGTTTCTTCCATCAACCAATGAAGAAACACACTGGTACTTTCCCATGATGAGTGAGTGCTTCAGGATCTCTGGCACTTACATGTGCAGCAGAGTACTGTAATGGAAGCATGCTGGGTCCATAACCCAGAGGTAGGCAGATTGAAACTATCCTCTGCTATATGCATTTTTTTTGTTCATTAAAGTAATCCAAAACTGGGATTGATATTTTTGCTCTTTTATTTTTACTTAAAGTACAATAACTTTTACCATTTTAATTTGTTTTAATAGTATATTGACAGTATTGTTTTCTTTCAAAAATCCAATTAATTTTCTTTACCCGATTATTAAAATGGTAATTGACAAAAGCAAACTACATTGTCACCAGAAGAGCAATACAAAATGTACAAGTGATATATTAAAATCATCTTTCCAGCTTGAATTTCAATGATGCATTGGGGCAACGATTTTGTGAGAAACATCTTCACCCTTAAATAAAGATTTTCTTAATTCCTTACCTGTGTGCTAATTAGATATCACCTTGTTTTCACATTAAACAGACTTCTACATGAGAAAGCAGCAAGGATGCAGTGGCGTTAATGTTTCCTGGTGTCAACCTGTATTATTTCAGTAGATATTGAAATGAGGATGCATCTTGCTGCCTTTCCAATGAAGCAAGTTTAATTTAGTAATAGGTGAAAAACCATCCCTACAAAGATGTTAATCAGATACTTGGCTTTGTGGACACTTTTCAGAGAACAAATTTGTTAGCATAAAAATAAAGCCAGAAAATGAAGAGCTGTTTAATCACTCAATTGGATTTTTTTGCCAGCATATTTCTTTTTCTCTGCAACCCACTGCTAAATTGTGCTTCCTAGCTGTTTTTATAAAATCACTGAATCAAATCTAACTCTGATTACATCAGAGAAGGCCAGGTACCCTACACCATAACAGGGGTTTTCGAAATTTTGACTTGTCTACTTAAAGATCAACAAAATCTGATAACAAGGTCAATTACGTCCCTGGGTGGGATTGAACCACCAACCTTTTGGTTAATAGCCGTACACACTAACTGATTGCGCCACAGCGACACTTTGCAAAAGAACATACTGACAAAGGCTAATAAGCATTCATCTAGAACGTTTCCTATAAAAACTTTAAATAGTCAATAATCTGGAGAGTTTTTGTGAGATGTTTCTTCCATCAACCAATGAAGAAACACATTGGTACTTTCCCATGATAAGTGAGTGCTTCAGGACCTCTTGCACTTACATGTGCAGCAGAGTACTGTAATGGAAGCATGCTGGGTCCATAACCCAGAGGTAGGCAGATTGAAACTATCCTCTGCTATATGCATTTTTTTTTGTTAATTAAAGTAATCCAAAACTGGGATTGATATTTTTGCTCTTTTATTTTTACTTAAAGTACAATAACTTTTACCATTTTAATTTGCTTTAATAGTATATTGACAGTATTGTTTTCTTTCAAAAATCCAATTAATTTTCTTTACCCGATTATTAAAATGGTAATTGACAAAAGCAAACTACATTGTCACCAGAAGAGCAATACAAAATGTACAAGTGATATATTAAAATCATCTTTCCAGCTTGAATTTCAATGATGCATTGGGGCAACGATTTTGTGAGAAACATCTTCACCCTTAAATAAAGATTTTCTTAATTCCTTACCTGTGTGCTAATTAGATATCACCTTGTTTTCACATTAAACAGATTTCCACATGAGAAAGCAGCAAGGATGCAGTGGCGTTAATGTTTCCTGGTGTCAACCTGTATTATTTCAGTAGACATTGAAATGAAGATGCATCTTGCTGCCTTTCCAATGAAGCAAGTTTAATTTAGTAATAGGTGAAAAACCATCCCTACAAAGGTGTTAATCAGAGACTTGGCTTTGTGGACACTTTTCAGAGAACAAATTTGTTAGCATAAAAATAAAGCCAGAAAATGAAGAGCTGTTTAATCACTCAATTGGATTTTTTTACCAGCATATTTCTTTTTCTCTGCAACCCACTGCTAAATTGTGCTTCCTAGCTGTTTTTATAAAATCACTGAATCAAATCTAACTCTGATTACATCAGAGAAGGCCAGGTACCCTACACCATAACAGGGGGTTTGAAATTTTGACTTGTCTACTTAAAGATCACCAAAATCTGATAACAAGGTCAATTAAGTCCCTGGGTGGGATTGAACCACCAACCTTTTGGTTAATAGCCTTACACACTAACTGATTGCGCCACAGCGACACTTTGCAGAAGTACTTACTGACAAAGGCTAATAAGCATTCATCTAGAACGATTCCTAGAAACATTTTAAAAAGTCAATAATGTGGAGAGTTTTTGTAAGATGTTTCTTCCATCAACCAATGAAGAAACACATTGGTACTTTCCCATGATGAGTGAGTGCTTCAGGATCTCTTGCACTTACATGTGCAGCAGAGTACTGTAATGGAAGCATGCTGGGTCCATAACCCAGAGGTAGGCAGATTGAAACTATCCTCTGCTATATGCATTTTTTTTTGTTAATTAAAGTAATCCAAAACTGGGATTGATATTTTTGCTCTTTTATTTTTACTTAAAGTACAATAACTTTTACCATTTTAATTTGTTTTAATAGTATATTGACAGTATTGTTTTCTTTCAAAAATCCAATTAATTTTCTTTACCCGATTATTAAAATGGTAATTGACAAAAACAAACTACATTGTCACCAGAAGAGCAATACAAAATGTACAAGTGATATATTAAAATCATCTTTCCAGCTTGAATTTCAATGATGCATTGGGGCAACGATTTTGTGAGAAACATCTTCACCCTTAAATAAAGATTTTCTTAATTCCTTACCTGTGTGCTAATTAGATATCACCTTGTTTTCACATTAAACAGACTATTACATGCGAAAGCAGCAAGGATGCAGTGGCGTTAATGTTTCCTGGTGTCAACCTGTATTATTACAGTAGACATTGAAATGAAGATGCATCTTGCTGCCTTTCCAATGAAGCAAGTTTAATATAGTAATAGGTGAAAAACCATCCCTACAAAGGTGTTAATCAGAGACTTGGCTTTGTGGACACTTTTCAGAGAACAAATTTGTTAGCATAAAAATAAAGCCAGAAAATGAAGAGCTGTTTAATCACTCAATTGGATTTTGTTGCCAGCATATTTCTTTTTCTCTGCAACCCACTGCTAAATTGTGCTTCCTAGCTGTTTTTATAAAATCACTTAATCAAATCTAACTCTGATTACATCAGAGAAGGCCAGGTACCCTACACCATAACAGGGGGTTTGAAATGTTGACTTGTCTACTTAAAGATCACCAAAATCTGATAACAAGGTCCATTAAGTCCCTGGGTGGGATTGAACCACCAACCTTTTGGTTAATAGCCTTACACACTAACTGATTGCGCCACAGCGACACTTTGCAAAAGTCCTTACTGACAAAGGCTAATAAGCATTCATCTAGAACGATTCCTAGAAACATTTTAAAAAGTCAATAATGTGGAGAGTTTTTGTAAGATGTTTCTTCCATCAACCAATGAAGAAACACACTGGTACTTTCCCATGATGAGTGAGTGCTTCGGGATCTCTGGCACTTACATGTGCAGCAGAGTACTGTAATGGAAGCATGCTGGGTCCATAACCCAGAGGTAGGCAGATTGAAACTATCCTCTGCTATATGCATTTTTTTTTGTTCATTAAAGTAATCCAAAACTGGGATTGATATTTTTGCTCTTTTATTTTTACTTAAAGTACAATAACTTTTACCATTTTAATTTGTTTTAATAGTATATTGACAGTATTGTTTTCTTTCAAAAATCCAATTAATTTTCTTTACCCGATTATTAAAATGGTAATTGACAAAAGCAAACTACATTGTCACCAGAAGAGCAATACAAAATGTACAAGTGATATATTAAAATCATCTTTCCAGCTTGAATTTCAATGATGCATTGGGGCAACGATTTTGTGAGAAACATCTTCACCCTTAAATAAAGATTTTCTTAATTCCTTACCTGTGTGCTAATTAGATATCACCTTGTTTTCACATTAAACAGACTTCTACATGAGAAAGCAGCAAGGATGCAGTGGCGTTAATGTTTCCTGGTGTCAACCTGTATTATTTCAGTAGATATTGAAATGAGGATGCATCTTGCTGCCTTTCCAATGAAGCAAGTTTAATTTAGTAATAGGTGAAAAACCATCCCTACAAAGATGTTAATCAGATACTTGGCTTTGTGGACACTTTTCAGAGAACAAATTTGTTAGCATAAAAATAAAGCCAGAAAATGAAGAGCTGTTTAATCACTCAATTGGATTTTTTTGCCAGCATATTTCTTTTTCTCTGCAACCCACTGCTAAATTGTGCTTCCTAGCTGTTTTTATAAAATCACTGAATCAAATCTAACTCTGATTACATCAGAGAAGGCCAGGTACCCTACACCATAACAGGGGTTTTCGAAATTTTGACTTGTCTACTTAAAGATCAACAAAATCTGATAACAAGGTCAATTACGTCCCTGGGTGGGATTGAACCACCAACCTTTTGGTTAATAGCCGTACACACTAACTGATTGCGCCACAGCGACACTTTGCAAAAGAACATACTGACAAAGGCTAATAAGCATTCATCTAGAACGTTTCCTATAAAAACTTTAAATAGTCAATAATCTGGAGAGTTTTTGTAAGATGTTTCTTCCATCAACCAATGAAGAAACACATTGGTACTTTCCCATGATAAGTGAGTGCTTCAGGACCTCTTGCACTTACATGTGCAGCAGAGTACTGTAATGGAAGCATGCTGGGTCCATAACCCAGAGGTAGGCAGATTGAAACTATCCTCTGCTATATGCATTTTTTTTTTGTTAATTAAAGTAATCCAAAACTGGGATTGATATTTTTGCTCTTTTATTTTTACTTAAAGTACAATAACTTTTACCATTTTAATTTGCTTTAATAGTATATTGACAGTATTGTTTTCTTTCAAAAATCCAATTAATTTTCTTTACCCGATTATTAAAATGGTAATTGACAAAAACAAACTACATTGTCACCAGAAGAGCAATACAAAATGTACAAGTGATATATTAAAATCACCTTTCCAGCTTGAATTTCAATGATGCATTGGGGCAACGATTTTGTGAGAAACATCTTCACCCTTAAATAAAGATTTTCTTAATTCCTTACCTGTGTGCTAATTAGATATCACCTTGTTTTCACATTAAACAAACTTCCACATGAGAAAGCAGCAAGGATGCAGTGGCGTTAATGTTTCCTGGTGTCAACCTGTATTATTTCTGTAGATATTGAAATGAGGATGCATCTTGCTGCCTTTCCAATGAAGCAAGTTTAATTTAGTAATAGGTGAAAAACCATCCCTACAAAGGTGTTAATCAGAGACTTGGCTTTGTGGACACTTTTCAGAGAACAAATTTGTTAGCGTAAAAATAAAGCCAGAAAATGAAGAGCTGTTTAATCACTCAATTGGATTTTTTTGCCAGCATATTTCTTTTTCTCTGCAACCCACTGCTAAATTGTGCTTCCTAGCTGTTTTTATAAAATCACTGAATCAAATCTAACTCTGATTACATCAGAGAAGGCCAGGTACCCTACACCATAAGAGGGGGTTTGAAATTTTGACTTGTCTACATAAAGATCACCAAAATCTGATAACAAGGTCAATTACGTCCCTCGGTGGGATTGAACCACCAACCTTTTGGTTAATAGCCTTACACACTAACTGATTGCGCCACAGCGACACTTTGCAAAAGTATATACTGAAAAACGCTAATAAGCATTCATCTAGAACGTTTCCTAGAAACATTTTAAAAAGTCAATAAAGTGGAGAGTTTTTGTAAGATGTTTCTTCCATCAACCAATGAAGAAACACATTGGTACTTTCCCATGATGAGTGAGTGCTTCAGGATCTCTTGCACTTACATGTGCAGCAGAGTACTGTAATGGAAGCATGCTGGGTCCATAACCCAGAGGTAGGCAGATTGAAACTATCCTCTGCTATATGCATTTTTTTTGTTAATTAAAGTAATCCAAAACTGGGATTGACATTTTTGCTCTTTTATTTTTACTTAAAGTACAATAACTTTTACCATTTTAATTTGTTTTACTAGTATATTGACAGTATTGTTTTCTTTCAAAAATCCACTTAATTTTCTTTACCCGATTATTAAAATGGTAATTGACAAAAACAAACTACATTGTCACCAGAAGAGCAATACAAAATGTACAAGTGATATATTAAAATCATCTTTCCAGCTTGAATTTCAATGATGCATTGGGGCAACGATTTTGTGAGAAACATCTTCACCCTTAAATAAAGATTTTCTTAATTCCTTACCTGTGTGCTAATTAGATATCACCTTGTTTTCACATTAAACAGACTTCCACATGACAAAGCAGCAAGGATGCAGTGGCGTTAATGTTTCCTGGTGTCAACCTGTATTATTTCAGTAGATATTGAAATGAGGATGCATCTTGCTGCCTTTCCAATGAAGCGAGTTTAATTTAGTAATAGGTGAAAAACCATCCAAGAGCTGTTTAATCACTCAATTGGATTTTTTTGCCAGCATATTTCTTTTTCTCTGCAACCCACTGCTAAATTGTGCTTCCTAGCTGTTTTTTTATAAAATCACTGATTCAAATCTAACTCTGATTACATCAGAGTAGGCCAGGTACCCTACACCATAAGAAGGGGGTTTGAAATTTTGACTTGTCTACTTAAAGATCACCAAAATCTGATAACAAGGTCAATTACATCCCCTGGTGGGATTGAACCACCAACCCTTTGATTAATAACCAAACACACTAACCGATTGCGCCACAGAGACACTTTGCAAACGTACATACTGACAAAGGCTAATAAGCATTCATCTAGAACGTTTCCTAGAAAAACTTTAAAAAGTCAATAATCTGGAGAGTTTTTGTAAGATGTTTCTTCCATCAACCAACGAAGAAACACATTGGTACTTTCCCATGATGAGTGAGTGCTTCAGGATCTCTTGCACTTACATGTGCAGCAGAGTACTGCAATGGAAACATGCTGGGCCCATAACCCAGAGGTAGGCAGATTGAAACTATCCTCTGCTATATGCATTTTTTTTTGTTAATTAAAGTAATCCAAAACTGGGATTGATATTTTTGCTCTTTTATTTTTACTTAAAGTACAATAACTTTTACCATTTTAATTTGTTTTAATAGTATATTGACAGTATTGTTTTCTTTCAAAAATCCACTTAATTTTCTTTACCCTATTATTAAAATGGTAATTGACAAAAACAAACACATTGTC
The DNA here is from genome assembly GCF_028390025.1 of Pseudophryne corroboree. Classification (NCBI taxonomy): domain Eukaryota; kingdom Metazoa; phylum Chordata; class Amphibia; order Anura; family Myobatrachidae; genus Pseudophryne; species Pseudophryne corroboree. Next base: position 1,801,062 of record NW_026970570.1, read on the forward strand.
ACCAGAAGAGCAATACAAAATGTACAAGTGATATATTAAAATCATCTTTCCAGCTTGAATTTCAATGATGCATTGGGGCAACGATTTTGTGAGAAACACCTTCACCCTTAAATAAAGATTTTTTTAATTCCTTACCTGTGTGCTAATTAGATATCACCTTGTTTTCACATTAAACAGACTTCCACATGCGAAAGCAGCAAGGATGCAGTGGCGTTAATGTTTCCTGGTGTCAACCTGTATTATTTCAGTAGACATTGAAATGAGGATGCATCTTGCTGCCTTTCCAATGAAGCAAGTTTAATTTAGTAATAGGTGAAAAACCATCCCTACAAAGGTGTTAATCAGAGACTTGGCTTTGTGGACACTTTTCAGAGAACAAATTTGTTAGCATAAAAATAAAGCCAGAAAATGAAGAGCTGTTTAATCACTCAATTGGATTTTTTTGCCAGCATATTTCTTTTTCTCTGCAACCCACTGCTAAATTGTGCTTCCTAGCTGTTTTTATAAAATCACTGAATCAAATCTAACTCTGATTACATCAGAGAAGGCCAGGTACCCTACACCATAACAGGGGGTTTGAAATTTTGACTTGTCTACTTAAAGATCACCGAAATCTGATAACAAGGTCAATTACGTCCCTGGGTGGGATTGAACAACCAACCTTTTGGTTAATAACCATACACACTAACTGATTGCGCCACAGCGACACTTTGCAGAAGTACATACTGACAAAGGCTAATAAGCATTCATCTAGAACGTCTCCTAGAAACATTTTAAAAAGTCAATAATGTGGAGAGTTTTTGTAAGATGTTTCTTCCATCAACCAATGAAGAAACACATTGGTACTTTCCCATGATAAGTGAGTGCTTCAGGACCTCTTGCACTTACATGTGCAGCAGAGTACTGTAATGGAAGCATGCTGGGTCCATAACCCAGAGGTAGGCAGATTGAAACTATCCTCTGCTATATGCATTTTTTTTTGTTAATTAAAGTAATCCAAAACTGGGATTGATATTTTTGCTCTTTTATTTTTACTTAAAGTACAATAACTTTTACCATTTTAATTTGTTTTAATAGTATATTGACAGTATTGTTTTCTTTCAAAAATCCAATTAATTTTCTTTACCCGATTATTAAAATGGTAATTGACAAAAACAAACTACATTGTCACCAGAAGAGCAATGCAAAATGTACAAGTGATATATTAAAATCATCTTTCCAGCTTGAATTTCAATGATGCATTGGGGCAACGATTTTGTGAGAAACATCTTCACCCTTAAATAAAGATTTTCTTAATTCCTTACCTGTGTGCTAATTAGATATCACCTTGTTTTCACATTAAACAGACTATTACATGCGAAAGCAGCAAGGATGCAGTGGCGTTAATGTTTCCTGGTGTCAACCTGTATTATTTCAGTAGACATTGAAATGAAGATGCATCTTGCTGCCTTTCCAATGAAGCAAGTTTAATTTAGTAATAGGTGAAAAACCATCCCTACAAAGGTGTTAATCAGAGACTTGGCTTTGTGGACACTTTTCAGAGAACAAATTTGTTAGCATAAAAATAAAGCCAGAAAATGAAGAGCTGTTTAATCACTCAATTGGATTTTTTGCCAGCATATTTCTTTTTCTCTGCAACCCACTGCTAAATTGTGCTTCCTAGCTGTTTTTCTAAAATCACTGAATCAAATCTAACTCTGATTACATCAGAGAAGGCCAGGTACCCTACACCATAACAGTGGGTTTGAAATTTTGACTTGTCTACTTAAAGATCACCAAAATCTGATAACAAGGTCAATTAAGTCCCTGTGTGGGATTGAACCACCAACCTTTTGGTTAATAGCCTTACACACTAACTGATTGCGCCACAGCGACACTTTGCAAAAGTACTTACTGACAAAGGCTAATAAGCATTCATCTAGAACGATTCCTAGAAACATTTTAAAAAGTCAATAATGTGGAGAGTTTTTGTAAGATGTTTCTTCCATCAACCAATGAAGAAACACACTGGTACTTTCCCATGATGAGTGAGTGCTTCGGGATCTCTGGCACTTACATGTGCAGCAGAGTACTGTAATGGAAGCATGCTGGGTCCATAACCCAGAGGTAGGCAGATTGAAACTATCCTCTGCTATATGCATTTTTTTTTGTTAATTAAAGTAATCCAAAACTGGGATTGATATTTTTGCTCTTTTATTTTTACTTAAAGTACAATAACTTTTACCATTTTAATTTGTTTTAATAGTATATTGACAGTATTGTTTTCTTTCAAAAATCCAATTAATTTTCTTTACCCGATTATTAAAATGGTAATTGACAAAAGCAAACTACATTGTCACCAGAAGAGCAATACAAAATGTACAAGTGATATATTAAAATCATCTTTCCAGCTTGAATTTCAATGATGCATTGGGGCAACGATTTTGTGAGAAACATCTTCACCCTTAAATAAAGATTTTCTTAATTCCTTACCTGTGTGCTAATTAGATATCACCTTGTTTTCACATTAAACAGACTTCCACATGAGAAAGCAGCAAGGATGCAGTGGCGTTAATGTTTCCTGGTGTCAACCTGTATTATTTCAGTAGATATTGAAATGAGGATGCATCTTGCTGCCTTTCCAATGAAGCAAGTTTAATTTAGTAATAGGTGAAAAACCATCCCTACAAAGATGTTAATCAGATACTTGGCTTTGTGGACACTTTTCAGAGAACAAATTTGTTAGCATAAAAATAAAGCCAGAAAATGAAGAGCTGTTTAATCACTCAATTGGATTTTTTTGCCAGCATATTTCTTTTTCTCTGCAACCCACTGCTAAATTGTGCTTCCTAGCTGTTTTTATAAAATCACTGAATCAAATCTAACTCTGATTACATCAGAGAAGGCCAGGTACCCTACACCATAACAGGGGTTTTCGAAATTTTGACTTGTCTACTTAAAGATCAACAAAATCTGATAACAAGGTCAATTACGTCCCTGGGTGGGATTAAACCACCAACCTTTTGGTTAATAGCCGTACACACTAACTGATTGCGCCACAGCGACACTTTGCAAAAGTACATACTGACAAAGGCTAATAAGCATTCATCTAGAACGTTTCCTATAAAAACTTTAAATAGTCAATAATCTGGAGAGTTTTTGTAAGATGTTTCTTCCATCAACCAATGAAGAAACACATTGGTACTTTCCCATGATAAGTGAGTGCTTCAGGATCTCTTGCACTTACATGTGCAGCAGAGTACTGTAATGGAAGCATGCTGGGTCCATAACCCAGAGGTAGGCAGATTGAAACTATCCTCTGCTATATGCATTTTTTTTTTGGTTAATTAAAGTAATCCAAAACTGGGATTGACATTTTTGCTCTTTTATTTTTACTTAAAGTACAATAACTTTTACCATTTTAATTTGTTTTTTTAGTATATTGACAGTATTGTTTTCTTTCAAAAATCCACTTAATTTTCTTTACCCGATTATTAAAATGGTAATTGACAAAAACAAACTACATTGTCACCAGAAGAGCAATACAAAATGTACAAGTGATATATTAAAATCATCTTTCCAGCTTGAATTTCAATGATGCATTGGGGCAACGATTTTGTGAGAAACATCTTCACCCTTAAATAAAGATTTTCTTAATTCCTTACCTGTGTGCTAATTAGATATCACCTTGTTTTCACATTAAACAGACTTCCACATGAGAAAGCAGCAAGGATGCAGTGGCGTTAATGTTTCCTGGTGTCAACCTGTATTATTTCAGTAGATATTGAAATGAGGATGCATCTTGCTGCCTTTCCAATGTAGCAAGTTTAATTTAGTAATAGGTGAAAAACCATCCAAGAGCTGTTTAATCACTCAATTGGATTTTTTTGCCAGCATATTTCTTTTTCTCTGCAACCCACTGCTAAATTGTGCTTCCTAGCTGTTTTTATAAAATCACTGAATCAAATCTAACTCTGATTACATCAGAGAAGGCCAGGTACCCTACACCATAAGAGGGGGTTTGAAATTTTGACTTGTCTACATAAAGATCACCAAAATCTGATAACAAGGTCAATTACGTCCCTGGGTGGGATTGAACCACCAACCTTTTGGTTAATAGCCTTACACACTAACTGATTGCGGCACAGCGACACTTTGCAAAAGCATATACTGAAAAACGCTAATAAGCATTCATCTAGAACGTTTCCTAGAAACATTTTAAAAAGTCAATAAAGTGGAGAGTTTTTGTAAGATGTTTCTTCCATCAACCAATGAAGAAACACATTGGTACTTTCCCATGATGAGTGAGTGCTTCAGGATCTCTTGCACTTACATGTGCAGCAGAGTACTGTAATGGAAGCATGCTGGGTCCATAACCCAGAGGTAGGCAGATTGAAACTATCCTCTGCTATATGCATTTTTTTTTGTTAATTAAAGTAATCCAAAACTGGGATTGACATTTTTGCTCTTTTATTTTTACTTAAAGTACAATAACTTTTACCATTTTAATTTGTTTTTTTAGTATATTGACAGTATTGTTTTCTTTCAAAAATCCACTTAATTTTCTTTACCCGATTATTAAAATGGTAATTGACAAAAACAAACTACATTGTCACCAGAAGAGCAATACAAAATGTACAAGTGATATATTAAAATCATCTTTCCAGCTTGAATTTCAATGATGCATTGGGGCAACGATTTTGTGAGAAACATCTTCACCCTTAAATAAAGATTTTCTTAATTCCTTACCTGTGTGCTAATTAGATATCACCTTGTTTTCACATTAAACAGACTTCCACATGAGAAAGCAGCAAGGATGCAGTGGCGTTAATGTTTCCTGGTGTCAACCTGTATTATTTCAGTAGATATTGAAATGAGGATGCATCTTGCTGCCTTTCCAATGTAGCAAGTTTAATTTAGTAATAGGTGAAAAACCATCCAAGAGCTGTTTAATCACTCAATTGGATTTTTTTGCCAGCATATTTCTTTTTCTCTGCAACCCACTGCTAAATTGTGCTTCCTAGCTGTTTTTATAAAATCACTGAATCAAATCTAACTCTGATTACATCAGAGAAGTCTAAATACCTAACACCATAACAGGGGGTTTGAAATTTTGACTTGTCTACTTAAAGATCACCAAAATCTGATAACAAGGTCAATTACATCCCTGGGTGGGATTGAACCACCAACCTTTTGGTTAATAGCCATACACACTAACTGATTGCGCCACAGCGACACTTTGTAAAAGTACATACTGACAAAGGCTAATAAACAATCATCTAGAACGTTTCCTAGAAAAACTTTAAAAAGTCAATAATCTGGAGTGTTTTTGTAAGATGTTTCTGCCATCAACCAATGAAGAAACATATTGGTACTTTCCCATGATGAGTGAATGCTTCAGGATCTCTTGCACTTACATGTGCAGCAGAGTACTGCAATGGAAGCATGCTGGCCCCATAACCCAGAGGTAGACAGATTGAAACTATCCTCTGCTATATGCATTTTTTTTGTTAAAGTAATCCAAAACTGGGATTGATATTTTTGCTCTTTTATTTTTACTTAAAGAACAATAACTTTTACCATTTTAATTTGTTTTAATAGTATATTGACAGTATTGTTTTCTTTCAAAAATTCACTTAATTTTCTTTTCTTTGTGCTAATTAGATATCACCTTGTTTTCACATTAAATAGACTTCCACATGAGAAAGCAGCAAGGATGCAGTGGCGTTAATGTTTCCTGGTGGTAGTGGGGGACTGTGTTTGTGCTTTCCTCTGGTCAGCTCTGGTAAAAGTCAGATTTCTTTGTCTCAGATCTTCCTCTAGCCTTGTTCTTATTTCGAGAGTTCCCTTGTGCTGCCTCAGTTGGATCTCCTTCACTTGACAGGGGGGTACCCGAGCAGCGACCCTCCCCAGCACTAGCCCAACTCCTACTTACCTGCCAGGTGAGATACTATGATCATGAAGGTGCTTCTCCCAGGGCAAGGCTCACCCATTGCACTCTGGGTGTGCTGCTCCTGCGATTTCCCCAAATGTGGGAAACTTGACTGCATAATTTGTGTTTCCCCTGGTCGGCTCTCGTATAATTCAGATCTCTTTGTCTCAGGTCTCTCTCCAGCCTAGTTTGCTGTCTGTTTCCACTTCTCTTTTCTTAAACCGCTCCCTTCTATGCCCTTGAGCACCTTAATTAAATCTAACTCTGATTACGTCAGAGAAGGCCAGGTACCCTACACCATAAGAGGGGGTTTGAAATTTTGACTTGTCTGCTTAAAGATCACCAAAATATGATCACAAGGTCAATTACATCACTGGGTGGGAACCTTTTGGTTAATAGCCCATGTAAGTGCAAGAGATCCTGAAGCACTCACTCATCATGGGAAAGTACCAATGTGTTTCTTACAAAAATTCTCCAGATTATTGACTTTTTAAAGTTTTTCTAGGAAACGTTCTAGATGAATGCTTATTAGCCTTTGTCAGTATGTACTTTTGCAAAGTGTCGCTGTGCCGCAATCAGTTAGTGTGTATGGCTATTAACCTAAAGGTTGGTGATTCAATCCCACCCAGGGACGTAATTGACCTTGTTATCAGATTTTGGTGATCTTTAAGTAGACAAGTCAAAATTTCAAACCCCCTCTTATGGTGTAGGGTACCCGGCCTTCTCTGATGTAATCAGAGTTAGATTTGATTAAGTGATTTTATAAAAAAACAGCTAGGAAGCACAATTTAGCAGTGGGTTGCATAGAAAAAAAATTATGCTGGCAGAGAAGTCCAATTGAGTGATTAAACAGCTCTTCATTTTCTGATTTTATGTTTATGCTAACAAATTTGCTCTCTGAAAAGTGTCCACAAAGCCAAGTCTCTGATTAACACCTTTTTAGGAATGGTTTTTCACCTATTACTGAATTAAACTTGCTTCATTGGAAAGGCAGCAAGATGCATCCTCATTTCAATGTCTACTGAAATAATACAGGTTGACACCAGGAAACATAAACGTCACTGCATCCTTGCTGCTTCCTCATGGGGAAGTCTGTTTAATGTGAAAACAAGGTGATATCTAATCAGCACACAGGTAAGGAATTAAGAAAATCTTTCTTTATGGGTGAAGATGTTTCTCACAAAATTGTTGCACCAAGGCATCATTGAAATTCAAGCTGGAAAGATGATTTTAATATATCACTTGTACATTTTGTACTGCTCTTCTGGTGACAATGTAGTTTGTTTTTGTCAATTACCATTTTAATAATAGGGTAAAGAAAATTAAGTGGATTTTTGAAAGAAAACAATACTGTCAATATACTATTAAAACAAATTAAAATGGTAAAAGTTATTGTACTTTAAGTAAAAATAAAAGAGCAAAAATATCAATCCCAGTTTTGGATTACTTTAATTAACAAAAAAACAATGCATATAGCAGAGGATAGTTTCAATCTGCCTACCTCTGGGTTATGGACCCAGCATGCTTCCATTACAGTACTCTGCTGCACATGTAAGTGCAAGAGATCCTGAAGCACTCACTCATCATGGGAAAGTACCAATGTGTTTCTTCATTGGTTGATGGAAGAAACATCTTACAAAAACTCTCCACATTATTGACTTTTTAAAATGTTTCTAGGAAACATTCTAGATGAATGCTTATTAGCCTTTGTCAGTATGTACTTTTGAAAAGTGTCGCTGTGGCGCAATCAGTTAGTGTATAAGGCTATTAACCAAAAGGTTGGCGGTTCAATCCCACCCAGGGACGTAATTGACCTTGTTATCAGATTTTGGTGATCTTTAAGTAGACAAGTCAAAATTTCAAACCCCCTCTTATGGTGTAGGATACCTGGCCTTCTCTGATGTAATCAGAGTTAGATTTGATTAAGTGATTTTATAAAAAAACAGCTAGGAAGCACAATTTAGCAGTGGGTTGCAGAGAAAAAGAAAAATGCTGGCAGAAAAATCAAATTGAGTGATTAAACAGCTCTTCATTTTCTGGCTTTATTTTTATGCTAACAAATTTGTTCTCTGAAAAGTGTCCACAAAGCCAAGTCTCTGATTAACACCTTTGTAGGGATGGTTTTTAACCTATTACTAAATTAAACTTGCTTCATTGGAAAGGCAGCAAGATGCATCCTCATTTCAATGTCTACTGAAATAATACAGGTTGACACCAGGAAACATTAACGCCACTGCATCCTTGCTGCTTTCTCATGTGGAAGTCTGTTAAATGTGAAAACAAGGTGATATCTAATTAGCACACAGGTAGGGAATTAAGAAAATCTTTATTTAAGGGTGAAGATGTTTCTCACAAAATCGTTACCTCAATGCATCATTGAAATTCAAGCTGAAAAGATGATTTTAATATATCACTTGTACATATAGGGGTATATGCAATAGCGGGCGAATTTCAGAAAAAGGCGAATTCCGGAACGTTTTCGCCTCAAAAAATCAATTCGCCTATGCAGTGCAGTACTTTTTCGCAAAAAAACGGACCGTCAAAATTCGCCTTTTCTCAATTCGCCTTTTTCCGCATTCGCCTTTTCTGCAATGGTACAGATGCTGCAATTCGCCTCCAGCATATTCAATTCAAGTTTGGAAATTCGCCTGCAGTGCTTTTAGACAGCAAATTCGCGATTTTCAATCCGCCACACTTTGGAGGGTGAAAACAAATAAAAAAAATTTAAACATGGTTTTTTTTGTGTTTTTTTTTTGGGAATAGCAGATCTATTTATATTAGAAGGGATTAGGTTTTTTTTTTTTTTTTGGGGGAGGCACAAATATTATTTATATATTTTTTAAAATATTATTTTTTTTTTATTTTATTTTTTTTATTGCTGGAACGGTAAAATCAGAAAAAAAAATGGCGTGGGGTCCCCCCTCCAAAGCATAACCAGCCTCGGGCTCATTGAGCTGGTCCTGGTTCTAAAAATGCGGGGAAAAAATTGACAGGGGATCCCCCGTATTTTTAAAACCAGCACCGGGCTCTGCGCCTGATGCTGGTGCCAAAAATACGGGGGACAAAACGAGTAGGGGTCCCCCGTATTTTTAACACCAGCATCGGGCTCCACTAGCTGGACAGATAATGCCACAGCCGGGGGTCACTTTTATGCCGTGCCCTGCGGCCGTGGCATCAAATATCCAACTAGTCACCCCTGGCCGGGGTACCCTGGGGGAGTGGGGACCCCTTCAATCAAGGGGTCCCCCCCCCCAGCCACCCAAGGGCCAGGGGTGAAGCCCGAGGCTGTCCCCCCCCCCATCCAATGGGCTGCGGATGGGGGGGCTGATAGCCTTTGTTGTAAAAGAAAGATATTGTTTTTTCCAGTAGTACTACAACTCCCAGCAAGCCTCCCCCGCAAGCTGGTACTTGGAGAACCACAAGTACCAGCATGCGGGAGAAAAACGGGCCCGCTGGTACCTGTAGTTCTAATGGAAAAAAAATACCCAAATAAAAACAGGACACAGACACCGTCGACAGTAAAACTTTATTACACACTGCCGACACACACATACTTACCTATGTTCACACGCCGACATCGGTCCTCTTCTCCATGTAGAATCCCGGGGTACCTGAAAATAAAAGATCAATATACTCACCTCAACCAGGCTCCAGAGATAAATCCACGTACTTGGCAAAAAAAGAAAACGAACAACCGGACCTGCGGACCGAAAGGGGTCCCATGCTGACACATGGGACCCCTCTCCCCGAATGCCGGGACATCACGTGACTCCTGTCACTGATGTCCCTTCAGCCAATCAGGAAGCGCTACTGCCGTGGCGCTCACCTGATTGGCTGGACGCCGTCTGTACTCTGACAGCGCCTCGCAAAGCCGCTCCATTACTTTCAATGGTGGGAACTTAGCGGTTAGCGGTGGGGTCACCCGCCGGTCAGCCGCTGACCGGCGGGTGACCTCACCGCTAGCCGCTAAGTTCCCACCATTGAATATAATGGAGGGAGCTGTGCGATGCGCTGTCACAGCGATCAGCCAATCAGGTGAGCGCAACGAAGTTGCGCTTCCTGATTGGCTTAGAGACCTGTCAGTAACAGCTGTCACTGACAGATCTTAATCGTGGAAAGGTGTCCCATGTGTCAGTATGGGACCCCTTTCAGTCCGTTTTTGGTGCGGGTAAATGCGTTTTCTTTTTTTGCCAAGTACGTGGATTTATCTCTGGACCCTGGTTAAGGTGAGTATATTGAACTTTGCTTTTCAGGTACCCCGGGATTCTACATGGAGAAGAGGACCGATGTCGGCGTGTGAACATAGGTAAGTATGTGTGTGTCGGCAGTGTGTAATAAAGTTTTACTGTCGACGGTGTCTGTGTCCTGTTTTTATTTGGGTATTTTTTTTCCATTAGAACTACAGGTACCAGCGGGCCCGTTTTTCTCCCGCATGCTGGTACTTGTGGTTCTCCAAGTACCAGCTTGCGGGGGAGGCTTGCTGGGACTTGTAGTACTACTGGAAAAAACAATATCTTTCTTTTACAACAAAGGCTATCAGCCCCCCCATCCGCAGCCCATTGGATGGGGGGGGACAGCCTCGGGCTTCACCCCTGGCCCTTGGGTGGCTGGGGGGGGACCCCTTGATTGAAGGGGTCCCCACTCCCCCAGGGTACCCCGGCCAGGGGTGACTAGTTGGATATTTGATACCACGGCCGCAGGGCACGGCATAAAAGTGACCCCCGGCTGTGGCATTATCTGTCCAGCTAGTGGAGCCCGATGCTGGTGTTAAAAATACGGGGGACCCCTACTCGTTTTGTCCCCCGTATTTTTGGCACCAGCATCAGGCGCAGAGCCCGGTGCTGGTTTTAAAAATACGGGGGATCCCCTGTCAATTTTTTCCCCGCATTTTTAGAACCAGGACCAGCTCAATGAGCCCGAGGCTGGTTATGCTTTGGAGGGGGGACCCCACGCCATTTTTTTTTCTGATTTTACCGTTCCAGCAATAAAATAAAAAAATTATTTTAAAAAATATATAAATAATATTTGTGCCTCCCCCCCCCAAAAAAAAAGTACCTAATCCCTTCTAATATAAATAGATCTGCTATTCCCAAAAAAAAAAAACACCAATAAAAACATTTTTAAAATTTGTCCCGGCATTTGGGACAAAGGGGTTTGATGTGAAAACATTGGACCCCTTTCATTAGTCCGCTGGATCGGTGTGCGTTTTTTTGTTTTGCCAAGTACGTGGATTATCTCTCTGGACGTGGATGTACCTCTGGACGCTGGAAGGTGAGTATGATTTTTTGACAGGTACCCTCGGTTCGTCGGAGATCGTTGCAGTCGGCGTGTCAACATAGGTGAGATGGATTGCCCAGAACTCCCTTTGACCAAAATCACCCTGGCATGTCCAAAGTGCAGCCCTCCGGCACTTGCGTCACTACACATCCAAACATTCCATGAAACAGCAATGCTGGTCAGGGAATGTTTGGATGTGTAGTGACGCAAGTGCTGGAGGTTTGCATTTGGACCCATTGTTCCCCGCTTGTGTTGTGTGGACTGTATGTACCTCTTCCTTCCAGTCCCAGGGTGACACTATTACCCACATCTGGTAGCTCATACTGTTCTCTTCCACAGGTCCTGCGTTGTATCTTCCCAAGTGGCGTGGATGTGAGGAGACACGGCATTTCACCTGATGTTCCATGGGAGACCCTACTGGTGATGTGGACCTGACCCTCCGCCATGTAGCAGACAACCCCCTCAGGTGAGATGTATTGCCCAAAACTCCCTTATCCAAAATCACCCTGGCATGCCCAAAGTGCAGCCCTCCGGCACTTGCGTCACTACACATCCAAACATTCCATGAAACAGCAATGCTGGTCAGGGAATGTTTGGATGTGTAGTGACGCAAGTGCTGGAGGTTTGCATTTGGACCCATTGTTCCCCGCTTGTGTTGTGTGGACTGTATGTACCTCTTCCTTCCAGTCCCAGGGTGACACTATTACCCACATCTGGTAGCTCATACTGTTCTCTTCCACAGGTCCTGCGTTGTATCTTCCCAAGTGGCGTGGATGTGAGGAGACAGATCCCCTGATGTTCCCTGGGAAATCTACTTACATACAATTCAACTGCATTACAAATTTTAATAAAAACCACAGGAAACTTCTATTTTTAAAAGTTTATTGAAGAAAATTTTTTTTTAATAAAGTTTGAAAGTTAATTAAAACAAAAAAGTAGTTTGTTCTTCTTTACATTCTTTTCTTGTGTATATAGATATCTGTGGGGAAAAGAAAAAAAAAGTATATTAAAGTAAAAACACACTAAATTCATGTTCATTTTTTCCAATGAAAATTTGTGGAACAACACAGCCCAGCATGAGCCATTGATGGGCGGTGTTGTTCTACAAAGGCATGCGGTTCAAAGTGAAAGAGTGTCGTCAGTGGTCAGTACTTTGACATGCTAACATTTGTGGAACAACACAGCCCAGCATGAGCCATTGCTGGGCGGTGTTGTTCTACAAAGGCATGCGGTTCAAAGTGAAAGAGTGTCGTCAGTGGTCAGTACTTTGACATGCTAACATTTGTGGAACAACACAGCCCAGCATGAGCCATTGCTGGGCGGTGTTGTTCTACAAAGGCATGCGGTTTAAAGTGAAAGAGTGTCGTCAGTGGTCAGTACTTTGACATGCTAACATTTGTGGAACAACACAGCCCAGCATGAGCCATTGCTGGGCGGTGTTGTTCTACAAAGGCATGCGGTTCAAAGTGAAAGAGTGTCGTCAGTGGTCAGTACTTTGACATGCTAACATTTGTGGAACAACACAGCCCAGCATGAGCCATTGCTGGGCGGTGTTGTTCTACAAAGGCATGCGGTTCAAAGTGAAAGAGTGTCGTCAGTGGTCAGTACTTTGACATGCTAACATTTGTGGAACAACACAGCCCAGCATGAGCCATTGCTGGGCGGTGTTGTTCTACAAAGGCATGCGGTTCAAAGTGAAAGAGTGTCGTCAGTGGTCAGTACTTTGACATGCTAACATTTGTGGAACAACACAGCCCAGCATGAGCCATTGCTGGGCGGTGTTGTTCTACAAAGGCATGCGGTTCAAAGTGAAAGAGTGTCGTCAGTGGTCAGTACTTTGACATGCTAACATTTGTGGAACAACACAGCCCAGCATGAGCCATTGCTGGGCGGTGTTGTTCTACAAAGGCATGCGGTTCAAAGTTTCTTGAATTAAACATGGTTCTACTCACCTTGGTACGCTCAACACAATCTTATGCCGTCCACTTCATTTTTCCTCAACAATCCTATGAATAAGTCAAAAACACAGACTAGTGAATAGTAAATTCACACAATGAAAGTCTACTGTACATCATTACAAAAAGGATTTTTTGAAGAAAAAGGGGGTATCAGAATAGCTCTTTGGCCCATCATACATGTAGCCGCAAGGAGCTTTCATCCGTTACCACACGCGCCCGCATACATGCCCGCGCATGTATGCCTACACAAAGCTCCTTGGTAGTACCCGGTCACGGGTGGGGAAGCCCAACAAATAATAAACAATAGTAAGAAAAACAACAAACTAATGGGAGGGGAAGACAGGGATACATGAAAAACATTTAAAATAAAATAAAATAATACGACCGGGTTTATGGTGGAAGTCTGTCCGGATCCTCTTCTTCCCCCTGATAGGGCGTGGATGTCCTGGGAGGCTGGGGAGTATGTCGACTGGCCCTCGGTGCCCATGCTGTTGAAGAATGTGCGGCTGGTGGTGGAGGCATCTGGGGGGTGGGGTACATCCCTGTATATCCCTGGTACATCTGTGACTGACTGTACTGGGATGGGACTTGAGGAAGGGTACGATGCGTCCTTGTGGCTTGAGACGGCGGATATGGTGGATCACCAGCGTGTTGATGAGCTGGTACTGGGAGCTTATCATAGATCATCTGCAGTGTGGTTGCCATGACCTGTTGGCTGGAAGCGGAGTGTCGATGACTATCCGACATGTTCTTATTGCTTTCTGCCAAACATGTGTTTTTTTCCACAAGCTTGACCAAGGAATCGGACATGATGTTAAGTATGTTCCTATTCTCCCTACGATCTTCAATTATGATCTGTAGTATTGTGGCCGTGCTGTCGGAAATAGTCTTCTGCAGTTCATGCAGATTGTTGGACATTTTCTCCATTGTCCTCTCAATGTTGTCCAGTCTGCTTCCCACAACATTTGTGTATGTATCCTGGCGTGTCCCAATCTCTGATGCCAGGGTGTGAACCCTCTGAACAGTTGAGGGATTCTGCCCTTCCTGGATGTCTGCCACCACATTCATTTGGGCAGCTGAAAAGAAAATTAGACAATATTATCCACATTCATCATACATTTTTTGGAAGGTTCACAATTCAATTTACTCACGCAGGGATGTAGCAACTGGATCATCCTGCACTTCCACCTCGTCATCCTCTGACGACCCCTGTAGGAGATCCGGCCTGAAGTACGAACCAATCCCCGAAGCTAGTCCGCTGCTGGTTCGTGGCACCACTGTTTGCAAAATAAATTTTGGAAAAGTTGATAAACTTTACACAACTACTGCCCCCCCCCCCCCCCACAAAAAAAACAAACAAACCTTCTCCATCCTGTGATGCCGCTGCTCCAGGAGCTCCACTTGTCCTCGTTTCGGAAGACTTTTCAAGGGTCTGGCTGGATACATCTGCACGGCTGTCCTCAAACCCAAGAAAAGTTTAACCCTGTAGACTCAAACAGATCGAGTGATGGGTCCACAAGGGTTGTGTCTTGAGGCTCTTCAGTCACAGTCCCAGAGCTCCTGGAGAGACGACGATCTGGTGATGGCCTGCGCGCAGGAGCTGTAGTTTGGCGCCCATCTTGTGGTGTGGTCGCCGACGGTGTCTGGTGCACAGGTGATAGTCTGTGCACTGATGTCGTCTGGTGCACAGGTGACCAACTGCGCGATGACGAACTGTGGCGCACAGGTGACGATCTGTGTGCTCGCGATGCTTGCGGCGCAGTTGATGGTCCGCGCGCTGCTGCCGATGCCTGCTGCACAGGTAACGGTCCGTGCGCTGGCGATGTCCTGTGCGCAGGTGATGTCCTCTGGGCAGGTCTGTCTGAAAAAAAAAAAAAAACATTAGCACATACAAAAAATTTAAAAGGAAATACAGCTCATGTGAATGTATTCTTACCATCAGACCTCCTTTTGGACGGCTGGTCTCCCGCCTTCCTCCGTCTTCTGGGCGGTTCTTCCTCCTCGAGAAAGCCAGCAGGACGGCTGGAGTCCACACCTCCGCGAACTCCTTCGACCATGACAGGGTTCAAGCGCCTTCTAATAACGTTCTCCCAGGATAGCCACTTCAAATTGAGAGCCGGGCCACCTCCCGTAGCTGTCTCATGTCGGCGCTGAATCCCCATCTTCTTCTTGGTCTGTCTGCGGCAATCACTGTACCGCTTCAAGCAATTTCGGGTGCTCCGACGGTTTCCAGAAATTGCAGTTACTTGACTGGCGATGGATTCCCAGATGTTCCGCTTTACCTTAAATGCTGTTTTCTGTGCCCTTGATCCATACAAAACGTCGTAGGACCTGTCGACGCAATCCACTAGGACACAGTTTTCCGCCTCAGTGTATCTGGGTCCACGCGGCTTTTTCTGTCCTGCTTCTTCACCAGAGGCTTCCTCCTCCGACTGCTCCTCTGGCTGGCTTCTTGCCTTTAGGGATTAAAAAAAAAAAAAAAAAAATTTTATTAAGATCGGTATGTACCTGTGAGTGTCAGTATCCCTGGCATTGCGCACCTATTACAGTAGGTGTGCATGGCATTGCACAAACTACAGTGGGTAAAGTTTGATGCTATTTGTGTCTGCATGTGTGGTTAAGTACCTTTTTACTAGGCTTTTTCTTGGACTTCTCATGGGCCCTTGACGACCGCGGCTGGTCACTAGATGCCTGGTCGGTCGCATCCGCCTCCTGGGTTGGCTCCCACTCCTCATTGCTTTGCAGGGATAGATCCGAGGGGGTGGGGGAAGGGGCGGATCGGGTTGGTTTGTCCCTTGACATCTCTGTTATAAAAAAAAAAAACATACATGTATAAATGGCTGACCCTCACAAAATGGCTGCCCCTTACAAAATGGCTGCCCCTTACAAAATGTCGACCAGGCTGTCGACTAAACTTGCTCCAAATCACCCCAAAATGGCCAGAAAGCATCCCTGCACACTCAGGAGGCACCCCACAGCAAAATTAGGCGGGAAAACACATGTTTGAAAAACAATCAGCAGCACATGTCAACCTGGCTGTCGACTCAACTTGCTCCAAATCACCCCAAAATGGCCAGAAAGCATCCCTGCACACTCAGGAGGCACCCCACAGCAAAATTAGGTGGGAAAACACATGTTTGAAAAACAATCAGCAGCACATGTCAACCTGGCTGTCGACTAAACTTGCTCCAAATCACCCCAAAATGGCCAGAAAGCATCCCTGCACACTCAGGAGGCACCCCACAGCAAAATTAGGCGGGAAAACACATGTTTGAAAAACAATCAGCAGCACATGTCAACCTGGCTGTCGACTCAACTTGCTCCAAATCACCCCAAAATGGCCAGAAAGCATCCCTGCACACTCAGGAGGCACCCCACAGCAAAATTAGGCGGGAAAACACATGTTTGAAAAACAATCAGCAGCACATGTCAACCTGGCTGTCGACTCAACTTGCTCCAAATCACCCCAAAATGGCCAGAAAGCATCCCTGCACACTCAGGAGGCACCCCACAGCAAAATTAGGCGGGAAAACACATGTTTGAAAAACAATCAGCAGCACATGTCAACCTGGCTGTCGACTCAACTTGCTCCAAATCACCCCAAAATGGCCAGAAAGCATCCCTGCACACTCAGGAGGCACCCCACAGCAAAATTAGGCGGGAAAACACATGTTTGAAAAACAATCAGCATCACATGTCAACCTGGCTGTCGACTCAACTTGCTCCAAATCACCCCAAAATGACCAGAAAGCATCCCTGCACACTCAGGAGGCACCCCACATCAAAATTAGGCAGGAAAACACATGTTTGAAAAACAATCAGCAGCACATGTCAACCTGGCTGTCGACTAAACTTGCTCCAAATCACCCCAAAATGGCCAGAAAGCATCCCAACACACTCAGGGGGTACACCAATGCTAATAGAAGACCCAAAAAAGTCAATTAAAGAAAAAAAAAACGTGAAAAACTACCCCAAAACACAAGTCTCCCCCCAAAAATGCAGCAACACAAGCAAGGGGCTATACACATACCTGCACACATGCACACATGCACAAACACCCCATGTACACCTCATGGCAACCCCCACTACACAAACACATACATGCAACACCAGACACACATGTGGTACTTACCTACAACTGTAGTAAAAGCTCCTAAAATGGCTCTGCTCCGGGGTAACAGGAATCCTCCTGACTGTCCTGGAATAAAGCCTGCTGGGGTGTCCAAAGATATCCACAGCAAACAACCAAATTGCTAGCTCTGCACCTCCTCACACCTCTCTGCAGGTTCACAAAATGGCTGCAGAGCACATGCAACAAACAAGCCCTAATATAGTGCTGCTTTGGGCGGGAAGGCGAATTCAGTACGCCCACTGATCGCCGATTGGCCGGAATCCGCCTGCAGGAGGGGCGAATCATTTTTTCATTGCATATTGCGAATCCAGGGTCCCGGCGACAGGGCTGCGGCTGGCGATAGCGGGCGAATCATACAGAGGCGGATCTAATGACGCGATTCGCCCGCTATTGCATATACCCCTTTGTATTGCTCTTCTGGTGACAATGTAGTTTGTTTTTGTCAATTACCATTTTAATAATAGGGTAAAGAAAATTAAGTGGATTTTTGAAAGAAAACAATACTGTCAATATACTATTAAAACAAATTAAAACAGTAAAAGTTATTGTACTTTAAGTAAAAATAAAAGAGCCAAAATATCAATCCCAGTTTTGGATTACTTTAATTAACAAAAAAAATGCATATAGCAGAGGACAGTTGCAATCTGCCTACCTCTGGGTTATAGGCCCAGCATGCTTCCATTGTAGTCCTCTGCTGCACATGTAAGTGCAAGAGATCCTGAAGCACTCACTCATCATGGGAAAGTACCAATGTGTTTCTTCATTGGTTGATGGAAGGAACATCTTACAAAAACTCTCCAGATTATTGACTTTTTAAAGTTTTTCTAGGAAACGTTCTAGATGAATGCTTATTAGCCTTTGTCAGTATGTACTTTCGCAAAGTGTCTCTGAGGCGCAAATAGTTAGCATGTTCAGTTGTTAACCAAAAGGTTGGTGGTTCAATCCCACCTAGGGACGTAATTGACCTTGTTATCAGATTTTGGTGATCTTTAAGTAGACAAGTAAAGATTTCAAACCACATCTTATGGTGTAGGGTACCTGGCCTTCTCTGATGTAATCAGAGTTAGATTTGATTAAGTGATTTTATAAAAAAAACAGCCACGAAGCACAATTTAGCAGTGGGTTGCAGAGAAAAAGAAATATGCTGGCAGAAAAATCCAATTGAGTGATTAAACAGCTCTTCATTTTCTGGCTTTATTTTTATGCTAACAAATTTGTTCTCTGAAAAGTGTCCACGAAGCCAAGTCTCTGATTAACACCTTTGTAGGGATGGTTTTTAACCTATTATTAAATTAAACTTGCTTCATTGGAAAGGCAGCAAGATGCATCCTCATTTCAATGTCTACTGAAATAATACAGGTTGACACCAGGAAACATTAACGTCACTGCATCCTTGCTGCTTCCTCATGGGGAAGTCTGTTTAATGTGAAAACAAGGTGATATCTAATCATCACACAGGTAAGGAATTAAGAAAATCTTTCTTTATGGGTGAAGATGTTTCTCACAAAATCGTTACCTCAATGCATCATTGAAATTCAAGCTGAAAAGATGATTTTAATATATCACTTGTACATTTTGTATTGCTCTTCTGGTGACAATGTAGTTTGTTTTTGTCACTTACCATTTTAATAATAGGGTAAAGAAAATTAAGTGGATTTTTGAAAGAAAACAATACTGTCAATATACTATTAAAACAAATTAAAACAGTAAAAGTTATTGTACTTTAAGTAAAAATAAAAGAGCCAAAATATCAATCCCAGTTTTGGATTACTTTAATTAACAAAAAAAATGCATATAGCAGAGGACAGTTGCAATCTGCCTACCTCTGGGTTATAGGCCCAGCATGCTTCCATTGTAGTCCTCTGCTGCACATGTAAGTGCAAGAGATCCTGAAGTACTCACTCATCATGGGAAAGTACCAATGTGTTTCTTCATTGGTTGATGGAAGGAACATCTTACAAAAACTCTCCAGATTATTGACTTTTTAAAGTTTTTCTAGGAAACGTTCTAGATGAATGCTTATTAGCCTTTGTCAGTATGTACTTTCGCAAAGTGTCTCTGAGGCGCAAATAGTTAGCGTGTTCAGTTGTTAACCAAAAGGTTGGTGGTTCAATCCCACCTAGGGACGTAATTGACCTTGTTATCAGATTTTGGTGATCTTTAAGTAGACAAGTAAAAATTTCAAACCACATCTTATGGTGTAGGGTACCTGGCCTTCTCTGATGTAATCAGAGTTAGATTTGATTAAGTGATTTTATAAAAAAAACTGCCACGAAGCACAATTTAGCAGTGGGTTGCAGAGAAAAAGAAATATGCTGGCAGAAAAATCCAATTGAGTGATTAAACAGCTCTTCATTTTCTGGCTTTATTTTTATGCTAACAAATTTGTGCTCTGAAAAGTGTCCACAAAGCCAAGTATCTGATTAACACCTTTGTAGGGATGGTTTTTCACCTATTATTAAATTAAACTTGCTTCATTGGAAAGGCAGCAAGTGATGTCATCCAAGCAGTGGGTCAAAGTTGGCTTCAAACCTCGTCTGCTTATGAAAAGAGAAAAGGGGTATGCAGGGCATGGCGGCCTTTTGCGGTGCTTGGATGACCCCTAGTTCGCATTAAATAATGCAGTCGAGTTTCCCACATTTGGGGAAATCACAGGGGTCAGCATACCCAGAATGCAATGAATGAACCGCACCCTGGGAGAACAGTCTTCATGACCATGGTATCTCCTATGCAAAATAAGTATGATTTGGGATAGGGCTGGGGAGGGCCGCTGCTCAGGCACATCTCTGTCAAGTAAAGGAGATTCAACTGAGGCAGCACAAGGGAACTCTTATCTGGGGACAACAACTGCAGGGAGAACACATATTTTCAGATGAACATGGGAGGGCAGAAGGCTGCCTAATACTGAAGCACCCCCAAACAACAAACCAAATGCAACAACTAGTGCAAGCATTCCTGGGGGAAGGCCTGCAGCAGATGGATTTGCATATGGCGATGTCATCCAAGCAGAGGGTCAAAGTTGGCTTCAACCCTCGTCTGCATATGAAAAGAGAAAAGATGCGTGCAGGGCATGGCGGCCTTTTGCGGCACTTGGATGACCCCTAGTTCGCATTAAACACCTCCACCCTCCGTCGGTGTGGGGCTCATGTTGGCTATGCCCCAGCCCCTGAAGCATTCAAGCTGATTTCTTGCAGCAGCTGGGCACTGTAACAGCTCCAGAGCTGCTCTGTAAGGCAAGTAAAAGGGTGTGGGCCCTGCAGCACTACCTGTAGTTCGCATTGTGCGAGACCCCTAGTTCGCATTAAACACCCCCACCCTCCTTCAGTGTGGGGCTCATGTTGGCCATGCCCCAGCCCCTGAAGCATTCACGCTGATTTCTTGCAGCAGCTGGGCACTGTAACAGCTCAAGAGCTGCTCTGTAAGGCAAGTAAAAGGGTGTGGGCCCTGCAGCACTACTTGTAGTTTGCATTGTGCATTGGAAGGCACAAAGTAAGCAGACGGGAGGAGAAGTCAGGATAGTGCACAAGGGTATAGACGGGAGGGGCTCAAGAAAAAAGAAGTGGAAACAGACAGCAAACTAGGCTTCCAATGCACAATGCAAACTACAGGTAGTGCTGCAGGGCCCACACCCTTTTACTTGCCTTACAGAGCAGCTCTGGAGCTGTTTAATCACTCAATTGGATTTTTCTGCCAGCATAATTTTTCTCTTACGTCCTAGAGGATGCTGGGGACTCCGTAAGGACCATGGGGGATAGACGGGCTCCGCAGGAGACATGGGCACTTTAAGAAAGACTTTAGATCTGGGTGTGCACTGGCTCCTCCCTCTATGCCCCTCCTCCAGACCTCAGTTTACTACTGTGCCCAGAGGAGACTGGGTGCTTTTCAGGGAGCTCTCCTGAGTTTCCTGACAGAAAGTATATTTGTTAGATTTTTTTATTTTCAGGGAGCCTGCTGGCAACAGACTCCCTGCATCGAGGGGCGGAGGGGAGAGATGCACACATACTTCTGTGAGTTGATAGGCTCTGCTTCTTAGGCTACTGTACAGCATTAGCTCCAGAGGGATCGGTACGCAGGTCTCACCCTCGCCGTCCGTCCCAGAGCCGCGCCGCCGTCCCCCTCGCAGAGCCGGAAGATAGAAGCCGGGTGAGTATGAGAAGAAAAGAAGACTTCAGAGGCGGCGGAAGACTTCATGATCTTCACTGAGGTAACGCACAGCAGTAAAGCTGTGCTCCATTGCTCCCATACACCTCACACACGGCAGTCAGTGTAAGGGTGAAGGGCGCAGGGGGGACGCCCTGGGCAGCAATATAGACCTCTCTTTGGCAAAATAAATATATATGCAGCTAGGCACTGTATATATATATAAGAGCCCCCGCCATTTTTTTACTATATTTGAGCGGGACAGAAGCCCGTCGCTGAGGGGGTGGGGCTTCTCCCTCAGCACTCACCAGCGCCATTTTCTCCACAGCACCGCTGAGGGGAAGCTCCACGGACTCTCCCCTGCTTATACCACGGTAGAAAGAGGGTCTTAAAGAAGAGGGGGGCACATAATTAGGCGCATATATATATGGAAATACAGCGCTACTGGGTAAACATAAAATTATTGTGTTTTTTTCCTGGGTCATATAGCGCTGGGGTGTGTGCTGGCATACTCTCTCTCTCTGTCTCTCCAAAGGGCCTTGTTGGGGAACTGTCCTCAGATAAGAGGATTCCCTGAGTGTATGGTGTGTCGGTACACGTGTGTCGACATGTCTGAGGTAGAAGGCTCTCCTAGAGAGGAGCAGGAGCAAATTAATGTGGTGTCTCCATCGACAACGCCGACACCTGACTGGATGGATATGTGGAATGTTTTAAGTGCTAATGTAAACTTATTACACAAGAGATTAGACAAAGCTGAAGCTAGGGAACAGTCAGGGAGTCAACCCATGCCTGTCCCTATGTCGCAGGGACCTTCGGGGTCTCAAAAGCGCCCACTATCCCAAATAGTTGACACAGATACCGACACGGATTCTGACTCCAGTGTCGACTACGATGATGCAAAGTTACAGCCAAAATTGGCTAAATGTATTCGATATATGATTATTGCAATAAAAGATGTTTTGCACATCACAGAGTCCCCTGTCCCTGACACGAGGGTACACATGTATAAGGGAAAGAAACCTGAGATAACCTTTCCCCCCTCACATGAGTTGAACGAATTATGTGAAAAAGCTTGGGAATCTCCAGACAAAAAGCTGCAGATTCCCAAAAGGATTCTTATGGCGTATCCTTTCCCGCCAATGGACAGGATACGGTGGGAATCCTCCCCTAGGGTGGATAAAGCATTGACACGCTTATCCAAAAAGGTAGCGCTGCCATCCCAGGATACGGCTACCATCAGGGACCCTGCTGACCGCAAGCAGGAGGTTACCCTAAAGTCCATTTACACACATTCTGGTACCTTACTCAGACCGGCGATTGCGTCGGCCGGGGTTGTAGCGCGGTGGCAGCATGGACAGATACCTTATCAGCAGAGATTGAGACCCTAGATAAGGATGCTATGTTATTGACCATAGGGCATATAAAAGATGCTGTCCTATATATGAGAGATGCTCAAAGTGACATTAGTCTACTGGGTTCTAGAATAAACGCTATGTCGATTTCTGCTAGACGAGTCCTATGGACCCGGCAATGGACAGGTGATGCCGACTCAAAAAGGCATATGGAGGTTTTACCTTACAGGGGTGAGGAATTGTTTGGGGAAGGTCTCTCGGACCTAGTCTCCACAGCTACAGCTGGTAAATCAAATTTTTTGCCTTATATTCCCTCACAGCCTAAGAAAGCACCACATTATCAAATGCAGTCCTTTCGATCACAGAGAAACAAGAAAGTACGAGGTGCGTCCTTTCTTGCCAGAGGTAAGGGCAGAGGGAAGAAGCTGCACAACACAGCTAGTTCCCAGGAACAGAAGTCCTCCCTGGCCTCTACAAAATCCACCGCATGACGCTGGGGCTCCGCTAAAGGAGTCCGCCCAGTTGGGGGCACGTCTTCGAGTTTTCAGCCACATCTGGGTTCATTCGCAGGTGGATACCTAGGCAATAGAAATTGTTTCTCAGGGTTACAAGCTGAAATTCGAAGAAGTGCCTCCTCGCCGGTTTTTCAAATCGGCCCTACCATCTTCTCCCCAGGAAAGGGAGATAGTGTTAAATGCAATTCACAAATTGTATCTTCAACAGGTGGTGGTCAAGGTTCCCCTGCTTCAACAAGGAAAGGGAAATTATTCGACCCTGTTTGTAGTCCCAAAACCGGACGGTTTGGTCAGACCCATATTAAATTTAAAATCCCTGAACCTATACTTGAAAAGGTTCAAGTTCAAGATGGAATCGCTAAGAGCGGTCATCGCCAGCCTAGAAGGGGGGGATTTTATGATATCTCTGGACATAAAGGATGCATACCTTCATGTACTCATTTATCCACCTCATCAGGCGTACCTAAGATTTGCGGTACAGTATTGTCATTACCAATTTCAGACGTTGCCGTTTGGTCTCTCCAGAATTTTCTCCGAGAATTTTCACCAAGGTAATGACGGAAATTATGGTGCTCCTGCGAAAGCAAGGTGTCACAATTATCCCGTACTTGAACGATCTCCTCATAAAAGCGAGATCAAGAGAGCAGTTGCTGAACAGCGTATAACTTTCACTGAAGGTGTTACAGCAACACGGCTGGATTCTCAATATCCCGAAGTCGCAGTTGGTTCCTACGACTCGTCTGACTTTGCTTGGGCATTATTCTGGATACGGACCAGAAAAGGGTTTATCTTCCGATAGAAAAGGCCCAGGAACTCATGACTCTGGTCAGGAACCTATTGAAACCAAAACAGGTGTCAGTGCATCACTGCACTCGAGTCCTGGGAATGATGGTGGCATCATACGAGGCCATTCCCTTCGGCAGGTTCCATGCGAGGATCTTGCAATGGGACCTACTGGACAAATGGTCTGGGTCACATCTACAGATTCATCAGTTGATCACCCTGTCCCCCAGGGCCAGGGTATCTCTCCTGTGGTGGCTGCAGAGTGCTCACCTTCTAGAGGGCCGCAGGTTCGGCATTCAGGACTGGATCCTGGTGACCACGAACGCGAGCCTCCGAGGTTGGGGAGCAGCCACACAGGGAAGAAATTTCCAAGGTCTTTGGTCAAGTCAGGAGACTTGTCTTCACATCAACATCCTGGAGCTAAGGGCCATATACAACGCCCTATGTCAAGCGGAGACCTTACTTCGCGACCAACCAGTTCTGATCCAGTCAGACAACGTCACCGCAGTAGTTCATGTAAACCGCCAAGGCGGCACAAGGAGCAGAGTGGCGATGGCGGAAGCAACCAGAATTCTTCGCTGGGCGGAGAATCATGTAAGCGCACTGTCAGCAGTGTTCATTCCGGGAGTGGACAACTGGGAAGCAGACTTCCTCAGCAGACACGACCTACATCCAGGAGAGTGGGGACTCCATCAGGAAGTCTTCGCACAGATTGCAAGTCGGTGGGGACTGTTCCAGATAGACATGATGGCGTCCCGCCTCAACAAAAAGCTACAGAGGTATTGCACCAGGTCAAGAGACCCTCAGGCAGTAGCTGTAGACGCCCTAGTGACACCGTGGGTGTTCCGGTCGGTCTATGTATTTCCTCCTCTACCTCTCATACCCAAGGTGTTGATAATAGTAAGAAAAAGAGGAGTAAGAACAATTCTCATTGTTCCAGATTGGCCGCGAAGGACCTGGTATCCAGATCTGCAGGAAATGCTCACAGAAGATCCGTGGCCACTTCCTCTAAGACAGGACCTGTTGCAACAGGGGCCCTGTCTGTTCCAAGACTTACCGCAGCTGCGTTTGACGGCATGGCGGTTGAACGCCGGATCCTAGCGGAAATGGGTATTCCAGATGAGGTCATTCCTACGCTAATAAAGGCTAGGAAGGACGTGACATCTAAACATTATCACTGTATATGGCGAAAATATGTTTCTTGGTGTGAGGCCAGGAATGCTCATACGGAAGAATTCCACCTGGGCCACTTCCTTCACTTCCTACAAACTGGAGTGAATTTGGGCCTAAAATTAGGCTCTATTAAGGTTCAGATTTTGGCCTTATCCATTTTCTTTCAAAAGGAATTGGCCTCTCTTCCTGAAGTAAGTACAAACTTTTGTGAAGGGAGTACTGCATATTCAGCCTCCTTTTGTACCTCCGGTGGTCCCTTGGGACCTTAACGTGGTGTTAAGGTTATGGTTTGAACCACTTAAAATGGTGGAGTTTAAATATCTCACTTGGAAGGTGGTCATGTTATTAGCCTTGGCTTCCGCTAGGCGAGTGTCGGAATTAGCAGCTTTATCACATAAAATCCCCTATCTGGTTTTCCATATGGATAGAGCGGAATTGCAGACCCGTCCTCAATTCCTGCTAAAAGTGGACTCATCCTTTCATATGAACCAACCTATTGTGGTGCCTGTGGCTACGCGTGACTTGGAGGATTCCGAGTCCCTTGATGTGGTCAGGGCTTTGAAAATTTACGTGGCCAGAACGGCTAGAGTCAGAAAAACAGAAGCACTGTTTGTCCTGTATGCAGCCAACAAGATTGGCACCCCTGCTTCAAAGCAGACTATTGCTCTCTGGATCTGTAACACGATTCAGCAGGCGCATTCTATGGCGGGATTGCCGTTGCTTAATTCAGTCAAGGCCCATTCCACTAGGAAGGTGGGCTCTTCTTGGGCAGCTGCCCGAGGGGTCTCGGCACTACAGCTGTGCCGAGCTGCTACTTGGTCGGGTTCAAACACCTTTGCAAAGTTCTATAAGTTTGATACCCTGGCTGAGGAGGACCTCCTGTTTGCTCAATCGGTGCTGCAGAGTCATCCGCAGGAGCCCGTTTGGGAGCTTTGGTATAATCCCCATGGTCCTTACGGAATCCCCAGCATCCTCTAGGACGTAAGAGAAAATAAGATTTTAAACCTACCGGTAAATCTTTTTCTCGTAGTCCGTAGAGGATGCTGGGTGCCCGTCCCAAGTGCGGACTACTTCTGCAAGACTTGTATATAGTTATTGCTTACATAAGGGTTATATGTTAGTTTTCATCGGTCTTGGACTGATGCTATGTTGTTTTCATACTGTTAACTGGGTAGTATATCACAAGTTATACGGTGTGATTGGTGTGGCTGGTATGAATCTTGACCTTGGATTAACAAAAATCCTTTCCTCGTACTGTCCGTCTCCTCTGGGCACAGTTTCTCTAACTGAGGTATGGAGGAGGGGCATAGAGGGAGGAGCCAGTGCACACCCAGATCTAAAGTCTTTCTTAAAGTGCCCATGTCTGCTGCGGAGCCCGTCTATCCCCCATGGTCCTTACGGAGTCCCCATCATCCTCTACGGACTACGAGAGAAAAAAATTTACCGGTAGGTTTAAAATGTTATTTTTTTCTCTGCAACCCACTGCTAAATTGTGCTTCCTAGCTGTTTTTTATAAAATCACTTAATTAAATCTAACTCTGATTACGTCAGAGAAGGCCAGGTACCCTACACCATAAAAGGGGGTTTGAAATTTTGACTTGTCTACTTAAAGATCACCAAAATCTGATCACAAGGTCAATTACATCCCTGGGTGGGATTGAACCACCAACCTTTTGATTAATAGCCCATGTAAGTGAAAGAGATCCTGAAGCACTCACTCATCATGGGAAAGTACCAATGTGTTTCTTACAAAAATTCTCCAGATTATTGACTTTTTAAAGTTTTTCTAGGAAACGTTCTAGATGAATGCTTATTAGCCTTTGTCAGTATTTACTTTTGCAAGGTGTCTATGTGGCGCAATCGGTTAGCATGTTTGGCTATTAACCAAAAGGTTGGTGGTTCAATCCCACCCAGGGATGTAATTGACCTTGTAATCAGATTTTGGTGATCTTTAAGTAGACAAGTCAAAATTTCAAACCCCCTCTTATGGTGTAGGGTACCTGGCCTTCTCTGATGTAATCAGAGTTAGATTTAATTAAGTGATTTTATAAAAAAAACAGCTAGGAAGCACAATTTAGCAGTGGGTTGCAGAGAAAAAAAATTATGCTGGCAGAAAAGTCCAATTGAGTGACGAAACAGCTCTTCATTTTCTGATTTTATGTTTATGCTAACAAATTTGCTCTCTGAAAAGTGTCCACAAAGCCAAGTCTCTGATTAACACCTTTGTAGGAATGGTTTTTCACCTATTACTGAATTAAACTTGCTTCATTGGAAAGGCAGCAAGATGCATCCTCATTTCAATGTCTACTGAAATAATACAGGTTGACACCAGGAAACATAAACGTCACTGCATCCTTGCTGCTTCCTCATGGGGAAGTCTGTTTAATGTGAAAACAAGGTGATATCTAATCAGCACACAGGTAAGGAATTAAGAAAATCTTTCTTTATGGGTGAAGATGTTTCTCACAAAATTGTTGCACCAAAGCATCATTGAAATTCAAGCTGGAAAGATGATTTTAATATATCACTTGTACATTTTGTACTGCTCTTCTGGTGACAATGTAGTTTGTTTTTGTCAATTACCATTTTAATAATAGGGTAAAGAAAATTAAGTGGATTTTTGATAGAAAACAATACTGTCAATATACTATTAAAACAAATTAAAATGGTAAAAGTTATTTTACTTTAAGTAAAAATAAAAGAGCCAAAATATCAATCCCAGTTTTGGATTACTATAATTAACAAAAAACAATGCATATAGCAGAAGATAGTTTCAATCTGCCTACCTCTGGGTTATGGGCCCAGCATGCTTCCGTTGCAGTACTTTGCTGCTCATGTAAGTGCAAGAGATCCTGAAGCACTCACTCATCATGGGAAAGTAGCAATGTGTTTCTTACCAAAACTCTCCAGATTATTGACTTTTTAAAGTTTTTCTAGGAAACGTTCTAGATGAATGCTTATTAGCCTTTGTCAGAATGGACTTTTACGAGGTGTCTCTGTGGTGCAATCGGTTAGCATGTTTGGCTATTAACCAAAAGGTTGGTGGTTCAATTCCACCCAGGGATGTAATTAACCTTGTGATCAGATTTTGGTGATCTTTAAGTAGACAAGTCAAAATTTCAAACCCCCTCTTATGGTGTAGGGTACCTGGCCTTCTCTGATGTAATCAGAGTTAGATTTAATTAAGTGATTTTATAAAAAACAGCTAGGAAGCACAATTTAGCAGTGGATTGCAGAGAAAAAAAAATTATGCTGGCAGAAAAGTCCAATTGAGTGATTAAACAGCTCTTCATTTTCTGACTTTATTTTTATGCTAACAAATTTGCTCTCTGAAAAGTGTCCACAAAGCCAAATCTCTGATTAACACCTTTGTAGGAATGTTTTTTCACCTATTACTGAATTAAACTTGCTTCATTGGAAAGGCAGCAAGACGCATCCTCATTTCAATGTCTACTGAAATAATACAGGAAACCAGGAAACATAAACGTTACTGCATCCTTGCTGCTTTCTCATGTGGAAGTCTGTTTAATGTGAAAACAAGGTAATATCTAATCAGCACACAGGTAAGGAATTAAGAAAATCTTTCTTTATGGGTGAAGATGTTTCTCACAAAATTGTTGTCCGAATGCATCATTGAAATTCAAGATGGAAGATGATTTTAATATATCACTTGTACATTTTGCATTGCTCTTCTGATGACAATGTAGTTTGTTTTTGTCAATTACCATTTCAGTAATAGGGTAAAGAAAATTAAGTGGATTTTTTAAAGAAAACAATGCTGTCAATATACTATTAAAACAAATTAAAATGATAAAAGTTATTGTACTTTAAGTAAAAATAAAAGAGCCAAAATATCAATCCCAGTTTTTGATTACTTTAATTATAAAAAAAAAATGCACATAGCAGAGGATAGTTTCGATCAATCGACCTCTGGGTTATGGGCCCAGCATCCTTCCATTGCACTACTCTGCTGCTCATGGAAGTCTGAGAGATCCTGAAGACTAAATTGATTAAAGGCCTAAAAGTACTGGACTATAAGGAAAGACTTACTAGGCTGAATATGTATACACTAGAAAAGAGGTGCCTAAGAGGAGATATTATTAATATCTTCAAATATGTAAAGATACATAACAAAGAGTTATCAGAGGAATTATTTATTAAAAGAACACGTGGTCACTCGCTGCGACTGGAGGAAAGTTCAGAACGCAATGGAGGAAAGGGTTCTTCACTGTTAGGGCAATCAGGATGTGGAATTCCCTGCCAGGGAAGGTGGTAATGGCGGACTCTGTAATTGGATTTAAAAAAGGAATGGATACATTTCTGAATGAAAAAGCTATCCAAGGTTATAATACTTAAAATATCAACATGGTTAATCCGGGGGTAACATGAGTTTTAGTAGCTAACTAGTCATAAAACATTATTCAGCAAGTATGTAGAATCATCACAACTTAAAACAGGTTGAACACGATGGGCAATTTGCCTCTATTCAACCTCAAAAACTATGTTACTATATGTTACTATATTACTGTAGTATATAGAACACCACAATGCAATGAGCAGTGATAGTGAGCACTGATGAGGATACTAGAACTGACACTGAGCAGCAAGATGCAGCACTGGACTATTAGTAATGTACTGTAGTATGCTGAGCACCACAATGCAGCACAAGACAATGAGCAGTGATACTGAGCACTGATGAGGATACTACTGAGAACTGACACTGAGCAAGAGAGACACACTACTAGTATTACTGAGCAGCAATAGGTAACCACTGATACTGAGCACTGATATTGAGATTTCCACTGAGAGAACATAGCCACGTCCTCTCCGCTCTCTCTTCAATGCACGAGTAAAAATGGCGGCAACGCGCAGCTCTAATTATAATATCCGAATCTCGCGAGAATCCGACAGCGGGATGATGACATTTTCCCTTGTTCAGGTTTTCCGAGTCAGGCGGGAACAACCGAGCCTGCCTCAGACCAGTGTAAACCACGTGGAGTTCGTGGGGAATTCGGTTCTCGGAGAACCGAACCCGCTCCTCTCTACCTTATACCCATCAATTTTTTTTATTTTCAATCTAAGCCCCTGCAGTTTTCTGTAAGCATCTGCTTCGCTATGATGATCAACAAGTCACAAGGGCCAAACACTCAGGGCTTGAGGCATAGATCTTTGGACCAGCTGCTACAAGCATGGCAGAGGTGTCACTATCACTGGTGACACCCAGAGAGGTGGCAAGGGAGATTGTAATGCAGTACGTGCAAATAAGCAGCGCAATGGTAAAAAGGAGGCATGATTTCATAGGTAGGGGCGTGGCCTGGTGGCCTGAATCTACATTTTATTGCTCCGGGTGTCCCGGGGGTTGGGGGCTGCACCCGGGGACTAGTGTGTAAGCGGTGCTGGCTCCTGCACAGTGACAGGGCATGGCCACCCAGTATGACACCTCCCTTCTTGACCATGCTGTAATTGCAGTCGCACTGCAGTTCAGCGTGATCATAAACAATGGTGTAGCCTCCTGCTGGTGCAGACTGTATGTGCGCGCAGGAAGCCGCCACCATTTTTGTGATCACAGCGGCTGAATGTGATGTCATACAGCCGCTGTGACCACGCCCCCTGTGTCTCCTCCATTGCAGACCCCATTTTGAAGCCTTGCCCCCGCACTGCTCCATCCCTGACTTGGAAATGGAGTGTTGCTGACCCCACTCTCCCCCCCTGCCCCGATTGACAGGCAGAGGCGATCGCATGCAGGCACATGCGTATGATCTTAGCAATTTTTGCAGTTGGATCGCTTATTGTGATTGCAATCCAACCTGAATCAGGCCCTATTACCTATCACAATGCGCTGCGGGCAGTACAAAATTGGGTTAATATAGGAGAAAAACCCCCAGACCTGTGCTCCTTAACTGTACCTGGTGGCTAGTGGAGCGGCTGCCCAGTAATCAGTGTCCACCCCAGTGCGCACACGGCCCACCCCCTACGGCCACGCTCCCCTTAATCAGCGGCCTCGTGATCCGGAAGGGCGGTGTGTGTGTGACTGACCTTAGGAAGAAACCGGAGCCTCCGCTGCAGTGACCCAGCAACCAGGGCACGGGAGTATACAGCGCCGCTGGGAGTGATGAAGCTGCAGTAAAGATGTCTATTAGACCTAGCCTGCTGCAGCCCTTGTAGATTCTCATAAAACAAGTTCTTCTTTTCTTGTCAAAATTAATAGCTAAGAATAGGCTGCCTGAGGCAGGCCCCTGTTAAGTGGCCTGCTACTGAAGGCACCAACTACAAACTGAGCTCCCTGTTCATGGAAGCGGGGTTATAGAGGAGGATGCGCTGAGCATCTTGGGAACAGTCAAAAGCTTTGAGCCGGTTGGTGCCTCAGATCAAGATCCTACTCTACACCCCAATGTGAATCCTTGTGGAGTCCAGTGTACCCCACAGAAGAAATTAATGTGTCACACCCATTGGCAGCAACCTTAGAATAGCTGCTGACGGGCACAATTGAGAAAGGAAGGGGGGGGGCATTTGAATCCAGCACATAGATGCAATTCAAATATGTAATTTGTACCTTCCTATTTTAAAATATAATGGATGAACCTCACCCTGTGAGAACAATCTTCATGATCAAGATATCTAATATGTAAAATAAGTATGAATTGGGATAGGGCTGGGGAGGGTGGCAGCTCGGGCAGCCCCTCCCCCGTCAAGTTAAGGAGATTCAACTGAGGAAGCACAAGGGAACTCTCGTCTGGGGACAACAACTGCAGGGAGACCACATCTTTTCAGATGAACATGGGAGGGCGGAAGGCTGCCTAATACTGAAGCACCATCAAATATCAAACCATATCCAACAACTAGTACAAGCATTCCTGGGGGAAGGTCTGCAGCAGACGGATTTGCATACGGTGATGTCATCCAAGCAGTGGGCCAAAGTTGGCTGGAACACTCATCTGCATATAAAAAGAGAAAAGGGGCATGCAGGGCATGGCGGCCTTTTGCAGTGCTTGGATGACCCCTAGTTCGCATTAAACACCCCCACCCTCCTTTGGTGTGGGGCTCATGTTGGCCATGCCCCATCCCCTGAAGCATTCATGCTGATTTCTTGCAGCAGCTGGGCACTGTAACAGCTCCAGAGCTGCTCTGTAAGGCAAGTAAAAGGGTGTGGGCCCTGCAGCACCACATGTAGTTCGCATTGTGCGTTGGAAGGCACAAAGTAAGCAGACGGGAGGAGAAGTCAGGATAGTACACAAGGGCATCCTTTTCTCTTAGTCCGTAGAGGATGCTGGGGTCACATTAAGAACCATGGGGTATAGACGGGATCCGCAAGAGACATGGGCACTTTAAGACTTTCAAAGGGTGTGAACTGGCTCCTCCCTCTATGCCCCTCCTCCAGACTCCAGTTATAGGAACTGTGCCCAGGGAGACGGACATTTCGAGGAAAGGATTTATTGTTAAACTAAGGTGAGCATCTTACCAGCTCACACCTTAAGCATGCCGCAGAACGTGGCATTCAACAGAACACAAGCCAACGGCATGAACAATTGCAGCAAAAAGCTGAGCAGAACCGTAACACAACATGTGTATAACCACAAGTAATTACTGCAGACACAGTATGGACTGGGACGGGTGCCCAGCATCCTCTACGTACTAAGAGAAAAGGATTTACCGGTAGGTATTAAAATCCTATTTTCTCATATGACCTAGAGGATGCTGGGGTCACATTAAGAACCATGGGGTTATACCAAAGCTCTTGAACGGGTGGGAGAGTGCGAACGACTCTGCAGCACCGAATGACCCAACTTGAGGTTATCATCAGCCAAGGTATCAAACTTGTAAAACTTAGCAAAAGTGTTTACTAAATAGCTGCTCGGCAAAGTTGCAATGCCGAGACTCCCCGACCAGCTGCCCAGGATGAACCCACCTTTCTAGTAGAATGGGTCTTCACCTAATTCAGTAACGGCAATCCTGCCGTGGAATGAGCATGCTGAATCTTACCACAGATCCAGCGCATAATGGTCTGCATGGAAGCAGGACACCCAATCCTGTTGGGAGCATACAGGACAAACAGAGCCTCTGTTTTCCTAATCTGTACCGTTCTGGTGACATAAATTTTCAAAGTTCTGACCACAGCCAGAGACTTTGACTCAACGAAGGTGTCAGTGGCCAAAGGCACCATGTGGAAAGATGAACCACCTTTGGCAGAAATTGTTGACGTGTCCTCAATTCTGCTCTATCTTCATGAAAGATCAAATAAAGGCTCTTGTGATACTGCATGGTTTGTACTGTTTTCCATGTGCTCCCAGATCTTTCAAGCAAGTAGCATGGTCAAGAAAGTTCTGTTTGAAAAGAAACAAACATTTACTGTCATTGTTATGCAAATAAACTTACATTAAAGCTAACAAGAAAGCACACTCGTTCTGTCTTTAAACTGATAAAAGAAACCCCAATAATATGGGGCATGCAAAAATTGAGATAAAACTCAGTTTTGCTCCTCTCCACGGAAATCTTTAATAAAAGGCGAAATATTTGTTAGTTCTGAAGAGAAACCAGAGCATGACCAAGATTCCACCTGTCGCCTGAGTGCCATGCCAGCAGTTCTCATTCAGCTCAAAGTAAGCACCCAATTTGAATGAAAGAAAGCAGATTTCTCACCAGGCTTCCCCTTGCTATAAACATCGTTTGTACTCTTTTCCATGTGCTCCCAGATCTTTCAAACAATTAGTGTGGTCAAGAAAGTTCTGTTTGAAAAGAAACAAACATTTACTGTCATTTCTATG
Source organism: Pseudophryne corroboree (assembly GCF_028390025.1). NCBI lineage: Eukaryota > Metazoa > Chordata > Amphibia > Anura > Myobatrachidae > Pseudophryne > Pseudophryne corroboree. Next base: position 1,835,065 of record NW_026970570.1, read on the forward strand.
CAAATGAGCTTACATTAAAGCACACTCGTTCTATCTTTAAACCGATAAAATAAAACCCCAATAAGATGGGGCATGCAAAAATTGAGATAAAACTCCGTTTTGTTCCTCTCCACGGAAATCTTTAGTAAAAGGCGAAAGATTTGTTCGTTCTGAAGAGAAACCACAGCATGACCAAGATTCTACCTGTCGCCTGAGTGCCATGCCAGCAGTCCTCATTCAGCTCAAAGTGAGCACCCAATTTGAAAGAAAGAAAGCAGATTTCTCACCAGGCTTCCCCTTGCTATAAACATGGTTTGTACTCTTTTCCATGTGCTCCCAGATCTTTCAAGCAATTAGTATAGTCAAGAAAGTTCTGTTTGAAAAGAAACTAACATTTACTGTCATTTCTATGCAAATGAGCTTACATTAAAGCACACTCGTTCTATCTTTAAACTGATAAAAGAAACCCCAATAAGACGGGGCATGCAAAAATTGAGATAAAACTCAGTTTTGCTCCTCTCCACGGAAATCTTTAGTAAAAGGCGAAAGATTTGTTCGTTCTGAAGAGAAACCAGAGCATGACCAAGATTCCACCTGTCGCCTGAGTGCCATGCCAGCAGTCCTCATTCAGCTCAAAGTGAGCACCCAATTTGAAAGAAAGAAAGCAGATTTCTCACCAGGCTTCCCCTTGCTATAAGCATGGTTTGTACTCTTTTCCACGTGCTCCCAGATCTTTCAAGCAATTAGTATGGTCAAGAAAGTTCTGCTTGAAAAGAAACAGACATTTATTGTCATTGTTATGCAAATAAACTTACATTAAAGCTAACAAGAAAGCACACTCGTTCTGTCTTTAATCCGATAAAAGAAACCCCAATAATATGGGGCATGCAAAAATTGAGATAAAACTCAGTTTTGCTCCTCTCCACGGAAATCTTTAGTAAAAGGCGAAAGATTTGTTCGTTCTGAAGAGAAACCAGAGCATGACCAAGATTCCACCTGTCGCCTGAGTGCCGTGCCAGCAGTCCTCATTCAGATCAAAGTGAGCGCCCAATTTGAAAGAAAGCAGATTTCTCACCTGTCTTCTCCTTGCTATAAGCATGGTTTGTACTGTATTCCATGTGCTCCCAGATCTTTCAAGCAAGTAGCATGCTCAAGAAAGTTCTGTTTGAAAAGAAACAAACATTTACTGTCATTTCTATGCAAATGAGCTTACATTAAAGCACACTCATTCTATCTTTAAACCGATAAAAGAAACCCCAAAAAGATGGGGCATGCAAAAATTGAGATAAAACTCGGTTTTGCTCCTCTCCACGGAAATCTTTAGTAAAAGGCGAAAGATTTGTTCGTTCTGAAGAGAAACCAGAGCATGACCAAGATTTTTATCTGAAAATATGTGTTCTCCCTGCAGTTGTTGTCCCCAGATGAGAGTTCCCTTGTGCTGCCTCAGTTGAATCTCCTTTACTTGACAGGGGGATGCTCGAGCAGCGACCCTCCCCAGCTCTAGCCCAACTCCTACTTACCTGCCAGGTGAGATACTATGATCATGAAGGTGCTTCTCCCAGGGCAAGGCTCACCCATTGCACTCTGGGTGTGCTGCTTCTGCGATTTCCCCAAATGTGGGAAACTTGACTGCATAATTTGTGTTTCCCCTGGTCGGCTCTTGTATAATTCAGATCTCTTTGTCTCAGGTCTCTCTCCAGCCTAGTTTGCTGTCTGTTTCCACTTCTCTTTTCTTGAGCCGCTCCCTTCTATGCCCTTGCGCACTATCCTGACTTCTCCCGTCTGCTTACTTCGTGCCTTCCAACGCACAATGCAAACTACAGGTAGTGCTGCAGGACCCACACCCTTTTACTTGCCTTACAGAGCGTCTCTGGAGCAGTTACAGTGCCCAGCTGCTGCAAGAAATCAGCTTGAATGCTTCAGGGGCTGGGGAATAGCCAACATGAGCCCCACACCGAAGGAGGGTGGAGGTGTGTAATGCGAACTAGGGGTCATCCAAGCGCCGCAAAAGGCCGCCATGCCCTGCACGCCCCTTGTCTCTTTTCATATGCAGACGAGGGTTGAAGCCATTTTTGACCCACTGTTTGGATGACATCACCATATGCAAATCCATCTGCTGCAGGCCTTCCCCCAGGAATGCTTGCACTAGTTGTTGCATTTGGTTTGTTGTTTGGGGGTGCTTCAGTATTAGGCAGCCTTCTGCCCTCCCATGTTCATCTGAAAATATGTGTTCTCCCTGCAGTTGTTGTCCCCAGATGAGAGTTCCCTTGTGCTGCCTCAGTTGAATCTCCTTTACTTGACAGAGATGTGCCTGAGCAGCGGCCCTCCCCTGCCCTGTCCCAAATCATACTTATTTTGCATAGGCGATACCATGGTCATGAAGATTGTTCTCCCAGGGTGAGGTTCATTCATTGCATTCTGGGTATGCTGACCCCTGTGATTTCCCCAAATGTGGGAAACTCGACTGCATTATTTGTGGTAGTGGGGGACTGTGTTTGTGCTTTCCTCTGGTCAGCTCTGGTAAAAATCAGATTTCTTTATCTCAGATCTTCCTCTAGCCTTGTTCTTCTTTCGAGAGTTCCCTTGTGCTGCCTCAGTTGGATCTCTTTCACTTAACAGGGGGGGTGCCCGAGCAGCGACCCTCCCCAGCTCTAGCCCAACTCATACTTACCTGCCAGGTGAGATACTATGATCATGAAGGTGCTTCTCCCAGGGCAAGTCTCACCCATTGCACTCTGGTTGTGCTGCCCCTGCGATTTCCCCAAATGTGGGAAACTTGACTGCATAATTTGTGTTTCCCTTGGTCGGCTCTCGTATAATTCAGATCTCTTTGTCTCAGGTCTCTCTCCAGCCTAGTTTGCTGTCTGTTTCCACTTCTCTTTTCTTGAGCCGCTCCCTTCTATGCCCTTGCGCACTATCCTGACTTCTCCCGTCTGCTTACTTCGTGCCTTCCAACGCACAATGCAAACTACAGGTAGTGCTGCAGGGCCCACACCCTTTTACTTGCCTTACAGAGCAGCTCTGGAGCAGTTACAGTGCCCAGCTGCTGCAAGAAATCAGCTTGAATGCTTCAGGGGCTGGGGCATAGCCAACATGAGCCCCACACCGAAGGAGGGTGGAGGTGTGTAATGCGAACTAGGGGTCATCCAAGCGCCGCAAAAGGCCGCCATGCCCTGCACGCCCCTTTTCTCTTTTCATATGCAGACGAGGGTTGAAGCCAACTTTGACCCACTGCTTGGATGGCATCACCATATGCAAATCCATCTGCTGCAGGCCTTCCCCCAGGAATGCTTGCACTAGTTGTTGCATTTGGTTTGTTGTTTGGGGGTGCTTCAGTATTAGGCAGCCTTCTGCCCTCCCATGTTCATCTGAAAATATGTGTTCTCCCTGCAGTTGTTGTCCCCAGATGAGAGTTCCCTTGTGCTGCCTCAGTTGAATCTCCTTTACTTGACAGAGATGTGCCTGAGCAGCGGCCCTCCCCAGCCCTATCCCAAATCATACTTATTTTGCATAGGAGAGACCATGGTGTTGAAGATTGTTCTCCCAGGGTGAGTTTCATTCATTGCATTCTGGGTATGCTGACCCCTGTGATTTCCCCAAATGTGGGAAACTCAACTGCATTATTTGTGGTAGTGGGGGACTGTGTTTGTGCTTTCCTCTGGTCAGCTCTGGTAAAAGTCAGATTTCTTTGTTTCAGTTCTTCCTCTAGCCTTGTTCTTCTTTCGAGAGTTCCCTTGTGCTGCCTCAGTTGGATCTCCTTCACTTGACAGGGGGGTGCCCGAGCAGCGACCCTCCCCAGCTCTAGCCCAACTTCTACTTACCTGCCAGGTGAGATACTATAATCATGAAGGTGCTTCTCCCAGGGCAAGGCTCACCCATTGCACTCTGGATGTGCTGCCCCTGCGATTTCCCCAAATGTGGGAAACTTGACTGCATAATTTGTGTTTCCCCTGGTCGGCTCTCGTATAATTCAGATCTCTTTGTCTCAGGTCTCTCTCCAGCCTAGTTTGCTGTCTGTTTCCACTTCTCTTTTCTTAAGCCGCTCCATTCTATGGCCTTGCGCACTATCCTTACTTCTCCCGTCTGCTTACTTTGTGCCTTCCAATGCACAATGCAAACTACAGGTAGTGCTGCAGGGCCCACACCCTTTTACTTGCCGTACAGAGCAGCTCTGGAGCTGTTACAGTGCCCAGCTACTGCAAGAAATCAGCTTGAATGCTTCAGGGGCTGGGGCATAGCCAACATGAGCCCCACACCGAAGGAGGGTGGAGGTGTTTAATGCGAACTAGGGGTCATCCAAGGGCCGCAAAAGGCCGCCATGCCCTGCACGCCCCTTTTCTCTTTTCATATGCAGACGAGGGTTGAAGCCAACTTTGACCCACTGCTTGGATGACATCACCATATGCAAATCCATCTGCTGCAGGCCTTCCCCCAGGAATGCTTGCACTAGTTGTTGCATTTGGTTTGTTGTTTGGGGGTGCTTCAGTATTAGGCAGCCTTCTGCCCTCCCATGTTCATCTGAAAATATGTGTTCTCCCTGCAGTTGTTGTCCCCAGATGAGAGTTCCCTTATGCTGCCTCAGTTGAATCTCCTTTACTTGACAGAGATGTGCCTGAGCAACGGCCCTCCCCAGCCCTATCCCAAATCATACTTATTTTGCATAGGAGATACCATGGTCATGAAGATTATTCTCCCAGTGTGAGGTTCATTCATTGCATTCTGGGTATGCTGACCCCTGTGATTTCCCCAAATGTGTGAAACTCGACAGCATTATTTGTGGTAGTGGGGGACTGTGTTTGTGTTTTCCTCTGGTCAGCTCTGGTAAAAGTCAGATTTCTTTGTCTCAGATCTTCCTCTAGCCTTGTTCTTCTTTCGAGAATTCCCTTGTGCTGCCTCAGTTGGATCTCCTTCACTTGACAGGGGGGTACTCGAGCAGCGACCCTCCCCAGCTCTAGCCCAACTCCTACTTACCTGCCAGGTGAGAAACTATGATCACGTAGGTGCTTCTCCCAGGGCAAGGCTCACCCATTGCACTCTGGGTGTGCTGCTCCTGCGATTTCCCCAATTGTGGGAAACTTGACTGCATAATTTGTGTTTCCCCTGGTCGGCTCTCGTATAATTCAGATCTCTTTGTCTCAGGTCTCTCTCCAGCCTAGTTTGCTGTCTGTTTCCACTTCTCTTTTCTTAAGTGCCTTCCAATGCACAATGCAAACTACAGGTAGTGCTGCAGGGCCCACACCCTTTTACTTGCCGTACAGAGCAGCTCTGGAGCTGTTACAGTGCCCAGCTGCTGCAAGAAATCAGCTTGAATGCTTCAGGGGCTGGGGCATAGCCAACATGAGCCCCACACCGAAGGAGGGTGGGGGTGTTTAATGCGAACTAAGGGTCATCCAAGCGCCGCAAAAGGCCGCCGTGCCCTGCATACCCCTTTTCTCTTTTCATATGCAGATGAGGGTTCCAGCAAACTTTGGCCCACTGCTTGGATGACATCACCGTATGCAAATCCGTCTTCTGCAGAACTTCCCCCAGGAATGCTTGTACTAGTTGTTGCATTTGGTTTGTTGTTTGGGGGTGCTTCAGTATTAGGCAGCCTTCTGCCCTCCCATGTTCATCTGAAAATATGTGTTCTCCCTGCAGTTGTTGTCCCCAGATGGGAGTTCCCTTGTGCTGCCTCTGTTGAATCTCCTTTACTTGACAGAGATGTGCCTGAGCAGCGGCCCTCCCCAGCCCTATCCCAAATCATACTTATTTTGCATAGGAGATACCATGGTCATGAAGATTGTTCTCCGAGGGTGAGGTTCATTCATTGCATTTTGGGTATGCTGACCCCTGTGATTTCCCCAAATGTGGGAAACTCGACTGCATTATTTGTGGTAGTGGGGGACTGTGTTTGTGCTTTCCTCTGGTCAGCTCTGGTAAAAGTCAGATTTCTTTGTCTCAGATTTTCCTCTAGCCTTGTTCTTCTTTCGAGAGTTCCCTTGTGCTGCCTCAGTTGGATCTCCTTCACTTGACAGGGGGGTACCCGAGCAGCAACCCTCCCCAGCTCTAGCCCAACTCCTACTTACCTGCCAGGTGAGATACTATGATCATGAAGGTGCTTCTCCCAGGGCAAGGCTCACCCATTGCACTCTGGGTGTGCTGCTCCTGCGATTTCCCCAAATGTGGGACTCTTGACTGCATAATTTGTGTTTCCCCTGGTCGGCTCTCGTATAATTTAGATCTCTTTGTCTCAGGTCTCTCTCCAGCCTAGTTTGCTGCCTGTTTCCACTTCTCTTTTCTTGAGCCGCTCCCTTCTATGCCCTTGCGCACTATCCTGACTTCTCCCGTCTGCTTACTTTGTGCCTTCCAACGCACAATGCGAACTACAGGTAGTGCTGCAGGGCCCACACCCTTTTACTTGCCTTACAGAGCAGCTCTGGAGCTGTTACAGTGCCCAGCTGCTGCAAGAAATCATCTTGAATACTTCAGGGGTGTGGCCATACCTGTAATCTGCAGCCAGTAAAATTGATTGCAAGCCTTGGGAGTGAACCCAAAATTGCAATCAATGTAGCTGGTAAATCATTAAACTTTCTTGTAGACACAGGGGCGGCCAAATCAGTGATAAATTCGACAGTGGGCATGAGAACCACTGGTAGGACAATTCCAGCCATAGGAGTAACAGGAGTAGTCCAGCATTACCCTGTTAGCAAACCAGCAGAGATTACAATAGGGCCGTTACATACCAAGCATTCCTTTTTGCTGGCTGCATCGGCACCGACCAATCTCCTGGGTAGAGACTTACTGTGTAAAATGGGGTGCGTCATTTATTGTACTCCTGAAGGTGTATTCTTGGACATACCTGAGAATCACGCTCAGGAAGTGCGAGACATGTTAGATTCCCCATCAAAATTAATGTCACATACCATTATGACAAATAGGACTCCATCCCAAGTAGAAGAAATGACATCTCAGATACCAGAGTCACTTTGGACAAAAGATGGACAGGACACTGGATTAATGGCAAACGTAGCTCCAGTAGTTGTACAAGTAAAAGATGGTAGGATATGCTTCATCTACACGTTATAGCCCTGAATTTTCCAATGCCTAGCTCTTTGCAAAAGAGAGATATTGGCAAGGAAAAGCTGTATTGTACCTTTGCATTTTTCTCCCAAACGAAAGACACTAGAATGAAAATTTTAAAGCCTCCTGTTAGTGCTTCATCTACACGTTATAGCCCTGAATTTTCCAATGCCTATCTCTTTGCAAAAGAGAGATATCGGCAAGGAAAAGCTGTATTGTACCTTTGCATTTTTCTCCCAAACGAAAGACACTAGAATGAAAATTTTAAAGCCTCCTGTTAGTGCTTCATCTACACGTTATAGCCCTGCATTTTCCAATGCCTATCTCTTTGCAAAAGAGAGATATCGGCAAGGAAATGCTGTATTGTACCTTTGCATTTTTCTCCCAAACGAAAGACACTAGAATGAAAATTTTAAAGCCTCTTGTTAGTGCTTCATCTACACGTTATAGCCCTGCATTTTCCAATGCCTATCTCTTTGCAAAAGAGAGATATCGGCAAGGAAAAGCTGCATTGTACCTTTGCATTTTTCTCCCAAACGAAAGACACTAGAATGAAAATTGTAAAGCCTCCTGTTAGTGCTTCATCTACACGTTATAGCCCTGCATTTTCCAATGCCTAGCTCTTTGCAAAAGAGAGATATTGGCAAGGAAAAGCTGTATTGTACCTTTGCATTTTTCTCCCAAACGAAGGACACTAGAATGAAAATTTTAAAGCCTCCTGTTAGTGCTTCATCTACACGTTATAGCCCTGAATTTTCCAATGCCTATCTCTTTGCAAAAGAGAGATATCGGCAAGGAAAAACTGTATTGTACCTTTGCATTTTTCTCCCAAACGAAAGACACTAGAATGAAAATTTTAAAACCTCCTGTTAGTGCTTCATCTACACGTTATAGCCCTGAATTTTCCAATGCCTAGCTCTTTGCAAAAGAGAGATATTGGCAAGGAAAAGCTGTATTGTACCTTTGCATTTTTCTCCCAAACGAAAGACACTAGAATGAAAATTTTAAAGCCTACTGTTAGTGCTTCATCTACACGTTATAGCCCTGAATTTTCCAATGCCTAGCTCTTTGCAAAAGAGAGATATCGGCAAGGAAAAGCTGTATTGTACCTTTGCATTTTTCTCCCAAACGAAAGACACTAGAATGAAAATTTTAAAGCCTCCTGTTAGTGCTTCATCTACACGTTATAGCCCTGAATTTTCCAATGCCTATCTCTTTGCAAAAGAGAGATATCGGCAAGGAAAAGCTGTATTGTACCTTTGCATTTTTCTCCCAAACGAAGGACACTAGAATGAAAATTTTAAAGCCTCCTATTAGTGCTTCATATACACGTTTTAGCCCTGAATTTTCCAATGCCTATCTCTTTGCAAAAGAGAGATATCGGCAAGGAAAAGCTGTATTGTACCTTTGCATTTTTCTCCCAAACGAAAGACACTAGAATGAAAATTTTAAAGCCTCCTGTTAGTGCTTCATCTACACGTTATAGCCCTGAATTTTCCAATGCCTATCTCTTTGCAAAAGAGAGATATCGGCAAGGAAATGCTGTATTGTACCTTTGCATTTTTCTCCCAAACGAAAGACACTAGAATGAAAATTTTAAAGCCTCCTGTTAGTGCTTCATCTACACGATATAGCCCTGCATTTTCCAATGCCTATCTCTTTGCAAAAGAGAGATATCGGCAAGGAAAAGCTGCATTGTACCTGTGCATTTTTCTCCCAAACGAAAGACACTAGAATGAAAATTGTAAAGCCTCCTGTTAGTGCTTCATCTACACGTTATAGCCCTGCATTTTCCAATGCCTAGCTCTTTGCAAAAGAGAGATATTGGCAAGGAAAAGCTGTATTGTACCTTTGCATTTTTCTCCCAAACGAAAGACACTAGAATGAAAATTTTAAAGCCTCCTGTTAGTGCTTCATCTACACGTTATAGCCCTGAATTTTCCAATGCCTATCTCTTTGCAAAAGAGAGATATCGGCAAGGAAAAGCAGCATTGTACTTTTGCATTTTTCTCCCAAACGAAAGACACTAGAATGAAAATTTTAAAGCCTCCTGTTAGTGCTTCATCTACACGTTATAGCCCTGAATTTTCCAATCCCTAGCTCTTTGCAAAAGAGAGATATTGGCAAGGAAAAGCTGTATTGTACCTTTGCATTTTTCTCCCAAACGAAGGACACTAGATTGAAAATTTTAAAGCCTCCTATTAGTGCTTCATCTACACGTTATAGCCCTGAATTTTCCAATGCCTAGCTCTTTGCAAAAGAGAGATATCGGCAAGGAAAAGCTGTATTGTACCTTTGCATTTTTCTCCCAAACGAAAGACACTAGAATGAAAATTTTAAAGCCTCCTGTTAGTGCTTCATCTACACGTTATAGCCCTGAATTTTCCAATGCCTATCTCTTTGCAAAAGAGAGATATCGGCAAGGAAAAGCTTTATTGTACCTTTGCATTTTTCTCTAAAACGAAAGAAACTAGAATGAAAATTTTAAAGCCTCCTGTTAGTGCTTCATCTACACGTTATAGCCCTGAATTTTCCAATGCCTATCTCTTTGCAAAAAAGAGATATCGGCAAGGAAAAGCTGTATTGTACCTTTGCATTTTTCTCCCAAACGAAGGACACTAGAATGAAAATTTAAAAGCCTCCTGTTAGTGCTTCATCTACACGGTATAGCCCTGAATTTTCCAATGCCTAGCTCTTTGCAAAAGAGAGATATTGGCAAGGAAAAGCTGTATTGTACCTTTGCATTTTTCTCCCAAACGAAGGACACTATAATGAAAATTTTAAAGCCTCCTGTTAGTGCTTCATCTACACGGTATAGCCCTGAATTTTCCAATGCCTAGCTCTTTGCAAAAGAGAGATATCGGCAAGGAAATGCTGTATTGTACCTTTGCATTTTTCTCCCAAACGAAAGACACTAGAATGAAAATTTTAAAGCCTACTGTTAGTGCTTCATCTACACGTTATAGTCCTGCATTTTCCAATGCCTATCTCTTTGCAAAAGAGAGATATCGGCAAGGAAAAGCTGCATTGTACTTTTGCATTTTTCTCCCAAACGAAAGACACTAGAATGAAAATTTTAAAGCCTCCTGTTAGTGCTTCATCTACACGTTATAGCCCTGAATTTTCCAATGCCTAGCTCTTTGCAAAAGAGAGATATTGGCAAGGAAAAGCTGTATTGTACCTTTGCATTTTTCTCCCAAACGAAAGACACTAGAATGAAAATTTTAAAGCCTCCTGTTAGTGCTTCATCTACACGTTATAGCCCTGAATTTTCCAATGCCTATCTCTTTGCAAAAGAGAGATATCGGCAAGGAAAAACTGTATTGTACCTTTGCATTTTTCTCCCAAACGAAAGACACTAGAATGAAAATTTTAAAGCCTCCTGTTAGTGCTTCATCTACACGTTATAGCCCTGAATTTTCCAATGCCTATCTCTTTGTAAAAGAGAGATATCGGCAAGGAAAAGCTGTATTGTACCTTTGCATTTTTCTCCCAAACGAAGGACACTAGAATGAAAATTTAAAAGCCTCCTGTTTAGTGCTTCATCTACACGGTATAGCCCTGAATTTTCCAATGCCTAGCTCTTTGCAAAAGAGAGATATTGGCAAGGAAAAGCTGTATTGTACCTTTGCATTTTTCTCCCAAACGAAGGACACTAGAATGAAAATTTTAAAGCCTCCTGTTAGTGCTTCATCTACACGTTATAGCCCTGAATTTTCCAATGCCTATCTCTTTGCAAAAGAGAGATATCGGCAAGGAAAAACTGTATTGTACCTTTGCATTTTTCTCCCAAACGAAAGACACTACAATGAAAATTTTAAAGCCTCCTGTTAGTGCTTCATCTACACGTTATAGCCCTGAATTTTCCAATGCCTAGCTCTTTGCAAAAGAGAGATATTGGCAAGGAAAAGCTGTATTGTACCTTTGCATTTTTCTCCCAAACTAAAGACACTAGAATGAAAATGTTAAAGCCTACTGTTAGTGCTTCATCTACACGTTATAGCCCTGAATTTTCCAATGCCTAGCTCTTTGCAAAAGAGAGATATCGGCAAGGAAAAGCTGTATTGTACCTTTGCATTTTTCTCCCAAACGAAAGACACTAGAATGAAAATTTTAAAGCCTCCTGTTAGTGCTTCATCTACACGTTATAGCCCTGAATTTTCCAATGCCTATCTCTTTGCAAAAGAGAGATATCGGCAAGGAAAAGCTTTATTGTACCTTTGCGTTTTTCTCCCAAACGAAGGACACTAGAATGAAAATGTTAAAGCCTCCTATTAGTGCTTCATCTACACGTTATAGCCCTGAATTTTCCAATGCCTATCTCTTTGCAAAAGAGAGATATCGGCAAGGAAAAGCTGTATTGTACCTTTGCATTTTTCTCCCAAACGAAGGACACTAGAATGAAAATTTAAAAGCCTTCTGTTTAGTGCTTTATCTACACGGTATAGCCCTGAATTTTCCAATGCCTAGCTCTTTGCAAAAGAGAGATATTGGCAAGGAAAAGCTGTATTGTACCTTTGCATTTTTCTCCCAAACGAAGGACACTAGAATGAAAATTTTAAAGCCTCCTGTTAGTGCTTCATCTACACGTTATAGCCCTGAATTTTCCAATGCCTATCTCTTTGCAAAAGAGAGATATCGGCAAGGAAAAGCTTTATTGTACCTTTGCATTTTTCTCCCAAACGAAGGACACTAGAATGAAAATTTTAAAGCCTCCTATTAGTGCTTCATCTACACGTTATAGCCCTGAATTTTCCAATGCCTATCTCTTTGCAAAAGAGAGATATCGGCAAGGAAAAGCTGTATTGTACCTTTGCATTTTTCTCCCAAACGAAGGACACTAGAATGAAAATTTTAAAGCCTCCTATTAGTGCTTCATCTACACGTTATAGCCCTGAATTTTCCAATGCCTATCTCTTTGCAAAAGAGAGATATCGGCAAGGAAAAGCTGTATTGTACCTTTGCATTTTTCTCCCAAACGAAAGACACTAGAATGAAAATTTTAAAGCCTCCTGTTAGTGCTTCATCTACACGTTATAGCCCTGAATTTTCCAATGCCTATCTCTTTGCAAAAGAGAGATATCGGCAAGGAAAAGCTGTATTGTACCTTTGCATTTTTCTACCAAACGAAGGACACTAGAATGAAATTTAAAAGCCTCCTGTTAGTGCTTCATCTACACGGTATAGCCCTGAATTTTCCAATGCCTAGCTCTTTGCAAAAGAGAGATATTGGCAAGGAAAAGCTGTATTGTACCTTTGCATTTTTCTCCCAAACTAAAGACACTAGAATGAAAATTTTAAAGCCTACTGTTAGTGCTTCATCTACACGTTATAGCCCTGAATTTTCCAAAGCCTAGCTCTTTGCAAAAGAGAGATATCGGCAAGGAAAAGCTGTATTGTACCTTTGCATTTTTCTCCCAAACGAAAGACACTAGAATGAAAATTTTAAAGCCTCCTGTTAGTGCTTCATCTACACGTTATAGCCCTGAATTTTCCAATGCCTATCTCTTTGCAAAACAGAGATATCGGCAAGGAAAAGCTTTATTGTACCTTTGCATTTTTCTCCCAAACGAAGGACACTACAAAGAAAATTTTAAAGCCTCCTATTAGTGCTTCATCTACACGTTATAGCCCTGAATTTTCCAATGCCTATCTCTTTGCAAAAGAGAGATATCGGCAAGGAAAAGCTGTATTGTATCTTTGCATTTTTCTCCCAAACGAAGGACACTAGAATGAAAATTTTAAAGCCTCCTGTTAGTGCTTCATCTACACGTTATAGCCCAGAATTTTCCAATGCCTATCTCTTTGCAAAAGAGAGATATCGGCAAGGAAAAGCTGTATTGTACCTTTGCATTTTTCTCCCAAACGAAAGACACTAGAATGAAAATTTTAAAGCCTCCTGTTAGTGCTTCATCTACACGTTATAGCCCAGAATTTTCCAATGCCTATCTCTTTGCAAAAGAGAGATATCGGCAAGGAAAAGCTGTATTGTACCTTTGCATTTTTCTCCCAAACGAAAGACACTAGAATGAAAATTTTAAAGCCTCCTGTTAGTGCTTCATCTACACGTTATAGCCCTGAATTTTCCAATGCCTATCTCTTTGCAAAAGAGAGATATCGGCAAGGAAAAGCTGTATTGTACCTTTGCATTTTTCTACCAAACGAAGGACACTAGAATGAAAATTTAAAAGCCTCCTGTTAGTGCTTCATCTACACGGTATAGCCCTGAATTTTCCAATGCCTAGCTCTTTGCAAAAGAGAGATATTGGCAAGGAAAAGCTGTATTGTACCTTTGCATTTTTCTCCCAAACGAAGGACACTAGAATGAAAATTTTAAAGCCTCCTGTTAGTGCTTCATCTACACGTTATAGCCCTGAATTTTCCAATGCCTATCTCTTTGCAAAAGAGAGATATCGGCAAGGAAAAACTGTATTGTACCTTTGCATTTTTCTCCCAAACGAAAGACACTAGAATGAAAATTTTAAAGCCTCCTGTTAGTGCTTCATCTACACGTTATAGCCCTGCATTTTCCAATGCCTAGCTCTTTGCAAAAGAGAGATATTGGCAAGGAAAAGCTATATTGTACCTTTGCATTTTTCTCCCAAACGAAGGACACTAGATTGAAAATTTTAAAGCCTCCTATTAGTGCTTCATCTACACGTTATAGCCCTGAATTTTCCAATGCCTAGCTCTTTGCAAAAGAGAGATATCGGCAAGGAAAAGCGGTATTGTACCTTTGCATTTTTCTCCCAAACGAAGGACACTAGAATGAAAATTTTAAAGCCTCCTGTTAGTGCTTCATCTACACGTTATAGCCCAGAATTTTCCAATGCCTATCTCTTTGCAAAAGAGAGATATCGGCAAGGAAAAGCTGTATTGTACCTTTGCAGTTTTCTCCCAAACGAAAGACACTAGAATGAAAATTTTAAAGCCTCCTGTTAGTGCTTCATCTACACGTTATAGCCCAGAATTTTCCAATGCCTATCTCTTTGCAAAAGAGAGATATCGGCAAGGAAAAGCTGTATTGTACCTTTGCATTTTTCTCCCAAACGAAAGACACTAGAATGAACATTTTAAAGCCTCCTGTTAGTGCTTCATCTACACGTTATAGCCCTGAATTTTCCAATGCCTATCTCTTTGCAAAAGAGAGATATCGGCAAGGAAAAGCTGTAATGTACCTTTGCATTTTTCTACCAAACGAAGGACACTAGAATGAAAATTTAAAAGCCTCCTGTTAGTGCTTCATCTACACGGTATAGCCCTGAATTTTCCAATGCCTAGCTCTTTGCAAAAGAGAGATATTGGCAAGGAAAAGCTGTATTGTACCTTTGCATTTTTCTCCCAAACTAAAGACACTAGAATGAAAATTTTAAAGCCTACTGTTAGTGCTTCATCTACACGTTATAGCCCTGAATTTTCCAAAGCCTAGCTCTTTGCAAAAGAGAGATATCGGCAAGGAAAAGCTGTATTGTACCTTTGCATTTTTCTCCCAAACGAAAGACACTAGAATGAAAATTTTAAAGCCTCCTGTTAGTGCTTCATCTACACGTTATAGCCCTGAATTTTCCAATGCCTATCTCTTTGCAAAACAGAGATATCGGCAAGGAAAAGCTTTATTGTACCTTTGCATTTTTCTCCCAAACGAAGGACACTAGAATGAAAATTTTAAAGCCTCCTATTAGTGCTTCATCTACACGTTATAGCCCTGAATTTTCCAATGCCTATCTCTTTGCAAAAGAGAGATATCGGCAAGGAAAAGCTGTATTGTACCTTTGCATTTTTCTCCCAAACGAAGGACACTAGAATGAAAATTTTAAAGCCTCCTGTTAGTGCTTCATCTACACGTTATAGCCCAGAATTTTCCAATGCCTATCTCTTTGCAAAAGAGAGATATCGGCAAGGAAAAGCTGTATTGTTCCTTTGCATTTTTCTCCCAAACGAAAGACACTAGAATGAAAATTTTAAAGCCTCCTGTTAGTGCTTCATCTACACGTTATAGCCCTGAATTTTCCAATGCCTATCTCTTTGCAAAAGAGAGATATCGGCAAGGAAAAGCTGTATTGTACCTTTGCATTTTTCTACCAAACGAAGGACACTAGAATGAAAATTTAAAAGCCTCCTGTTAGTGCTTCATCTACACGGTATAGCCCTGAATTTTCCAATGCCTAGCTCTTTGCAAAAGAGAGATATTGGCAAGGAAAAGCTGTATTGTACCTTTGCATTTTTCTCCCAAACGAAGGACACTAGAATGAAAATTTTAAAGCCTCCTGTTAGTGCTTCATCTACACGTTATAGCCCTGAATTTTCCAATGCCTATCTCTTTGCAAAAGAGAGATATCGGCAAGGAAAAACTGTATTGTACCTTTGCATTTTTCTCCCAAACGAAAGACACTAGAATGAAAATTTTAAAGCCTCCTGTTAGTGCTTCATCTACACGTTATAGCCCTGCATTTTCCAATGCCTATCTCTTTGCAAAAGAGAGATATCGGCAAGGAAAAGTAGCATTGTACCTTTGCATTTTTCTCCCAAACGAAAGACACTAGAATGACAATTGTAAAGCCTCCTGTTAGTGCTTCATCTACACGTTATAGCCCTGCATTTTCCAATGCCTAGCTCTTTGCAAAAGAGAGATATTGGCAAGGAAAAGCTGTATTGTACCTTTGCATTTTTCTCCCAAACGAAAGACACTAGAATGAAAATTTAAAAGCCTCCTGTTAGTGCTTCATCTACACGTTATAGCCCTGAATTTTCCAATGCTTATCTCTTTGCAAAAGAGAGATATCGGCAAGGAAAAGCAGCATTGTACTTTTGCATTTTTCTCCCAAACGAAAGACACTAGAATGAAAATTTTAAAGCCTCCTGTTAGTGCTTCATCTACACGTTATAGCCCTGAATTTTCCAATGCCTAGCTCTTTGCAAAAGAGAGATATTGGCAAGGAAAAGCTATATTGTACCTTTGCATTTTTCTCCCAAACGAAGGACACTAGATTGAAAATTTTAAAGCCTCCTATTAGTGCTTCATCTACACGTTATAGCCCTGAATTTTCCAATGCCTAGCTCTTTGCAAAAGAGAGATATCGGCAAGGAAAAGCGGTATTGTACCTTTGCATTTTTCTCCCAAACGAAATACACTAGAATGAAAATTTTAAAGCCTCCTGTTAGTGCTTCATCTACACGTTATAGTCCTGAATTTTCCAATGACTATCTCTTTGCAAAAGAGAGATATCGGCAAGGAAAAGCTGTATTGTACCTTTGCATTTTTCTCCCAAACGAAGGACACTAGAATGAAAATGTTAAAGCCTCCTATTAGTGCTTCATCTACACGTTATAGCCCTGAATTTTCCAATGCCTATCTCTTTGCAAAAGAGAGATATCGGCAAGGAAAAGCTGTATTGTACCTTTGCAGTTTTCTCCCAAACGAAGGACACTAGAATGAAAATTTTAAAGCCTCCTGTTAGTGCTTCATCTACACGTTATAGCCCTGAATTTTCCAATGCCTATCTCTTTGCAAAAGAGAGATATCGGCAAGGAAATGCTGTATTGTACCTTTGCATTTTTCTCCCAAACGAAATACACTAGAATGAAAATTTTAAAGCCTCCTGTTAGTGCTTCATCTACACGTTATAGCCCTGAATTTTCCAATGCCTATCTCTTTGCAAAAGAGAGATATCGGCAAGGAAAAGCTGTATTGTACCTTTGCATTTTTCTCCCAAACGAAGGACACTAGAATGAAAATTTTAAAGCCTCCTATTAGTGCTTCATCTACACGTTATAGCCCTGAATTTTCCAATGCCTATCTCTTTGCAAAAGAGAGATATCGGCAAGGAAAAGCTGTATTGTACCTTTGCAGTTTTCTCCCAAACGAAGGACACTAGAATGAAAATTTTAAAGCCTCCTGTTAGTGCTTCATCTACACGTTATAGCCCTGAATTTTCCAATGCCTATCTCTTTGCAAAAGAGAGATATCGGCAAGGAAATGCTGTATTGTACCTTTGCATTTTTCTCCCAAACGAAAGACACTAGAATGAAAATTTTAAAGCCTCCTGTTAGTGCTTCATCTACACGTTATAGCCCTGCATTTTCCAATGCCTATCTCTTTGCAAAAGAGAGATATCGGCAAGGAAAAGCAGCATTGTACCTTTGCATTTTTCTCCCAAACGAAAGACACTAGAATGAAAATTGTAAAGCCTCCTGTTAGTGCTTCATCTACACGTTATAGCCCTGCATTTTCCAATGCCTAGCTCTTTGCAAAAGGGAGATATTGGCAAGGAAAAGCTGTATTGTACCTTTGCATTTTTCTCCCAAACGAAAGACACTAGAATGAAAATTTTAAAGCCTCCTGTTAGTGCTTCATCTACACGTTATAGCCCTGAATTTTCCAATGCTTATCTCTTTGCAAAAGAGAGATATCGGCAAGGAAAAGCAGCATTGTACTTTTGCATTTTTCTCCCAAACGAAAGACACTAGAATGAAAATTTTAAAGCCTCCTTTTAGTGCTTCATTTACACGTTATAGCCCTGAATTTTCCAATGCCTAGCTCTTTGCAAAAGAAAGATATTGGCAAGGAAAAGCTGTATTGTACCTTTGCATTTTTCTCCCAAACGAAGGACACTAGATTTAAAATTTTAAAGCCTCCTATTAGTGCTTCATCTACACGTTATAGCCCTGAATTTTCCAATGCCTAGCTCTTTGCAAAAGAGAGATATCGGCAAGGAAAAGCGGTATTGTACCTTTGCATTTTTCTCCCAAACGAAATACACTAGAATGAAAATTTTAAAGCCTCCTGTTAGTGCTTCATCTACACGTTATAGCCCTGAATTTTCCAATGCCTATCTCTTTGCAAAAGAGAGATATCGGCAAGGAAAAGCTGTATTGTACCTTTGCATTTTTCTCCCAAACGAAGGACACTAGAATGAAAATTTTAAAGCCTCCTATTAGTGCTTCATCTACACGTTATAGCCCTGAATTTTCCAATGCCTATCTCTTTGCAAAAGAGAGATATCGGCAAGGAAAAGCTGTATTGTACCTTTGCAGTTTTCTCCCAAACGAAAGACACTAGAATGAAAATTTTAAAGCCTCCTGTTAGTGCTTCATCTACACGTTATAGCCCTGAATTTTCCAATGCCTATCTCTTTGCAAAAGAGAGATATCGGCAAGGAAAAACTGTATTGTACCTTTGCATTTTTCTCCCAAACGAAAGACACTAGAATGAAAATTTTAAAGCCTCCTGTTAGTGCTTCATCTACACGTTATAGCCCTGAATTTTCCAATGCCTAGCTCTTTGCAAAAGAGAGATATCGGCAAGGAAAAGCTGTATTGTACCTTTGCATTTTTCTCCCAAACGAAAGACACTAGAATGAAAATTTTAAAGCCTCCTGTTAGTGCTTCATCTACACGTTATAGCTCTGAATTTTCCAATGCTTATCTCTTTGCAAAAGAGAGATATCGGCAAGGAAAAGCAGCATTGTACTTTTGCATTTTTCTCCCAAACGAAAGACACTAGAATGAAAATTTTAAAGCCTCCTGTTAGTGCTTCATTTACACGTTATAGCCCTGAATTTTCCAATGCCTAGCTCTTTGCAAAAGAAAGATATTGGCAAGGAAAAGCTGTATTGTACCTTTGCATTTTTCTCCCAAACGAAGGACACTAGATTGAAAATTTTAAAGCCTCCTATTAGTGCTTCATCTACACGTTATAGCCCTGAATTTTCCAATGCCTAGCTCTTTGCAAAAGAGAGATATCGGCAAGGAAAAGCTGTATTGTACCTTTGCATTTTTCTCCCAAACGAAATACACTAGAATGAAAATTTTAATGCCTCCTGTTAGTGCTTCATCTACACGTTATAGCCCTGAATTTTCCAATGCCTATCTCTTTGCAAAAGAGAGATATCGGCAAGGAAAAGCTGTATTGTACCTTTGCATTTTTCTCCCAAACGAAGGACACTAGAATGAAAATTTTAAAGCCTCCTATTAGTGCTTCATCTACACGTTATAGCCCTGAATTTTCCAATGCCTATCTCTTTGCAAAAGAGAGATATCGGCAAGGAAAAGCTGTATTGTACCTTTGCAGTTTTCTCCCAAACGAAAGACACTAGAATGAAAATTTTAAAGCCTCCTGTTAGTGCTTCATCTACACGTTATAGCCCTGAATTTTCCAATGCCTATCTCTTTGCAAAAGAGAGATATCGGCAAGGAAAAACTGTATTGTACCTTTGCATTTTTCTCCCAAACGAAAGACACTAGAATGAAAATTTTAAAGCCTCCTGTTAGTGCTTCATCTACACGTTATAGCCCTGAATTTTCCAATGCCTAGCTCTTTGCAAAAGAGAGATATCGGCAAGGAAAAGCTGTATTGTACCTTTGCATTTTTCTCCCAAACGAAAGACACTAGAATGAAAATTTTAAAGCCTCCTGTTAGTGCTTCATCTACACGTTATAGCCCTGAATTTTCCAATGCTTATCTCTTTGCAAAAGAGAGATATCGGCAAGGAAAAGCAGCATTGTACTTTTGCATTTTTCTCCCAAACGAAAGACACTAGAATGAAAATTTTAAAGCCTCTTGTTAGTGCTTCATCTACACGTTATAGCCCTGAATTTTCCAATGCCTAGCTCTTTGCAAAAGAAATATATTGGCAAGGAAAAGCTGTATTGTACCTTTGCATTTTTCTCCCAAACGAAGGACACTAGATTGAAAATTTTGAAGCCTCCTATTAGTGCTACATCTACACGTTATAGCCCTGAATTTTCCAATGCCTAGCTCTTTGCAAAAGAGAGATATCGGCAAGGAAAAGCGGTATTGTACCTTTGCATTTTTCTCCCAAACGAAATACACTAGAATGAAAATTTTAAAGCCTCCTGTTAGTGCTTCATCTACACGTTATAGCCCTGAATTTTCCAATGCCTATCTCTTTGCAAAAGAGAGATATCGGCAAGGAAAAGCTGTATTGTACCTTTGCATTTTTCTCCCAAACGAAGGACACTAGAATGAAAATTTTAAAGCCTCCTATTAGTGCTTCATCTACACGTTATAGCCCTGAATTTTCCAATGCCTATCTCTTTGCAAAAGAGAGATATCGGCAAGGAAAAGCTGTATTGTACCTTTGCAGTTTTCTCCCAAACGAAAGACACTAGAATGAAAATTTTAAAGCCTCCTGTTAGTGCTTCATCTACACGTTATAGCCCTGAATTTTCCAATGCCTATCTCTTTGCAAAAGAGAGATATCGGCAAGGAAAAACTGTATTGTACCTTTGCATTTTTCTCCCAAACGAAAGAAACTAGAATGAAAATTTTAAAGCCTCCTGTTAGTGCTTCATCTACACGTTATAGCCCTGAATTTTCCAATGCCTATCTCTTTGCAAAAGAGAGATATCGGCAAGGAAAAGCTGTATTGTACCTTTGCATTTTTCTCCCAAACGAAGGACACTAGAATGAAAATTTAAAAGCCTCCTGTTTAGTGCTTCATCTACACGGTATAGCCCTGAATTTTCCAATGCCTAGCTCTTTGCAAAAGAGAGATATTGGCAAGGAAAAGCTGTATTGTACCTTTGCATTTTTCTCCCAAACGAAGGACACTAGAATGAAAATTTTAAAGCCTCCTGTTAGGCCATCATCTACACGACATAGCCCTGAATTTTCCAATGCGCAGCTCTTTGCAAAAGAGATATATTGGCAAGGAAAAGCTGTCTTGTACCATTGCATTTTTCTCCCAAACGAAGGACACTAGAAAGAAAATTTTAAAGCCACCTGTTAGGCCATCATCTACACGACATAGCCCTGAATTTTCCAATGCGCAGCTCTTTGCAAAAGAGAGATATTGGCAAGGAAAAGCTGTCTTGTACCATTGCATTTTTCTCCCAAACGAAGGACACTAGAAAGAACATTTTAAAGCCTCCTGTTAGGCCATCATCTACAGGACATAGCCCTGAATTTTCGAATGCGCAGCTCTTTGCAAAAGAGAGATATTGGCAAGGAAAAGCTGTCTTGTACCTTTGCATTTTTCTCCCAAACGAAGGTCACTAGAAAGAAAATTTTAAAGCCTCCTGTTAGGCCATCATCTACACGACATAGCCCTGAATTTTCCAATGAGTAGCTCTTTGCAAAATAGAGATATTGGCAAGGAAAAACTGTCTTGTATCTTTGCATTTTTCTCCCAAACGAAGGACACTAGAAAGAAAATTTTAAAGCCTCCTGTTAGGCCATCATCTACACGACATAGTCCTGAATTTTCCAATGCGCAGCTCTTTGCAAAAGAGAGATATTGGCAAGGAAAAGCTGTCTTGTACCATTGCATTTTTCTCCCAAACGAAGGACACTAGAAAGAACATTTTAAAGCCTCCTGTTAGGCCATCATCTACACGACATAGCCCTGAATTTTCCAATGCGCAGCTCTTTGCAAAAGAGAGATATTGGCAAGGAAAAGCTGTCTTGTACCTTTGCATTTTTCTCCCAAACGAAGGACACTAGAAAGAAAATTTTAAAGCCTCCTGTTAGGCCATCATCTACACGACATAGCCCTGAATTTTCCAATGCGTAGCTCTTTGCAAAAGAGAGATATTGGCAAGGAAAAGCTGTCTTGTACCTTTGCATTTTTCTCCCAAACGAAGGACACTAGAAAGAAAATTTTAAAGCCTCCTGTTAGGCCATCATCTACACGACATAGCCCTGAATTTTCCAATCCGTAGCTCTTTGCAAAAGAGAGATATTGGCAAGTAAAAGCTGTCTTGTACCTTTGCATTTTTCTCCCAAACGAAGGACACTAGAAAGAAAATTTTAAAGCCTCCTGTTAGGCCATCATCTACACGACATAGCCCTGAATTTTCCAATGCGCAGCTCTTTGCAAAAGAGATATATTGGCAAGGAAAAGCTGTCTTGTACCATTGCATTTTTCTCCCAAACGAAGGACACTAGAAAGAAAATTTTAAAGCCACCTGTTAGGCCATCATCTACACGACATAGCCCTGAATTTTCCAATGCGTAGCTCTTTGCAAAAGAGAGATATTGGCAAGGAAAAGCTGTCTTGTACCTTTGCATTTTTCTCCCAAACGAAGGACACTAGAAAGAAAATTTTAAAGCCTCCTGTTAGGCCATCATCTACACGACATAGCCCTGAATTTTCCAATGCGCAGCTCTTTGCAAAAGAGAGATATTGGCAAGGAAAAGCTGTCTTGTACCATTGCATTTTTCTCCCAAACGAAGGACACTAGAAAGAACATTTTAAAGCCTCCTGTTAGGCCATCATCTACACGACATAGCCCTGAATTTTCGAATGCGCAGCTCTTTTGCAAAAGAGAGATATTGGCAAGGAAAAGCTGTCTTGTACCTTTGCATTTTTCTCCCAAACGAAGGTCACTAGAAAGAAAATTTTAAAGCCTCCTGTTAGGCCATCATCTACATGACATAGCCCTGAATTTTCCAATGCGTAGCTCTTTGCAAAATAGAGATATTGGCAAGGAAAAGCTGTCTTGTACCTTTGCATTTTTCTCCCAAACGAAGGACACTAGAATGAAAATTTTAAAGCCTCCTGTTAGGCCATCATCTACACGACATAGCCCTGAATTTTCCAATGCGCAGCTCTTTGCAAAAGAGAGATATTGGCAAGGAAAAGCTGTCTTGTACCTTTGCATTTTTCTCCCAAACGAAGGACACTAGAAAGAAAATTTTAAAGCCTCCTGTTAGGCCATCATCTACACGACATAGCCCTGAATTTTCCAATGCGTAGCTCTTTGCAATAGAGAGATATTGGCAAGGAAAAGCTGTCTTGTACCTTTGCATTTTTCTCCCAAACGAAGGACACTAGAAAGAAAATTTTAAAGCCTCCTGTTAGGCCATCATCTACACGACATATCCCTGAATTTTCCAATGCGCAGCTCTTTGCAAAAGAGAGATATTGGCAAGGAAATGCTGTCTTGTACCTTTGCATTTTTCTCCCAAACGAAGGACACTAGAATGAAAATTTTAAAGCCTCCTGTTAGTGCTTCATCTACACGTTATAGCCCTGAATTTTCCAATGCCTATCTCTTTGCAAAAGAGAGATATCGGCAAGGAAAAGCTGTATTGTACCTTTGCATTTTTCTACCAAACGAAGGACACTAGAATGAAAATTTAAAAGCCTCCTGTTAGTGCTTCATCTACACGGTATAGCCCTGAATTTTCCAATGCCTAGCTCTTTGCAAAAGAGAGATATTGGCAAGGAAAAGCTGTATTGTACCTTTGCATTTTTCTCCCAAACGAAAGACACTAGAATGAAAATTTTAAAGCCTCCTGTTAGTGCTTCATCTACACGTTATAGCCCTGAATTTTCCAATGCCTATCTCTTTGCAAAAGAGAGATATTGGCAATTAAAAGCTGTATTGTACCTTTGCATTTTTCTCCCAAACGAAGGACACTAGAATGAAAATTTTTAAGCCTCCTGTTAGTGCTTCATCTACACGTTATAGCCCTGCATTTTCCAATGCCAATCTCTTTGCAAAAGAGAGATATCGGCAAGGAAAAGCAGCATTGTACTTTTGCATTTTTCTCCCAAACGAAAGACACTAGAATGAAAATTTTAAAGCCTCCTGTTAGGCCATCATCTACACGACATAGCCCTGAATTTTCCAATGCGCAGCTCTTTGCAAAAGAGAGATATTGGCAAGGAAAAGCTGTCTTGTACCTTTGCATTTTTCTCCCAAACGAAGGTCACTAGAAAGAACATTTTAAAGCCTCCTGTTAGGCCATCATCTACACGACATAGCCCTGAATTTTCCAATGCGCAGCTCTTTGCAAAAGAGAGATATTGGCAAGGAAAAGCTGTCTTGTACCTTTGCATTTTTCTCCCAAACGAAGGACACTAGAAAGAAAATTTTAAAGCCTCCTGTTAGGCCATCATCTACACGACATAGCCCTGAATTTTCCAATGCGCAGCTCTTTGCAAAAGAGAGATATTGGCAAGGAAAAGCTGTCTTGTACCATTGCATTTTTCTCCCAAACGAAGGACACTAGAAAGAACATTTTAAAGCCTCCTGTTAGGCCATCATCTACACGACATAGCCCTGAATTTTCCAATGCGCAGCTCTTTGCAAAAGAGAGATATTGGCAAGGAAAAGCTGTCTTGTACCATTGCATTTTTCTCCCAAACGAAGGACACTAGAAAGAAAATTTTAAAGCCTCCTGTTAGGCCATCATCTACACGACATAGCCCTGAATTTTCCAATGCGCAGCTCTTTGCAAAAGAGAGATATTGGCAAGGAAAAGCTGTCTTGTACCTTTGCATTTTTCTCCCAAACGAAGGTCACTAGAAAGAAAATTGTAAAGCCTCCTGTTAGGCCATCATCTACACGACATAGCCCTGAATTTTCCAATGCGCAGCTCTTTGCAAAAGAGAGATATTGGCAAGGAAAAGCTGTCTTGTACCATTGCATTTTTCTCCCAAACGAAGGACACTAGAAAGAAAATTTTAAAGCCTCCTGTTAGGCCATCATCTACACGACATAGCCCTGAATTTTCCAATGCGCAGCTCTTTGCAAAAGAGAGATATTGGCAAGGAAAAGCTGTCTTGTACCTTTGCATTTTTCTCCCAAACGAAGGTCACTAGAAAGAAAATTTTAAAGCCTCCTGTTAGGCCATCATCTACACGACATAGCCCTGAATTTTCCAATGAGTAGCTCTTTGCAAAAGAGAGATATTGGCAAGGAAAAGCTGTCTTGTACCTTTGCATTTTTCTCCCAAACGAAGGACACTAGAAAGAAAATTTTAAAGCCTCCTGTTAGGCCATCATCTACACGACATAGCCCTGAATTTTCCAATGCGCAGCTCTTTGCAAAAGAGAGATATTGGCAAGGAAAAGCTGTCTTGTACCATTGCAGTTTTCTCCCAAACGAAGGACACTAGAAAGAACATTTTAAAGCCTCCTGTTAGGCCATCATCTACACGACATAGCCCTGAATTTTCCAATGCGCAGCTCTTTGCAAAAGAGAGATATTGGCAAGGAAAAGCTGTCTTGTACCTTTGCATTTTTCTCCCAAACGAAGGACACTAGAAAGAAAATTTTAAAGCCTCCTGTTAGGCCATCATCTACACGACATAGCCCTGAATTTTCCAATGCGCAGCTCTTTGCAAAAGAGAGATATTGGCAAGGAAAAGCTGTCTTGTACCATTGCATTTTTCTCCCAAACGAAGGACACTAGAAAGAAAATTTTAAAGCCTCCTGTTAGGCCATCATCTACACGACATAGCCCTGAATTTTCCAATGCGTAGCTCTTTGCAAAAGAGAGATATTGGCAAGGAAAAGCTGTCTTGTACCTTTGCATTTTTCTCCCAAACGAAGGACACTAGAAAGAAAATTTTAAAGCCTCCTGTTAGGCCATCATCTACAGGACATAGCCCTGAATTTTCCAATGCGCAGCTCTTTGCAAAAGAGAGATATTGGCAAGGAAAAGCTGTCTTGTACCATTGCATTTTTCTCCCAAACGAAGGACACTAGAAAGAACATTTTAAAGCCTCCTGTTAGGCCATCATCTACACGACATAGCCCTGAATTTTCCAATGCACAGCTCTTTGCAAAAGAGAGATATTGGCAAGGAAAAGCTGTCTTGTGCCTTTGCATTTTTCTCCCAAACGAAGGACACTAGAAAGAAAATTTTAAAGCCTCCTGTTAGGCCATCATCTACACGACATAGCCCTGAATTTTCCAATGCGCAGCTCTTTGCAAAAGAGAGATATTGGCAAGGAAAAGCTATCTTGTACCATTGCATTTTTCTCCCAAACGAAGGACACTAGAAAGAAAATTTTAAAGCCTCCTGTTAGGCCATCATCTACACGACATAGCCCTGAATTTTCCAATGCGCAGCTCTTTGCAAAAGAGAGATATTGGCAAGGAAAAGCTGTCTTGTACCTTTGCATTTTTCTCCCAAACGAAGGTCACTAGAAAGAAAATTGTAAAGCCTCCTGTTAGGCCATCATCTACACGACATAGCCCTGAATTTTCCAATGCGCAGCTCTTTGCAAAAGAGAGATATTGGCAAGGAAAAGCTGTCTTGTACCATTGCATTTTTCTCCCAAACGAAGGACACTAGAAAGAAAATTTTAAAGCCTCCTGTTAGGCCATCATCTACACGACATAGCCCTGAATTTTCCAATGCGCAGCTCTTTGCAAAAGAGAGATATTGGCAAGGAAAAGCTGTCTTGTACCTTTGCATTTTTCTCCCAAACGAAGGTCACTAGAAAGAAAATTTTAAAGCCTCCTGTTAGGCCATCATCTACACGACATAGCCCTGAATTTTCCAATGAGTAGCTCTTTGCAAAAGAGAGATATTGGCAAGGAAAAGCTGTCTTGTACCTTTGCATTTTTCTCCCAAACGAAGGACACTAGAAAGAAAATTTTAAAGCCTCCTGTTAGGCCATCATCTACACGACATAGCCCTGAATTTTCCAATGCGCAGCTCTTTGCAAAAGAGAGATATTGGCAAGGAAAAGCTGTCTTGTACCATTGCAGTTTTCTCCCAAACGAAGGACACTAGAAAGAACATTTTAAAGCCTCCTGTTAGGCCATCATCTACACGACATAGCCCTGAATTTTCCAATGCGCAGCTCTTTGCAAAAGAGAGATATTGGCAAGGAAAAGCTGTCTTGCACCTTTGCATTTTTCTCCCAAACGAAGGACACTAGAAAGAAAATTTTAAAGCCTCCTGTTAGGCCATCATCTACACGACATAGCCCTGAATTTTCCAATGCGCAGCTCTTTGCAAAAGAGAGATATTGGCAAGGAAAAGCTGTCTTGTACCATTGCATTTTTCTCCCAAACGAAGGACACTAGAAAGAAAATTTTAAAGCCTCATGTTAGGCCATCATCTACACGACATAGCCCTGAATTTTCCAATGCGTAGCTCTTTGCAAAAGAGAGATATTGGCAAGGAAAAGCTGTCTTGTACCTTTGCATTTTTCTCCCAAACGAAGGACACTAGAAAGAAAATTTTAAAGCCTCCTGTTAGGCCATCATCTACACGACATAGCCCTGAATTTTCCAATGCGCAGCTCTTTGCAAAAGAGAGATATTGGCAAGGAAAAGCTGTCTTGTACCATTGCATTTTTCTCCCAAACGAAGGACACTAGAAAGAACATTTTAAAGCCTCCTGTTAGGCCATCATCTACACGACATAGCCCTGAATTTTCCAATGCACAGCTCTTTGCAAAAGAGAGATATTGGCAAGGAAAAGCTGTCTTGTACCTTTGCATTTTTCTCCCAAACGAAGGACACTAGAAAGAAAATTTTAAAGCCTCCTGTTAGGCCATCATCTACACGACATAGCCCTGAATTTTCCAATGCGCAGCTCTTTGCAAAAGAGAGATATTGGCAAGGAAAAGCTGTCTTGTACCATTGCATTTTTCTCCCAAACGAAGGACACTAGAAAGAAAATTTTAAAGCCTCCTGTTAGGCCATCATCTACACGACATAGCCCTGAATTTTCCAATGCGTAGCTCTTTGCAAAAGAGAGATATTGGCAAGGAAAAGCTGTCTTGTACCTTTGCATTTTTCTCCCAAACGAAGGACACTAGAAAGAAAATTTTAAAGCCTCCTGTTAGGCCATCATCTACACGACATAGCCCTGAATTTTCCAATCCGTAGCTCTTTGCAAAAGAGAGATATTGGCAAGTAAAAGCTGTCTTGTACCTTTGCATTTTTCTCCCAAACGAAGGACACTAGAAAGAAAATTTTAAAGCCTCCTGTTAGGCCATCATCTACACGACATAGCCCTGAATTTTCCAATGCGCAGCTCTTTGCAAAAGAGATATATTGGCAAGGAAAAGCTGTCTTGTACCATTGCATTTTTCTCCCAAACGAAGGACACTAGAAAGAAAATTTTAAAGCCTCCTGTTAGGCCATCATCTACACGACATAGCCCTGAATTTTCCAATGCGTAGCTCTTTGCAAAAGAGAGATATTGGCAAGGAAAAGCTGTCTTGTACCTTTGCATTTTTCTCCCAAAAGAAGGACACTAGAAAGAAAATTTTAAAGCCTCCTGTTAGGCCATCATCTACACGACATAGCCCTGAATTTTCCAATGCGCAGCTCTTTGCAAAAGAGAGATATTGGCAAGGAAAAGCTGTCTTGTACCATTGCATTTTTCTCCCAAACGAAGGACACTAGAAAGAACATTTTAAAGCCTCCTGTTAGGCCATCATCTACACGACATAGCCCTGAATTTTCCAATGCACAGCTCTTTGCAAAAGAGAGATATTGGCAAGGAAAAGCTGTCTTGTACCTTTGCATTTTTCTCCCAAACGAAGGACACTAGAAAGAACATTTTAAAGCCTCCTGTTAGGCCATCATCTACACGACATAGCCCTGAATTTTCCAATGCACAGCTCTTTGCAAAAGAGAGATATTGGCAAGGAAAAGCTGTCTTGTACCTTTGCATTTTTCTCCCAAACGAAGGACACTAGAAAGAAAATTTTAAAGCCTCCTGTTAGGCCATCATCTACACGACATAGCCCTGAATTTTCCAATGCGCAGCTCTTTGCAAAAGAGAGATATTGGCAAGGAAAAGCTGTCTTGTACCATTGCATTTTTCTCCCAAACGAAGGACACTAGAAAGAAAATTTTAAAGCCTCCTGTTAGGCCATCATCTACACGACATAGCCCTGAATTTTCCAATCCGTAGCTCTTTGCAAAAGAGAGATATTGGCAAGTAAAAGCTGTCTTGTACCTTTGCATTTTTCTCCCAAACGAAGGACACTAGAAAGAAAATTTTAAAGCCTCCTGTTAGGCCATCATCTACACGACATAGCCCTGAATTTTCCAATGCGCAGCTCTTTGCAAAAGAGATATATTGGCAAGGAAAAGCTGTCTTGTACCATTGCATTTTTCTCCCAAACGAAGGACACTAGAAAGAAAATTTTAAAGCCTCCTGTTAGGCCATCATCTACACGACATAGCCCTGAATTTTCCAATGCGTAGCTCTTTGCAAAAGAGAGATATTGGCAAGGAAAAGCTGTCTTGTACCTTTGCATTTTTCTCCCAAACGAAGGACACTAGAAAGAAAATTTTAAAGCCTCCTGTTAGGCCATCATCTACACGACATAGCCCTGAATTTTCCAATGCGCAGCTCTTTGCAAAAGAGAGATATTGGCAAGGAAAAGCTGTCTTGTACCATTGCATTTTTCTCCCAAACGAAGGACACTAGAAAGAACATTTTAAAGCCTCCTGTTAGGCCATCATCTACACGACATAGCCCTGAATTTTCCAATGCGCAGCTCTTTGCAAAAGAGAGATATTGGCAAGGAAAAGCTGTCTTGTACCTTTGCATTTTTCTCCCAAACGAAGGTCACTAGAAAGAAAATTTTAAAGCCTCCTGTTAGGCCATCATCTACACGACATAGCCCTGAATTTTCCAATGCGTAGCTCTTTGCAAAATAGAGATATTGGCAAGGAAAAGCTGTCTTGTACCTTTGCATTTTTCTCCCAAACGAAGGACACTAGAAAGAAAATTTAAAAGCCTCCTGTTAGGCCATCATCTACACGACATAGCCCTGAATTTTCCAATGCGTAGCTCTTTGCAAAAGAGAGATATTGGCAAGGAAAAGCTGTCTTGTACCTTTGCATTTTTCTCCCAAACGAAGGACACTAGAAAGAAAATTTTAAAGCCTCCTGTTAGGCCATCATCTACACGACATAGCCCTAAATTTTCCAATGCGTAGCTCTTTGCAAAAGAGAGATATTGGCAAGGAAAAGCTGTCTTGTACCTTTGCATTTTTCTCCCAAACGAAGGACACTAGAAAGAAAATTTTAAAGCCTCCTGTAAGGCCATCATCTACACGACATAGCCCTGAATTTTCCAATGCGCAGCTCTTTGCAAAAGAGAGATATTGGCAAGGAAAAGCTGTCTTGTACCATTGCATTTTTCTCCCAAACGAAGGACACTAGAAAGAAAATTTTAAAGCCTCCTGTTAGGCCATCATCTACACGACATAGCCCTGAATTTTCCAATGCGTAGCTCTTTGCAAAAGAGAGATATTGGCAAGGAAAAGCTGTCTTGTACCTTTGCATTTTTCTCCCAAACGAAGGACACTAGAAAGAAAATTTTAAAGCCTCCTGTTAGGCCATCATCTACACGACATAGCCCTGAATTTTCCAATCCGTAGCTCTTTGCAAAAGAGAGATATTGGCAAGGAAAAGCTGTATTGTACCTTTGCATTTTTCTCCCAAACGAAAGACACTAGAATGAAAATTTTAAAGCCTCCTGTTAGTGCTTCATCTACACGTTATAGCCCTGAATTTTCCAATGCGCAGCTCTTTGCAAAAGAGAGATATTGGCAAGGAAAAGCTGTCTTGTACCTTTGCATTTTTCTCCCAAACGAAGGACACTAGAAAGAAAATTTTAAAGCCTCCTGTTAGGCCATCATCTACACGACATAGCCCTGAATTTTCCAATGCGCAGCTCTTTGCAAAAGAGAGATATTGGCAAGGAAAAGCTGTCTTGTACCTTTGCATTTTTCTCCCAAACGAAGGACACTAGAAAGAAAATTTAAAAGCCTCCTGTTAGGCCATCATCTACACGACATAGCCCTGAATTTTCCAATGCGTAGCTCTTTGCAAAAGAGAGATATTGGCAAGGAAAAGCTATCTTGTACCATTGCATTTTTCTCCCAAACGAAGGACACTAGAAAGAACATTTTAAAGCCTCCTGTTAGGCCATCATCTACACGACATAGCCCTGAATTTTCCAATGCGCAGCTCTTTGCAAAAGAGAGATATTGGCAAGGAAAAGCTGTCTTGTACCTTTGCATTTTTCTCCCAAACGAAGGTCACTAGAAAGAAAATTTTAAAGCCTCCTGTTAGGCCATCATCTACACGACATAGCCCTGAATTTTCCAATGCGCAGCTCTTTGCAAAAGAGAGATATTGGCAAGGAAAAGCTGTCTTGTACCATTGCATTTTTCTCCCAAACGAAGGACACTAGAAAGAAAATTTTAAAGCCTCCTGTTAGGCCATCATCTACACGACATAGCGCTGAATTTTCCAATGCGCAGCTCTTTGCAAAAGAGAGATATTGGCAAGGAAAAGCTGTCTTGTACCTTTGCATTTTTCTCCCAAACGAAGGTCACTAGAAAGAAAATTTTAAAGCCTCCTGTTAGGCCATCATCTACACGACATAGCCCTGAATTTTCCAATGAGTAGCTCTTTGCAAAAGAGAGATATTGGCAAGGAAAAGCTGTCTTGTACCTTTGCATTTTTCTCCCAAACGAAGGACACTAGAAAGAAAATTTTAAAGCCTCCTGTTAGGCCATCATCTACACGACATAGCCCTGAATTTTCCAATGCGCAGCTCTTTGCAAAAGAGAGATATTGGCAAGGAAAAGCTGTCTTGTACCATTGCAGTTTTCTCCCAAACGAAGGACACTAGAAAGAACATTTTAAAGCCTCCTGTTAGGCCATCATCTACACGACATAGCCCTGAATTTTCCAATGCGCAGCTCTTTGCAAAAGAGAGATATTGGCAAGGAAAAGCTGTCTTGTACCATTGCATTTTTCTCCCAAACGAAGGACACTAGAAAGAAAATTTTAAAGCCTCCTGTTAGGCCATCATCTACACGACATAGCCCTGAATTTTCCAATGCGCAGCTCTTTGCAAAAGAGAGATATTGGCAAGGAAAAGCTGTCTTGTACCATTGCATTTTTCTCCCAAACGAAGGACACTAGAAAGAAAATTTTAAAGCCTCATGTTAGGCCATCATCTACACGACATAGCCCTGAATTTTCCAATGCGTAGCTCTTTGCAAAAGAGAGATATTGGCAAGGAAAAGCTGTCTTGTACCTTTGCATTTTTCTCCCAAACGAAGGACACTAGAAAGAAAATTTTAAAGCCTCCTGTTAGGCCATCATCTACACGACATAGCCCTGAATTTTCCAATGCGCAGCTCTTTGCAAAAGAGAGATATTGGCAAGGAAAAGCTGTCTTGTACCATTGCATTTTTCTCCCAAACGAAGGACACTAGAAAGAACATTTTAAAGCCTCCTGTTAGGCCATCATCTACACGACATAGCCCTGAATTTTCCAATGCGCAGCTCTTTGCAAAAGAGAGATATTGGCAAGGAAAAGCTGTCTTGTACCATTGCATTTTTCTCCCAAACGAAGGACACTAGAAAGAACATTTTAAAGCCTCCTGTTAGGCCATCATCTACACGACATAGCCCTGAATTTTCCAATGCACAGCTCTTTGCAAAAGAGAGATATTGGCAAGGAAAAGCTGTCTTGTACCTTTGCATTTTTCTCCCAAACGAAGGACACTAGAAAGAAAATTTTAAAGCCTCCTGTTAGGCCATCATCTACACGACATAGCCCTGAATTTTCCAATGCGCAGCTCTTTGCAAAAGAGAGATATTGGCAAGGAAAAGCTGTCTTGTACCATTGCATTTTTCTCCCAAACGAAGGACACTAGAAAGAAAATTTTAAAGCCTCCTGTTAGCCCATCATCTACACGACATAGCCCTGAATTTTCCAATGCGTAGCTCTTTGCAAAAGAGAGATATTGGCAAGGAAAAGCTGTCTTGTACCTTTGCATTTTTCTCCCAAACGAAGGACACTAGAAAGAAAATTTTAAAGCCTCCTGTTAGGCCATCATCTACACGACATAGCCCTGAATTTTCCAATCCGTAGCTCTTTGCAAAAGAGAGATATTGGCAAGTAAAAGCTGTCTTGTACCTTTGCATTTTTCTCCCAAACGAAGGACACTAGAAAGAAAATTTTAAAGCCTCCTGTTAGGCCATCATCTACACGACATAGCCCTGAATTTTCCAATGCGCAGCTCTTTGCAAAAGAGATATATTGGCAAGGAAAAGCTGTCTTGTACCATTGCATTTTTCTCCCAAACGAAGGACACTAGAAAGAAAATTTTAAAGCCTCCTGTTAGGCCATCATCTACACGACATAGCCCTGAATTTTCCAATGCGTAGCTCTTTGCAAAAGAGAGATATTGGCAAGGAAAAGCTGTCTTGTACCTTTGCATTTTTCTCCCAAAAGAAGGACACTAGAAAGAAAATTTTAAAGCCTCCTGTTAGGCCATCATCTACACGACATAGCCCTGAATTTTCCAATGCGCAGCTCTTTGCAAAAGAGAGATATTGGCAAGGAAAAGCTGTCTTGTACCATTGCATTTTTCTCCCAAACGAAGGACACTAGAAAGAACATTTTAAAGCCTCCTGTTAGGCCATCATCTACACGACATAGCCCTGAATTTTCCAATGCACAGCTCTTTGCAAAAGAGAGATATTGGCAAGGAAAAGCTGTCTTGTACCTTTGCATTTTTCTCCCAAACGAAGGACACTAGAAAGAAAATTTTAAAGCCTCCTGTTAGGCCATCATCTACACGACATAGCCCTGAATTTTCCAATGCGCAGCTCTTTGCAAAAGAGAGATATTGGCAAGGAAAAGCTGTCTTGTACCATTGCATTTTTCTCCCAAACGAAGGACACTAGAAAGAAAATTTTAAAGCCTCCTGTTAGGCCATCATCTACACGACATAGCCCTGAATTTTCCAATCCGTAGCTCTTTGCAAAAGAGAGATATTGGCAAGTAAAAGCTGTCTTGTACCTTTGCATTTTTCTCCCAAACGAAGGACACTAGAAAGAAAATTTTAAAGCCTCCTGTTAGGCCATCATCTACACGACATAGCCCTGAATTTTCCAATGCGCAGCTCTTTGCAAAAGAGATATATTGGCAAGGAAAAGCTGTCTTGTACCATTGCATTTTTCTCCCAAACGAAGGACACTAGAAAGAAAATTTTAAAGCCTCCTGTTAGGCCATCATCTACACGACATAGCCCTGAATTTTCCAATGCGTAGCTCTTTGCAAAAGAGAGATATTGGCAAGGAAAAGCTGTCTTGTACCTTTGCATTTTTCTCCCAAACGAAGGACACTAGAAAGAAAATTTTAAAGCCTCCTGTTAGGCCATCATCTACACGACATAGCCCTGAATTTTCCAATGCGCAGCTCTTTGCAAAAGAGAGATATTGGCAAGGAAAAGCTGTCTTGTACCATTGCATTTTTCTCCCAAACGAAGGACACTAGAAAGAACATTTTAAAGCCTCCTGTTAGGCCATCATCTACACGACATAGCCCTGAATTTTCCAATGCGCAGCTCTTTGCAAAAGAGAGATATTGGCAAGGAAAAGCTGTCTTGTACCTTTGCATTTTTCTCCCAAACGAAGGTCACTAGAAAGAAAATTTTAAAGCCTCCTGTTAGGCCATCATCTACACGACATAGCCCTGAATTTTCCAATGCGTAGCTCTTTGCAAAATAGAGATATTGGCAAGGAAAAGCTGTCTTGTACCTTTGCATTTTTCTCCCAAACGAAGGACACTAGAAAGAAAATTTAAAAGCCTCCTGTTAGGCCATCATCTACACGACATAGCCCTGAATTTTCCAATGCGTAGCTCTTTGCAAAAGAGAGATATTGGCAAGGAAAAGCTGTCTTGTACCTTTGCATTTTTCTCCCAAACGAAGGACACTAGAAAGAAAATTTTAAAGCCTCCTGTTAGGCCATCATCTACACGACATAGCCCTAAATTTTCCAATGCGTAGCTCTTTGCAAAAGAGAGATATTGGCAAGGAAAAGCTGTCTTGTACCTTTGCATTTTTCTCCCAAACGAAGGACACTAGAAAGAAAATTTTAAAGCCTCCTGTAAGGCCATCATCTACACGACATAGCCCTGAATTTTCCAATGCGCAGCTCTTTGCAAAAGAGAGATATTGGCAAGGAAAAGCTGTCTTGTACCATTGCATTTTTCTCCCAAACGAAGGACACTAGAAAGAAAATTTTAAAGCCTCCTGTTAGGCCATCATCTACACGACATAGCCCTGAATTTTCCAATGCGTAGCTCTTTGCAAAAGAGAGATATTGGCAAGGAAAAGCTGTCTTGTACCTTTGCATTTTTCTCCCAAACGAAGGACACTAGAAAGAAAATTTTAAAGCCTCCTGTTAGGCCATCATCTACACGACATAGCCCTGAATTTTCCAATCCGTAGCTCTTTGCAAAAGAGAGATATTGGCAAGGAAAAGCTGTATTGTACCTTTGCATTTTTCTCCCAAACGAAAGACACTAGAATGAAAATTTTAAAGCCTCCTGTTAGTGCTTCATCTACACGTTATAGCCCTGAATTTTCCAATGCCTATCTCTTTGCCAAAGAGATATATTGGCAAGGAAAAGCTGTATTGTACCTTTGCATTTTTCTCCCAAACGAAGGACACTAGAATGAAAATTTTAAAGCCTCCTGTTAGTGCTTCATCTACACGTTATAGCCCTGAATTTTCCAATGCCTATCTCTTTGCAAAAGAGAGATATCGGCAAGGAAAAGCTGTATTGTACCTTTGCATTTTTCTCCCAAACGAAAGACACTAGAATGAAAATTTTAAAGCCTCCTGTTAGTGCTTCATCTACACGTTATAGCCCTGCATTTTCCAATGCCTATCTCTTTGCAAAAGAGAGATATCGGCAAGGAAAAGCAGCATTGTACTTTTGCATTTTTCTCCCAAACGAAAGACACTAGAATGAAAATTTTAAAGCCTCCTGTTAGGCCATCATCTACACGACATAGCCCTGAATTTTCCAATGCGCAGCTCTTTGCAAAAGAGAGATATTGGCAAGGAAAAGCTGTCTTGTACCTTTGCATTTTTCTCCCAAACGAAGGTCACTAGAAAGAAAATTTTAAAGCCTCCTGTTAGGCCATAATCTACACGACATAGCCCTGAATTTTCCAATGCGCAGCTCTTTGCAAAAGAGAGATATTGGCAAGGAAAAGCTGTCTTGTACCATTGCATTTTTCTCCCAAACGAAGGACACTAGAAAGAAAATTTTAAAGCCTCCTGTTAGGCCATCATCTACACGACATAGCGCTGAATTTTCCAATGCGCAGCTCTTTGCAAAAGAGAGATATTGGCAAGGAAAAGCTGTCTTGTACCATTGCATTTTTCTCCCAAACGAAGGACACTAGAAAGAACATTTTAAAGCCTCCTGTTAGGCCATCATCTACACGACATAGCCCTGAATTTTCCAATGCGCAGCTCTTTGCAAAAGAGAGATATTGGCAAGGAAAAGCTGTCTTGTACCTTTGCATTTTTCTCCCAAACGAAGGACACTAGAAAGAAAATTTTAAAGCCTCCTGTTAGGCCATCATCTACACGACATAGCCCTGAATTTTCCAATGCGTAGCTCTTTGCAAAAGAGAGATATTGGCAAGGAAAAGCTGTCTTGTACCTTTGCATTTTTCTCCCAAACGAAGGACACTAGAAAGAAAATTTTAAAGCCTCCTGTTAGGCCATCATCGACACGACATAGCCCTGAATTTTTTAATCCGTAGCTCTTTGCAAAAGAGAGATATTGGCAAGTAAAAGCTGTCTTGTACCTTTGCATTTTTCTCCCAAACGAAGGACACTAGAAAGAAAATTTTAAAGCCACCTGTTAGGCCATCATCTACACGACATAGCCCTGAATTTTCCAATGCGTAGCTCTTTGCAAAAGAGAGATATTGGCAAGGAAAAGCTGTCTTGTACCTTTGCATTTTTCTCCCAAACGAAGGACACTAGAAAGAAAATTTTAAAGCCTCCTGTTAGGCCATCATCTACACGACAAAGCCCTGAATTTTCCAATGCGCAGCTCTTTGCAAAAGAGAGATATTGGCAAGGAAAAGCTGTCTTGTACCATTGCATTTTTCTCCCAAACGAAGGACACTAGAAAGAACATTTTAAAGCCTCCTGTTAGGCCATCATCTACACGACATAGCCCTGAATTTTCCAATGCGCAACTCTTTGCAAAAGAGAGATATTGGCAAGGAAAAGCTGTCTTGTACCTTTGCATTTTTCTCCCAAACGAAGGACACTAGAAAGAAAATTTTAAAGCCTCCTGTTAGGCCATCATTTACACGACATAGCCCTGAATTTTCCAATGCGCAGCTCTTTGCAAAAGAGAGATATTGGCAAGGAAAAGCTGTCTTGTACCATTGCATTTTTCTCCCAAACGAAGGACACTAGAAAGAAAATTTTAAAGCCTCCTGTTAGGCCATCATCTACACGACATAGCCCTGAATTTTCCAATGCGTAGCTCTTTGCAAAAGAGAGATATTGGCAAGGAAAAGCTGTCTTGTACCTTTGCATTTTTCTCCCAAAGGAAGGACACTAGAAAGAAAATTTTAAAGCCTCCTGTTAGGCCATCATCTACACGACATAGCCCTGAATTTTCCAATCCGTAGCTCTTTGCAAAAGAGAGATATTGGCAAGTAAAAGCTGTCTTGTACCTTTGCATTTTTCTCCCAAACGAAGGACACTAGAAAGAAAATTTTAAAGCCTCCTGTTAGGCCATCATCTACACGACATAGCCCTGAATTTTCCAATGCGCAGCTCTTTGCAAAAGAGATATATTGGCAAGGAAAAGCTGTCTTGTACCATTGCATTTTTCTCCCAAACGAAGGACACTAGAAAGAAAATTTTAAAGCCTCCTGTTAGGCCATCATCTACACGACATAGCCCTGAATTTTCCAATGCGTAGCTCTTTGCAAAAGAGAGATATTGGCAAGGAAAAGCTGTCTTGTACCTTTGCATTTTTCTCCCAAACGAAGGACACTAGAAAGAAAATTTTAAAGCCTCCTGTTAGGCCATCATCTACACGACATAGCCCTGAATTTTCCAATGCGCAGCTCTTTGCAAAAGAGAGATATTGGCAAGGAAAAGCTGTCTTGTACCATTGCATTTTTCTCCCAAACGAAGGACACTAGAAAGAACATTTTAAAGCCTCCTGTTAGGCCATCATCTACACGACATAGCCCTGAATTTTCCAATGCGCAGCTCTTTGCAAAAGAGAGATATTGGCAAGGAAAAGCTGTCTTGTACCTTTGCATTTTTCTCCCAAACGAAGGTCACTAGAAAGAAAATTTTAAAGCCTCCTGTTAGGCCATCATCTACACGACATAGCCCTGAATTTTCCAATGCGTAGCTCTTTGCAAAAGAGAGATATTGGCAAGGAAAAGCTGTCTTGTACCTTTGCATTTTTCTCCCAAACGAAGGACACTAGAAAGAAAATTTTAAAGCCTCCTGTTAGGCCATCATCTACACGACATAGCCCTGAATTTTCCAATGCGTAGCTCTTTGCAAAAGAGAGATATTGGAAAGTAAAAGCTGTCTTGTACCTTTGCATTTTTCTCCCAAACGAAGGACACTAGAAAGAAAATTTTAAAGCCTCCTGTTAGGCCATCATCTACACGACATAGCCCTGAATTTTCCAATCCGTAGCTCTTTGCAAAAGAGAGATATTGGCAAGGAAAAGCTGTCTTGTACCTTTGCATTTTTCTCCCAAACGAAGGACACTAGAAAGAAAATTTTAAAGCCTCCTGTTAGGCCATCATCTACACGACATAGCCCTGAATTTTCCAATGCGTAGCTCTTTGCAAAAGAGAGATATTGGAAAGTAAAAGCTGTCTTGTACCTTTGCATTTTTCTCCCAAACGAAGGACACTAGAAAGAAAATTTTAAAGCCTCCTGTTAGGCCATCATCTACACGACATAGCCCTGAATTTTCCAATCCGTAGCTCTTTGCAAAAGAGAGATATCGGCAAGGAAATGCTGTATTGTACCTTTGCATTTTTCTCCCAAACGAAAGACACTAGAATGAAAATTATAAATCCTCCTGTTAGTGCTTCATCTACACGTTATAGCCCTGCATTTTCCAATGCCTATCTCTTTGCAAAAGAGAGATATCGGCAAGGAAAAGCTGCATTGTACTTTTGCATTTTTCTCCCAAACGAAAGACACTAGAATGAAAATTTTAAAGCCTACTGTTAGTGCTTCATCTACACGTTATAGCCCTGAATTTTCCTATGCCTATCTCTTTGCAAAAGAGAGATATCTGCAAGGAAATGCTGTATTGTACCTTTGCATTTTTCTCCCAAACGAAAGACACTAGAATGAAAATTTTAAAGCCTCCTGTTAGTGCTTCATCTACACGTTATAGCCCTGAATTTTCCTATGCCTATCTCTTTGCAAAAGAGAGATATCTGCAAGGAAATGCTGTATTGTACCTTTGCATTTTTCTCCCAAACGAAAGACACTAGAATGAAAATTTTAAAGCCTACTGTTAGTGCTTCATCTACACGTTATAGCCCTGCATTTTCCAATGCCTATCTCTTTGCAAAAGAGAGATATCGGCAAGGAAAAGCTTCATTGTACTTTTGCATTTTTCTCCCAAACGAAAGACACTAGAATGAAAATTTTAAAGCCTCCTGTTAGTGCTTCATCTACACGTTATTGCCCTGAATTTTCCAATGCCTAGCTCTTTGCAAAAGAGAGATATTGGCAAGGAAAAACTGTATTGTACCTTTGCATTTTTCTCCCAAACGAAAGACACTAGAATGAAAATTGTAAAGCTTCCTGTTAGTGCTTCATCTACACGTTATAGCCCTGAATTTTCCAATGCCTAGCTCTTTGCAAAAGAGAGATATCGGCAAGGAAAAGCTGTATTGTACCTTTGCATTTTTCTCCCAAACGAAAGACACTAGAATGAAAATTTTAAAGCCTCCTGTTAGTGCTTCATCTACACGTTATAGCCCTGAATTTTCCAATGCTTATCTCTTTGCAAAAGAGAGATATTGGCAAGGAAAAGCAGCATTGTACCTTTACATTTTTCTCCCAAACGAAAGACACTAGAATGAAAATTTTAAAGCCTCCTGTTAGTGCTTCATCTACACGTTATAGCCCTGAATTTTCCAATGCCTAGCTCTTTGCAAAAGAGAGATATTGGCAAGGAAAAGCTGTATTGTACCTTTGCATTTTTCTCCCAAACGAAGGACACTAGATTGAAAATTTTAAAGCCTCCTATTAGTGCTTCATCTACACGTTATAGCCCTGAATTTTCCAATGCCTAGCTCTTTGCAAAAGAGAGATATCGGCAAGGAAAAGCGGTATTGTACCTTTGCATTTTTCTCCCAAACGAAAGACACTAGAATGAAAATTTTAAAGCCTCCTGTTAGTGCTTCATCTACACGTTATAGCCCTGAATTTTCCAATGCCTAGCTCTTTGCAAAAGAGAGATATCGGCAAGGAAAAGCGGTATTGTACCTTTGCATTTTTCTCCCAAACGAAAGACACTAGAATGAAAATTTTAAAGCCTCCTGTTAGTGCTTCATCTACACGTTATAGCCCTTAATTTTCCAATGCCTATCTCTTTGCAAAAGAGAGATATCGGCAAGGAAATGCTGTATTGTACCTTTGCATTTTTCTCCCAAACGAAAGACACTAGAATGAAAATTGTAAAGCTTCCTGTTAGTGCTTCATCTACACGTTATAGCCCTGAATTTTCCAATGCCTAGCTCTTTGCAAAAGAGAGATATCGGCAAGGAAAAGCTGTATTGTACCTTTGCATTTTTCTCCCAAACGAAAGACACTAGAATGAAAATTTTAAAGCCTCCTGTTAGTGCTTCATCTACACGTTATAGCCCTGAATTTTCCAATGCTTATCTCTTTGCAAAAGAGAGATATTGGCAAGGAAAAGCAGCATTGTACTTTTGCATTTTTCTCCCAAACGAAAGACACTAGAATGGAAATTTTAAAGCCTCCTGTTAGTGCTTCATCTACACGTTATAGCCCTGAATTTTCCAATGCCTAGCTCTTTGCAAAAGAGAGATATTGGCAAGGAAAAGCTGTATTGTACCTTTGCATTTTTCTCCCAAACGAAGGACACTAGATTGAAAATTTTAAAGCCTCCTATTAGTGCTTCATCTACACGTTATAGCCCTGAATTTTCCAATGCCTAGCTCTTTGCAAAAGAGAGATATCGGCAAGGAAAAGCGGTATTGTACCTTTGCATTTTTCTCCCAAACGAAAGACACTAGAATGAAAATTTTAAAGCCTCCTGTTAGTGCTTCATCTACACGTTATAGCCCTGAATTTTCCAATGCCTAGCTCTTTGCAAAAGAGAGATATCGGCAAGGAAAAGCGGTATTGTACCTTTGCATTTTTCTCCCAAACGAAAGACACTAGAATGAAAATTTTAAAGCCTCCTGTTAGTGCTTCATCTACACGTTATAGCCCTTAATTTTCCAATGCCTATCTCTTTGCAAAAGAGAGATATCGGCAAGGAAATGCTGTATTGTACCTTTGCATTTTTCTCCCAAACGAAAGACACTAGAATGAAAATTTTAAAGCCTCCTGTTAGTTCTTCATCTACACGTTATAGCCCTGAATTTTCCAATGCCTAGCTCTTTGCAAAAGAGAGATATTGGCAAGGAAAACCTGTATTGTACCTTTGCATTTTTCTCCCAAACGAAGGACACTAGATTGAAAATTTTAAAGCCTCCTATTAGTGCTTCATCTACACGTTATAGCCCTGAATTTTCCAATGCCTAGCTCTTTGCAAAAGAGAGATATCGGCAATGAAAATGGTATTGTACCTTTGCATTTTTCTCCCAAACGAAAGACACTAGAATGAAAATTTTAAAGCCTCCTGTTAGTGCTTCATCTACACGTTATAGCCCTGAATTTTCCAATGCCTATCTCTTTGCAAAAGAGAGATATCGGCAAGGAAAAGCTGTATTGTACCTTTGCATTTTTCTCCCAAACGAAGGACACTAGAATGAAAATTTTAAAGTCTCCTATTAGTGCTTCATCTACACGTTATAGCCCTTAATTTTCCAATGCCTATCTCTTTGAAAAAGAGAGATATCGGCAAGGAAAAGCTGTATTGTACCTTTGCAGTTTTCTCCCAAACGAAGGACACTAGAA
This sequence comes from Pseudophryne corroboree, assembly GCF_028390025.1. Lineage (NCBI taxonomy): Eukaryota > Metazoa > Chordata > Amphibia > Anura > Myobatrachidae > Pseudophryne > Pseudophryne corroboree. The sequence goes on from NW_026970570.1 coordinate 1,876,845, forward strand.
TGAAAATTTTAAAGCCTCCTGTTAGTGCTTCATCTACACGTTATAGCCCTGAATTTTCCAATGCCTATCTCTTTGCAAAAGAGAGATATCGGCAAGGAAAAGCTGTATTGTACCTTTGCATTTTTCTCCCAAACGAAAGACACTAGAATGAAAATTTTAAAGCCTCCTGTTAGTGCTTCATCTACACGTTATAGCCCTGAATTTTCCAATGCCTATCTCTTTGCAAAAGAGAGATATCGGCATGGAAAAGCTGTATTGTACCTTTGCATTTTTCTCCCAAACGAAGGACACTAGAATGAAAATTGTAAAGCTTCCTGTTAGTGCTTCATCTACACGTTATAGCCCTGAATTTTCCAATGCCTAGCTCTTTGCAAAAGAGAGATATCGGCAAGGAAAAGCTGTATTGTACCTTTGCATTTTTCTCCCAAACGAAAGACACTAGAATGAAAATTTTAAAGCCTCCTGTTAGTGCTTCATCTACACGTTATTGCCCTGAATTTTCCAATGCCTAGCTCTTTGCAAAAGAGAGATATTGGCAAGGAAAAACTGTATTGTACCTTTGCATTTTTCTCCCAAACGAAAGACACTAGAATGAAAATTGTAAAGCTTCCTGTTAGTGCTTCATCTACACGTTATAGCCCTGAATTTTCCAATGCCTAGCTCTTTGCAAAAGAGAGATATCGGCAAGGAAAAGCTGTATTGTACCTTTGCATTTTTCTCCCAAACGAAAGACACTAGAATGAAAATTTTAAAGCCTCCTGTTAGTGCTTCATCTACACGTTATAGCCCTGAATTTTCCAATGCTTATCTCTTTGCAAAAGAGAGATATTGGCAAGGAAAAGCAGCATTGTACCTTTACATTTTTCTCCCAAACGAAAGACACTAGAATGAAAATTTTAAAGCCTCCTGTTAGTGCTTCATCTACACGTTATAGCCCTGAATTTTCCAATGCCTAGCTCTTTGCAAAAGAGAGATATTGGCAAGGAAAAGCTGTATTGTACCTTTGCATTTTTCTCCCAAACGAAGGACACTAGATTGAAAATTTTAAAGCCTCCTATTAGTGCTTCATCTACACGTTATAGCCCTGAATTTTCCAATGCCTAGCTCTTTGCAAAAGAGAGATATCGGCAAGGAAAAGCGGTATTGTACCTTTGCATTTTTCTCCCAAACGAAAGACACTAGAATGAAAATTTTAAAGCCTCCTGTTAGTGCTTCATCTACACGTTATAGCCCTGAATTTTCCAATGCCTAGCTCTTTGCAAAAGAGAGATATCGGCAAGGAAAAGCGGTATTGTACCTTTGCATTTTTCTCCCAAACGAAAGACACTAGAATGAAAATTTTAAAGCCTCCTGTTAGTGCTTCATCTACACGTTATAGCCCTTAATTTTCCAATGCCTATCTCTTTGCAAAAGAGAGATATCGGCAAGGAAATGCTGTATTGTACCTTTGCATTTTTCTCCCAAACGAAAGACACTAGAATGAAAATTGTAAAGCTTCCTGTTAGTGCTTCATCTACACGTTATAGCCCTGAATTTTCCAATGCCTAGCTCTTTGCAAAAGAGAGATATCGGCAAGGAAAAGCTGTATTGTACCTTTGCATTTTTCTCCCAAACGAAAGACACTAGAATGAAAATTTTAAAGCCTCCTGTTAGTGCTTCATCTACACGTTATAGCCCTGAATTTTCCAATGCTTATCTCTTTGCAAAAGAGAGATATTGGCAAGGAAAAGCAGCATTGTACTTTTGCATTTTTCTCCCAAACGAAAGACACTAGAATGGAAATTTTAAAGCCTCCTGTTAGTGCTTCATCTACACGTTATAGCCCTGAATTTTCCAATGCCTAGCTCTTTGCAAAAGAGAGATATTGGCAAGGAAAAGCTGTATTGTACCTTTGCATTTTTCTCCCAAACGAAGGACACTAGATTGAAAATTTTAAAGCCTCCTATTAGTGCTTCATCTACACGTTATAGCCCTGAATTTTCCAATGCCTAGCTCTTTGCAAAAGAGAGATATCGGCAAGGAAAAGCGGTATTGTACCTTTGCATTTTTCTCCCAAACGAAAGACACTAGAATGAAAATTTTAAAGCCTCCTGTTAGTGCTTCATCTACACGTTATAGCCCTGAATTTTCCAATGCCTAGCTCTTTGCAAAAGAGAGATATCGGCAAGGAAAAGCGGTATTGTACCTTTGCATTTTTCTCCCAAACGAAAGACACTAGAATGAAAATTTTAAAGCCTCCTGTTAGTGCTTCATCTACACGTTATAGCCCTTAATTTTCCAATGCCTATCTCTTTGCAAAAGAGAGATATCGGCAAGGAAATGCTGTATTGTACCTTTGCATTTTTCTCCCAAACGAAAGACACTAGAATGAAAATTTTAAAGCCTCCTGTTAGTTCTTCATCTACACGTTATAGCCCTGAATTTTCCAATGCCTAGCTCTTTGCAAAAGAGAGATATTGGCAAGGAAAACCTGTATTGTACCTTTGCATTTTTCTCCCAAACGAAGGACACTAGATTGAAAATTTTAAAGCCTCCTATTAGTGCTTCATCTACACGTTATAGCCCTGAATTTTCCAATGCCTAGCTCTTTGCAAAAGAGAGATATCGGCAATGAAAATGGTATTGTACCTTTGCATTTTTCTCCCAAACGAAAGACACTAGAATGAAAATTTTAAAGCCTCCTGTTAGTGCTTCATCTACACGTTATAGCCCTGAATTTTCCAATGCCTATCTCTTTGCAAAAGAGAGATATCGGCAAGGAAAAGCTGTATTGTACCTTTGCATTTTTCTCCCAAACGAAGGACACTAGAATGAAAATTTTAAAGTCTCCTATTAGTGCTTCATCTACACGTTATAGCCCTTAATTTTCCAATGCCTATCTCTTTGAAAAAGAGAGATATCGGCAAGGAAAAGCTGTATTGTACCTTTGCAGTTTTCTCCCAAACGAAGGACACTAGAATGAAAATTTTAAAGCCTCCTGTTAGTGCTTCATCTACACGTTATAGCCCTGAATTTTCCAATGCCTATCTCTTTGCAAAAGAGAGATATCGGCAAGGAAAAGCTGTATTGTACCTTTGCATTTTTCTCCCAAACGAAAGACACTAGAATGAAAATTTTAAAGCCTCCTGTTAGTGCTTCATCTACACGTTATAGCCCTGAATTTTCCAATGCCTATCTCTTTGCAAAAGAGAGATATCGGCATGGAAAAGCTGTATTGTACCTTTGCATTTTTCTCCCAAACGAAGGACACTAGAATGAAAATTGTAAAGCTTCCTGTTAGTGCTTCATCTACACGTTATAGCCCTGAATTTTCCAATGCCTAGCTCTTTGCAAAAGAGAGATATCGGCAAGGAAAAGCTGTATTGTACCTTTGCATTTTTCTCCCAAACGAAAGACACTAGAATGAAAATTTTAAAGCCTCCTGTTAGTGCTTCATCTACACGTTATAGCCCTGAATTTTCCAATGCTTATCTCTTTGCAAAAGAGAGATATTGGCAAGGAAAAGCAGCATTGTACTTTTGCATTTTTCTCCCAAACGAAAGACACTAGAATGAAAATTTTAAAGCCTCCTGTTAGTGCTTCATCTACACGTTATAGCCCTGAATTTTCCAATGCCTAGCTCTTTGCAAAAGAGAGATATTGGCAAGGAAAAGCTGTATTGTACCTTTGCATTTTTCTCCCAAACGAAGGACACTAGATTGAAAATTTTAAAGCCTCCTATTAGTGCTTCATCTACACGTTATAGCCCTGAATTTTCCAATGCCTAGCTCTTTGCAAAAGAGAGATATCGGCAAGGAAAAGCGGTATTGTACCTTTGCATTTTTCTCCCAAACGAAAGACACTAGAATGAAAATTTTAAAGCCTCCTGTTAGTGCTTCATCTACACGTTATAGCCCTGAATTTTCCAATGCCTAGCTCTTTGCAAAAGAGAGATATCGGCAAGGAAAAGCATTATTGTACCTTTGCATTTTTCTCCCAAACGAAAGACACTAGAATGAAAATTTTAAAGCCTCCTGTTAGTGCTTCATCTACACGTTATAGCCCTGAATTTTCCAATGCCTATCTCTTTGCAAAAGAGAGATATCGGCAAGGAAATGCTGTATTGTACCTTTGCATTTTTCTCCCAAACGAAAGACACTAGAATGAAAATTTTAAAGTCTCCTGTTAGTGCTTCATCTACACGTTATAGCCCTGCATTTTCCAATGCCTATCTCTTTGCAAAAGAGAGATATCGGCAAGGAAATGCTGTATTGTACCTTTGCATTTTTCTCCCAAACGAAAGACACTAGAATGAAAATTTTAAAGCCTAATGTTAGTGCTTCATCTACACGTTATAGCCCTGCATTTTCCAATGCCTATCTCTTTGCAAAAGAGAGATATCGGCAAGGAAAAGCTGCATTGTACTTTTGCATTTTTCTCCCAAACGAAAGACACTAGAATGAAAATTTTAAAGCCTCCTGTTAGTGCTTCATCTACACGTTATAGCCCTGCATTTTCCAATGCCTATCTCTTTGCAAAAGAGAGATATCGGCAAGGAAAAGCAGCATTGTACTTTTGCATTTTTCTCCCAAACGAAAGACACTAGAATGAAAATTTTAAAGCCTCCTGTTAGGCCATCATCTACACGACATAGCCCTGAATTTTCCAATGCGCAGCTCTTTGCAAAAGAGAGATATTGGCAAGGAAAAGCTGTCTTGTACCTTTGCATTTTTCTCCCAAACGAAGGTTACTAGAAAGAAAATTTTAAAGCCTCCTGTTAGGCCATAATCTACACGACATAGCCCTGAATTTTCCAATGCGCAGCTCTTTGCAAAAGAGAGATATTGGCAAGGAAAAGCTGTCTTGTACCATTGCATTTTTCTCCCAAACGAAGGACACTAGAAAGAAAATTTTAAAGCCTCCTGTTAGGCCATCATCTACACGACATAGCCCTGAATTTTCCAATGCGCAGCTCTTTGCAAAAGAGAGATATTGGCAAGGGAAAGCTGTCTTGTACCTTTGCATTTTTCTCCCAAACGAAGGTCACTAGAAAGAAAATTTTAAAGCCTCCTGTTAGGCCATCATCTACACGACATAGCCCTGAATTTTCCAATCCGTAGCTCTTTGCAAAAGAGAGATATCGGCAAGGAAATGCTGTATTGTACCTTTGCATTTTTCTCCCAAACGAAAGACACTAGAATGAAAATTATAAATCCTCCTGTTAGTGCTTCATCTACACGTTATAGCCCTGCATTTTCCAATGCCTATCTCTTTGCAAAAGAGAGATATCGGCAAGGAAAAGCTGCATTGTACTTTTGCATTTTTCTCCCAAACGAAAGACACTAGAATGAAAATTTTAAAGCCTACTGTTAGTGCTTCATCTACACGTTATAGCCCTGAATTTTCCTATGCCTATCTCTTTGCAAAAGAGAGATATCTGCAAGGAAATGCTGTATTGTACCTTTGCATTTTTCTCCCAAACGAAAGACACTAGAATGAAAATTTTAAAGCCTCCTGTTAGTGCTTCATCTACACGTTATAGCCCTGAATTTTCCTATGCCTATCTCTTTGCAAAAGAGAGATATCTGCAAGGAAATGCTGTATTGTACCTTTGCATTTTTCTCCCAAACGAAAGACACTAGAATGAAAATTTTAAAGCCTACTGTTAGTGCTTCATCTACACGTTATAGCCCTGCATTTTCCAATGCCTATCTCTTTGCAAAAGAGAGATATCGGCAAGGAAAAGCTTCATTGTACTTTTGCATTTTTCTCCCAAACGAAAGACACTAGAATGAAAATTTTAAAGCCTCCTGTTAGTGCTTCATCTACACGTTATAGCCCTGAATTTTCCAATGCCTAGCTCTTTGCAAAAGAGAGATATTGGCAAGGAAAAACTGTATTGTACCTTTGCATTTTTCTCCCAAACGAAAGACACTAGAATGAAAATTGTAAAGCTTCCTGTTAGTGCTTCATCTACACGTTATAGCCCTGAATTTTCCAATGCCTAGCTCTTTGCAAAAGAGAGATATCGGCAAGGAAAAGCTGTATTGTACCTTTGCATTTTTCTCCCAAACGAAAGACACTAGAATGAAAATTTTAAAGCCTCCTGTTAGTGCTTCATCTACACGTTATAGCCCTGAATTTTCCAATGCTTATCTCTTTGCAAAAGAGAGATATTGGCAAGGAAAAGCAGCATTGTACTTTTACATTTTTCTCCCAAACGAAAGACACTAGAATGAAAATTTTAAAGCCTCCTGTTAGTGCTTCATCTACACGTTATAGCCCTGAATTTTCCAATGCCTAGCTCTTTGCAAAAGAGAGATATTGGCAAGGAAAAGCTGTATTGTACCTTTGCATTTTTCTCCCAAACGAAGGACACTAGATTGAAAATTTTAAAGCCTCCTATTAGTGCTTCATCTACACGTTATAGCCCTGAATTTTCCAATGCCTAGCTCTTTGCAAAAGAGAGATATCGGCAAGGAAAAGCGGTATTGTACCTTTGCATTTTTCTCCCAAACGAAAGACACTAGAATGAAAATTTTAAAGCCTCCTGTTAGTGCTTCATCTACACGTTATAGCCCTGAATTTTCCAATGCCTAGCTCTTTGCAAAAGAGAGATATCGGCAAGGAAAAGCGGTATTGTACCTTTGCATTTTTCTCCCAAACGAAAGACACTAGAATGAAAATTTTAAAGCCTCCTGTTAGTGCTTCATCTACACGTTATAGCCCTTAATTTTCCAATGCCTATCTCTTTGCAAAAGAGAGATATCGGCAAGGAAATGCTGTATTGTACCTTTGCATTTTTCTCCCAAACGAAAGACACTAGAATGAAAATTGTAAAGCTTCCTGTTAGTGCTTCATCTACACGTTATAGCCCTGAATTTTCCAATGCCTAGCTCTTTGCAAAAGAGAGATATCGGCAAGGAAAAGCTGTATTGTACCTTTGCATTTTTCTCCCAAACGAAAGACACTAGAATGAAAATTTTAAAGCCTCCTGTTAGTGCTTCATCTACACGTTATAGCCCTGAATTTTCCAATGCTTATCTCTTTGCAAAAGAGAGATATTGGCAAGGAAAAGCAGCATTGTACTTTTGCATTTTTCTCCCAAACGAAAGACACTAGAATGAAAATTTTAAAGCCTCCTGTTAGTGCTTCATCTACACGTTATAGCCCTGAATTTTCCAATGCCTAGCTCTTTGCAAAAGAGAGATATTGGCAAGGAAAAGCTGTATTGTACCTTTGCATTTTTCTCCCAAACGAAGGACACTAGATTGAAAATTTTAAAGCCTCCTATTAGTGCTTCATCTACACGTTATAGCCCTGAATTTTCCAATGCCTAGCTCTTTGCAAAAGAGAGATATCGGCAAGGAAAAGCGGTATTGTACCTTTGCATTTTTCTCCCAAACGAAAGACACTAGAATGAAAATTTTAAAGCCTCCTGTTAGTGCTTCATCTACACGTTATAGCCCTGAATTTTCCAATGCCTAGCTCTTTGCAAAAGAGAGATATCGGCAAGGAAAAGCGGTATTGTACCTTTGCATTTTTCTCCCAAACGAAAGACACTAGAATGAAAATTTTAAAGCCTCCTGTTAGTGCTTCATCTACACGTTATAGCCCTTAATTTTCCAATGCCTATCTCTTTGCAAAAGAGAGATATCGGCAAGGAAATGCTGTATTGTACCTTTGCATTTTTCTCCCAAACGAAAGACACTAGAATGAAAATTTTAAAGCCTCCTGTTAGTTCTTCATCTACACGTTATAGCCCTGAATTTTCCAATGCCTAGCTCTTTGCAAAAGAGAGATATTGGCAAGGAAAACCTGTATTGTACCTTTGCATTTTTCTCCCAAACGAAGGACACTAGATTGAAAATTTTAAAGCCTCCTATTAGTGCTTCATCTACACGTTATAGCCCTGAATTTTCCAATGCCTAGCTCTTTGCAAAAGAGAGATATCGGCAATGAAAATGGTATTGTACCTTTGCATTTTTCTCCCAAACGAAAGACACTAGAATGAAAATTTTAAAGCCTCCTGTTAGTGCTTCATCTACACGTTATAGCCCTGAATTTTCCAATGCCTATCTCTTTGCAAAAGAGAGATATCGGCAAGGAAAAGCTGTATTGTACCTTTGCATTTTTCTCCCAAACGAAGGACACTAGAATGAAAATTTTAAAGTCTCCTATTAGTGCTTCATCTACACGTTATAGCCCTTAATTTTCCAATGCCTATCTCTTTGAAAAAGAGAGATATCGGCAAGGAAAAGCTGTATTGTACCTTTGCAGTTTTCTCCCAAACGAAGGACACTAGAATGAAAATTTTAAAGCCTCCTGTTAGTGCTTCATCTACACGTTATAGCCCTGAATTTTCCAATGCCTAGCTCTTTGCAAAAGAGAGATATCGGCAAGGAAAAGCGGTATTGTACCTTTGCATTTTTCTCCCAAACGAAAGACACTAGAATGAAAATTTTAAAGCCTCCTGTTAGTGCTTCATCTACACGTTATAGCCCTGAATTTTCCAATGCCTAGCTCTTTGCAAAAGAGAGATATCGGCAAGGAAAAGCGGTATTGTACCTTTGCATTTTTCTCCCAAACGAAAGACACTAGAATGAAAATTTTAAAGCCTCCTGTTAGTGCTTCATCTACACGTTATAGCCCTTAATTTTCCAATGCCTATCTCTTTGCAAAAGAGAGATATCGGCAAGGAAATGCTGTATTGTACCTTTGCATTTTTCTCCCAAACGAAAGACACTAGAATGAAAATTTTAAAGCCTCCTGTTAGTTCTTCATCTACACGTTATAGCCCTGAATTTTCCAATGCCTAGCTCTTTGCAAAAGAGAGATATTGGCAAGGAAAACCTGTATTGTACCTTTGCATTTTTCTCCCAAACGAAGGACACTAGATTGAAAATTTTAAAGCCTCCTATTAGTGCTTCATCTACACGTTATAGCCCTGAATTTTCCAATGCCTAGCTCTTTGCAAAAGAGAGATATCGGCAATGAAAATGGTATTGTACCTTTGCATTTTTCTCCCAAACGAAAGACACTAGAATGAAAATTTTAAAGCCTCCTGTTAGTGCTTCATCTACACGTTATAGCCCTGAATTTTCCAATGCCTATCTCTTTGCAAAAGAGAGATATCGGCAAGGAAAAGCTGTCTTGTACCTTTGCATTTTTCTCCCAAACGAAGGACACTAGATTGAAAATTTTAAAGCCTCCTATTAGTGCTTCATCTACACGTTATAGCCCTGAATTTTCCAATGCCTAGCTCTTTGCAAAAGAGAGATATCGGCAAGGAAAAGCGGTATTGTACCTTTGCATTTTTCTCCCAAACGAAAGACACTAGAATGAAAATTTTAAAGCCTCCTGTTAGTGCTTCATCTACACGTTATAGCCCTGAATTTTCCAATGCCTAGCTCTTTGCAAAAGAGAGATATCGGCAAGGAAAAGCGGTATTGTACCTTTGCATTTTTCTCCCAAACGAAAGACACTAGAATGAAAATTTTAAAGCCTCCTGTTAGTGCTTCATCTACACGTTATAGCCCTTAATTTTCCAATGCCTATCTCTTTGCAAAAGAGAGATATCGGCAAGGAAATGCTGTATTGTACCTTTGCATTTTTCTCCCAAACGAAAGACACTAGAATGAAAATTGTAAAGCTTCCTGTTAGTGCTTCATCTACACGTTATAGCCCTGAATTTTCCAATGCCTAGCTCTTTGCAAAAGAGAGATATCGGCAAGGAAAAGCTGTATTGTACCTTTGCATTTTTCTCCCAAACGAAAGACACTAGAATGAAAATTTTAAAGCCTCCTGTTAGTGCTTCATCTACACGTTATAGCCCTGAATTTTCCAATGCTTATCTCTTTGCAAAAGAGAGATATTGGCAAGGAAAAGCAGCATTGTACTTTTGCATTTTTCTCCCAAACGAAAGACACTAGAATGAAAATTTTAAAGCCTCCTGTTAGTGCTTCATCTACACGTTATAACCCTGAATTTTCCAATATCTAGCTCTTTGCAAAAGAGAGATATTGGCAAGGAAAAGCTGTATTGTACCTTTGCATTTTTCTCCCAAACGAAGGACACTAGATTGGAAATTTTAAAGCCTCCTATTAGTGCTTCATCTACACGTTATAGCCCTGAATTTTCCAATGCCTAGCTCTTTGCAAAAGAGAGATATCGGCAAGGAAAAGCGGTATTGTACCTTTGCATTTTTCTCCCAAACGAAAGACACTAGAATGAAAATTTTAAAGCCTCCTGTTAGTGCTTCATCTACACGTTATAGCCCTGAATTTTCCAATGCCTAGCTCTTTGCAAAAGAGAGATATCGGCAAGGAAAAGCGGTATTGTACCTTTGCATTTTTCTCCCAAACGAAAGACACTAGAATGAAAATTTTAAAGCCTCCTGTTAGTGCTTCATCTACACGTTATAGCCCTTAATTTTCCAATGCCTATCTCTTTGCAAAAGAGAGATATCGGCAAGGAAATGCTGTATTGTACCTTTGCATTTTTCTCCCAAACGAAAGACACTAGAATGAAAATTTTAAAGCCTCCTGTTAGTTCTTCATCTACACGTTATAGCCCTGAATTTTCCAATGCCTAGCTCTTTGCAAAAGAGAGATATTGGCAAGGAAAACCTGTATTGTACCTTTGCATTTTTCTCCCAAACGAAGGACACTAGATTGAAAATTTTAAAGCCTCCTATTAGTGCTTCATCTACACGTTATAGCCCTGAATTTTCCAATGCCTAGCTCTTTGCAAAAGAGAGATATCGGCAATGAAAATGGTATTGTACCTTTGCATTTTTCTCCCAAACGAAAGACACTAGAATGAAAATTTTAAAGCCTCCTGTTAGTGCTTCATCTACACGTTATAGCCCTGAATTTTCCAATGCCTATCTCTTTGCAAAAGAGAGATATCGGCAAGGAAAAGCTGTATTGTACCTTTGCATTTTTCTCCCAAACGAAGGACACTAGAATGAAAATTTTAAAGTCTCCTATTAGTGCTTCATCTACACGTTATAGCCCTTAATTTTCCAATGCCTATCTCTTTGAAAAAGAGAGATATCGGCAAGGAAAAGCTGTATTGTACCTTTGCAGTTTTCTCCCAAACGAAGGACACTAGAATGAAAATTTTAAAGCCTCCTGTTAGTGCTTCATCTACACGTTATAGCCCTGAATTTTCCAATGCCTAGCTCTTTGCAAAAGAGAGATATTGGCAAGGAAAAGCTGTATTGTACCTTTGCATTTTTCTCCCAAACGAAGGACACTAGATTGAAAATTTTAAAGCCTCCTATTAGTGCTTCATCTACACGTTATAGCCCTGAATTTTCCAATGCCTAGCTCTTTGCAAAAGAGAGATATCGGCAAGGAAAAGCGGTATTGTACCTTTGCATTTTTCTCCCAAACGAAAGACACTAGAATGAAAATTTTAAAGCCTCCTGTTAGTGCTTCATCTACACGTTATAGCCCTGAATTTTCCAATGCCTAGCTCTTTGCAAAAGAGAGATATCGGCAAGGAAAAGCGGTATTGTACCTTTGCATTTTTCTCCCAAACGAAAGACACTAGAATGAAAATTTTAAAGCCTCCTGTTAGTGCTTCATCTACACGTTATAGCCCTTAATTTTCCAATGCCTATCTCTTTGCAAAAGAGAGATATCGGCAAGGAAATGCTGTATTGTACCTTTGCATTTTTCTCCCAAACGAAAGACACTAGAATGAAAATTTTAAAGCCTCCTGTTAGTTCTTCATCTACACGTTATAGCCCTGAATTTTCCAATGCCTAGCTCTTTGCAAAAGAGAGATATTGGCAAGGAAAACCTGTATTGTACCTTTGCATTTTTCTCCCAAACGAAGGACACTAGATTGAAAATTTTAAAGCCTCCTATTAGTGCTTCATCTACACGTTATAGCCCTGAATTTTCCAATGCCTAGCTCTTTGCAAAAGAGAGATATCGGCAATGAAAATGGTATTGTACCTTTGCATTTTTCTCCCAAACGAAAGACACTAGAATGAAAATTTTAAAGCCTCCTGTTAGTGCTTCATCTACACGTTATAGCCCTGAATTTTCCAATGCCTATCTCTTTGCAAAAGAGAGATATCGGCAAGGAAAAGCTGTATTGTACCTTTGCATTTTTCTCCCAAACGAAGGACACTAGAATGAAAATTTTAAAGTCTCCTATTAGTGCTTCATCTACACGTTATAGCCCTTAATTTTCCAATGCCTATCTCTTTGAAAAAGAGAGATATCGGCAAGGAAAAGCTGTATTGTACCTTTGCAGTTTTCTCCCAAACGAAGGACACTAGAATGAAAATTTTAAAGCCTCCTGTTAGTGCTTCATCTACACGTTATAGCCCTGAATTTTCCAATGCCTATCTCTTTGCAAAAGAGAGATATCGGCAAGGAAAAGCTGTATTGTACCTTTGCATTTTTCTCCCAAACGAAAGACACTAGAATGAAAATTTTAAAGCCTCCTGTTAGTGCTTCATCTACACGTTATAGCCCTGAATTTTCCAATGCCTATCTCTTTGCAAAAGAGAGATATCGGCATGGAAAAGCTGTATTGTACCTTTGCATTTTTCTCCCAAACGAAGGACACTAGAATGAAAATTGTAAAGCTTCCTGTTAGTGCTTCATCTACACGTTATAGCCCTGAATTTTCCAATGCCTAGCTCTTTGCAAAAGAGAGATATCGGCAAGGAAAAGCTGTATTGTACCTTTGCATTTTTCTCCCAAACGAAAGACACTAGAATGAAAATTTTAAAGCCTCCTGTTAGTGCTTCATCTACACGTTATAGCCCTGAATTTTCCAATGCTTATCTCTTTGCAAAAGAGAGATATTGGCAAGGAAAAGCAGCATTGTACTTTTGCATTTTTCTCCCAAACGAAAGACACTAGAATGAAAATTTTAAAGCCTCCTGTTAGTGCTTCATCTACACGTTATAGCCCTGAATTTTCCAATGCCTAGCTCTTTGCAAAAGAGAGATATTGGCAAGGAAAAACTGTATTGTACCTTTGCATTTTTCTCCCAAACGAAGGACACTAGATTGAAAATTTTAAAGCCTCCTATTAGTGCTTCATCTACACGTTATAGCCCTGAATTTTCCAATGCCTAGCTCTTTGCAAAAGAGAGATATCGGCAAGGAAAAGCGGTATTGTACCTTTGCATTTTTCTCCCAAACGAAAGACACTAGAATGAAAATTTTAAAGCCTCCTGTTAGTGCTTCATCTACACGTTATAGCCCTGAATTTTCCAATGCCTAGCTCTTTGCAAAAGAGAGATATCGGCAAGGAAAAGCATTATTGTACCTTTGCATTTTTCTCCCAAACGAAAGACACTAGAATGAAAATTTTAAAGCCTCCTGTTAGTGCTTCATCTACACGTTATAGCCCTTAATTTTCCAATGCCTATCTCTTTGCAAAAGAGAGATATCGGCAAGGAAATGCTGTATTGTACCTTTGCATTTTTCTCCCAAACGAAAGACACTAGAATGAAAATTTTAAAGTCTCCTGTTAGTGCTTCATCTACACGTTATAGCCCTGCATTTTCCAATGCCTATCTCTTTGCAAAAGAGAGATATCGGCAAGGAAAAGCTGCATTGTACTTTTGCATTTTTCTCCCAAACGAAAGACACTAGAATGAAAATTTTAAAGCCTCCTGTTAGTGCTTCATCTACACGTTATAGCCCTGCATTTTCCAATGCCTATCTCTTTGCAAAAGAGAGATATCGGCAAGGAAAAGCAGCATTGTACTTTTGCATTTTTCTCCCAAACGAAAGACACTAGAATGAAAATTTTAAAGCCTCCTGTTAGGCCATCATCTACACGACATAGCCCTGAATTTTCCAATGCGCAGCTCTTTGCAAAAGAGAGATATTGGCAAGGAAAAGCTGTCTTGTACCATTGCATTTTTCTCCCAAACGAAGGACACTAGAAAGAAAATTTTAAAGCCTCCTGTTAGGCCATCATCTACACGACATAGCCCTGAATTTTCCAATGCGCAGCTCTTTGCAAAAGAGAGATATTGGCAAGGAAAAGCTGTCTTGTACCTTTGCATTTTTCTCCCAAACGAAGGTCACTAGAAAGAAAATTTTAAAGCCTCCTGTTAGGCCATCATCTACACGACATAGCCCTGAATTTTCCAATGAGTAGCTCTTTGCAAAAGAGAGATATTGGCAAGGAAAAGCTGTCTTGTACCTTTGCATTTTTCTCCCAAACGAAGGACACTAGAAAGAAAATTTTAAAACCTCCTGTTAGGCCATCATCTACACGACATAGTCCTGAATTTTCCAATGCGCAGCTCTTTGCAAAAGAGAGATATTGGCAAGGAAAAGCTGTCCTGTACCATTGCATTTTTCTCCCAAACGAAGGACACTAGAAAGAACATTTTAAAGCCTCCTGTTAGGCCATCATCTACACGACATAGCCCTGAATTTTCCAATGCGCAGCTCTTTGCAAAAGAGAGATATTGGCAAGGAAAAGCTGTCTTGTACCTTTGCATTTTTCTCCCAAACGAAGGACACTAGAAAGAAAATTTTAAAGCCTCCTGTTAGGCCATCATCTACACGACATAGCCCTGAATTTTCCAATGCGTAGCTCTTTGCAAAAGAGAGATATTGGCAAGGAAAAGCTGTCTTGTACCTTTGCATTTTTCTCCCAAACGAAGGACACTAGAAAGAAAATTTTAAAGCCTCCTGTTAGGCCATCATCTACACGACATAGCCCTGAATTTTCCAATCCGTAGCTCTTTGCAAAAGAGAGATATTGGCAAGTAAAAGCTGTCTTGTACCTTTGCATTTTTCTCCCAAACGAAGGACACTAGAAAGAAAATTTTAAAGCCTCCTGTTAGGCCATCATCTACACGACATAGCCCTGAATTTTCCAATGCGCAGCTCTTTGCAAAAGAGATATATTGGCAAGGAAAAGCTGTCTTGTACCATTGCATTTTTCTCCCAAACGAAGGACACTAGAAAGAAAATTTTAAAGCCACCTGTTAGGCCATCATCTACACGACATAGCCCTGAATTTTCCAATGCGTAGCTCTTTGCAAAAGAGAGATATTGGCAAGGAAAAGCTGTCTTGTACCTTTGCATTTTTCTCCCAAACGAAAGACACTAGAATGAAAATTTTAAAGCCTCCTGTTAGTGCTTCATCTACACGTTATAGCCCTGAATTTTCCAATGCTTATCTCTTTGCAAAAGAGAGATATTGGCAAGGAAAAGCAGCATTGTACTTTTGCATTTTTCTCCCAAACGAAAGACACTAGAATGAAAATTTTAAAGCCTCCTGTTAGTGCTTCATCTACACGTTATAGCCCTGAATTTTCCAATGCCTAGCTCTTTGCAAAAGAGAGATATTGGCAAGGAAAAGCTGTATTGTACCTTTGCATTTTTCTCCCAAACGAAGGACACTAGATTGAAAATTTTAAAGCCTCCTATTAGTGCTTCATCTACACGTTATAGCCCTGAATTTTCCAATGCCTAGCTCTTTGCAAAAGAGAGATATCGGCAAGGAAAAGCGGTATTGTACCTTTGCATTTTTCTCCCAAACGAAAGACACTAGAATGAAAATTTTAAAGCCTCCTGTTAGTGCTTCATCTACACGTTATAGCCCTGAATTTTCCAATGCCTAGCTCTTTGCAAAAGAGAGATATCGGCAAGGAAAAGCGGTATTGTACCTTTGCATTTTTCTCCCAAACGAAAGACACTAGAATGAAAATTTTAAAGCCTCCTGTTAGTGCTTCATCTACACGTTATAGCCCTTAATTTTCCAATGCCTATCTCTTTGCAAAAGAGAGATATCGGCAAGGAAATGCTGTATTGTACCTTTGCATTTTTCTCCCAAACGAAAGACACTAGAATGAAAATTTTAAAGCCTCCTGTTAGTTCTTCATCTACACGTTATAGCCCTGAATTTTCCAATGCCTAGCTCTTTGCAAAAGAGAGATATTGGCAAGGAAAACCTGTATTGTACCTTTGCATTTTTCTCCCAAACGAAGGACACTAGATTGAAAATTTTAAAGCCTCCTATTAGTGCTTCATCTACACGTTATAGCCCTGAATTTTCCAATGCCTAGCTCTTTGCAAAAGAGAGATATCGGCAATGAAAATGGTATTGTACCTTTGCATTTTTCTCCCAAACGAAAGACACTAGAATGAAAATTTTAAAGCCTCCTGTTAGTGCTTCATCTACACGTTATAGCCCTGAATTTTCCAATGCCTATCTCTTTGCAAAAGAGAGATATCGGCAAGGAAAAGCTGTATTGTACCTTTGCATTTTTCTCCCAAACGAAGGACACTAGAATGAAAATTTTAAAGTCTCCTATTAGTGCTTCATCTACACGTTATAGCCCTTAATTTTCCAATGCCTATCTCTTTGAAAAAGAGAGATATCGGCAAGGAAAAGCTGTATTGTACCTTTGCAGTTTTCTCCCAAACGAAGGACACTAGAATGAAAATTTTAAAGCCTCCTGTTAGTGCTTCATCTACACGTTATAGCCCTGAATTTTCCAATGCCTATCTCTTTGCAAAAGAGAGATATCGGCAAGGAAAAGCTGTATTGTACCTTTGCATTTTTCTCCCAAACGAAAGACACTAGAATGAAAATTTTAAAGCCTCCTGTTAGTGCTTCATCTACACGTTATAGCCCTGAATTTTCCAATGCCTATCTCTTTGCAAAAGAGAGATATCGGCATGGAAAAGCTGTATTGTACCTTTGCATTTTTCTCCCAAACGAAGGACACTAGAATGAAAATTGTAAAGCTTCCTGTTAGTGCTTCATCTACACGTTATAGCCCTGAATTTTCCAATGCCTAGCTCTTTGCAAAAGAGAGATATCGGCAAGGAAAAGCTGTATTGTACCTTTGCATTTTTCTCCCAAACGAAAGACACTAGAATGAAAATTTTAAAGCCTCCTGTTAGTGCTTCATCTACACGTTATAGCCCTGAATTTTCCAATGCTTATCTCTTTGCAAAAGAGAGATATTGGCAAGGAAAAGCAGCATTGTACTTTTGCATTTTTCTCCCAAACGAAAGACACTAGAATGAAAATTTTAAAGCCTCCTGTTAGTGCTTCATCTACACGTTATAGCCCTGAATTTTCCAATGCCTAGCTCTTTGCAAAAGAGAGATATTGGCAAGGAAAAGCTGTATTGTACCTTTGCATTTTTCTCCCAAACGAAGGACACTAGATTGAAAATTTTAAAGCCTCCTATTAGTGCTTCATCTACACGTTATAGCCCTGAATTTTCCAATGCCTAGCTCTTTGCAAAAGAGAGATATCGGCAAGGAAAAGCGGTATTGTACCTTTGCATTTTTCTCCCAAACGAAAGACACTAGAATGAAAATTTTAAAGCCTCCTGTTAGTGCTTCATCTACACGTTATAGCCCTGAATTTTCCAATGCCTAGCTCTTTGCAAAAGAGAGATATCGGCAAGGAAAAGCATTATTGTACCTTTGCATTTTTCTCCCAAACGAAAGACACTAGAATGAAAATTTTAAAGCCTCCTGTTAGTGCTTCATCTACACGTTATAGCCCTTAATTTTCCAATGCCTATCTCTTTGCAAAAGAGAGATATCGGCAAGGAAATGCTGTATTGTACCTTTGCATTTTTCTCCCAAACGAAAGACACTAGAATGAAAATTTTAAAGTCTCCTGTTAGTGCTTCATCTACACGTTATAGCCCTGCATTTTCCAATGCCTATCTCTTTGCAAAAGAGAGATATCGGCAAGGAAATGCTGTATTGTACCTTTGCATTTTTCTCCCAAACGAAAGACACTAGAATGAAAATTTTAAAGCCTAATGTTAGTGCTTCATCTACACGTTATAGCCCTGCATTTTCCAATGCCTATCTCTTTGCAAAAGAGAGATATCGGCAAGGAAAAGCTGCATTGTACTTTTGCATTTTTCTCCCAAACGAAAGACACTAGAATGAAAATTTTAAAGCCTCCTGTTAGTGCTTCATCTACACGTTATAGCCCTGCATTTTCCAATGCCTATCTCTTTGCAAAAGAGAGATATCGGCAAGGAAAAGCAGCATTGTACTTTTGCATTTTTCTCCCAAACGAAAGACACTAGAATGAAAATTTTAAAGCCTCCTGTTAGGCCATAATCTACACGACATAGCCCTGAATTTTCCAATGCGCAGCTCTTTGCAAAAGAGAGATATTGGCAAGGAAAAGCTGTCTTGTACCATTGCATTTTTCTCCCAAACGAAGGACACTAGAAAGAAAATTTTAAAGCCTCCTGTTAGGCCATCATCTACACGACATAGCCCTGAATTTTCCAATGCGCAGCTCTTTGCAAAAGAGAGATATTGGCAAGGAAAAGCTGTCTTGTACCTTTGCATTTTTCTCCCAAACGAAGGTTACTAGAAAGAAAATTTTAAAGCCTCCTGTTAGGCCATCATCTACACGACATAGCCCTGAATTTTCCAATGAGTAGCTCTTTGCAAAAGAGAGATATTGGCAAGGAAAAGCTGTCTTGTACCTTTGCATTTTTCTCCCAAACGAAGGACACTAGAAAGAAAATTTTAAAGCCTCCTGTTAGGCCATCATCTACACGACATAGTCCTGAATTTTCCAAAGCGCAGCTCTTTGCAAAAGAGAGATATTGGCAAGGAAAAGCTGTCTTGTACCATTGCATTTTTCTCCCAAACGAAGGACACTAGAAAGAACATTTTAAAGCCTCCTGTTAGGCCATCATCTACACGACATAGCCCTGAATTTTCCAATGCGCAGCTCTTTGCAAAAGAGAGATATTGGCAAGGAAAAGCTGTCTTGTACCTTTGCATTTTTCTCCCAAACGAAGGACACTAGAAAGAAAATTTTAAAGCCTCCTGTTAGGCCATCATCTACACGACATAGCCCTGAATTTTCCAATGCGTAGCTCTTTGCAAAAGAGAGATATTGGCAAGGAAAAGCTGTCTTGTACCTTTGCATTTTTCTCCCAAACGAAGGACACTAGAAAGAAAATTTTAAAGCCTCCTGTTAGGCCATCATCTACACGACATAGCCCTGAATTTTCCAATCCGTAGCTCTTTGCAAAAGAGAGATATTGGCAAGTAAAAGCTGTCTTGTACCTTTGCATTTTTCTCCCAAACGAAGGACACTAGAAAGAAAATTTTAAAGCCTCCTGTTAGGCCATCATCTACACGACATAGCCCTGAATTTTCCAATGCGCAGCTCTTTGCAAAAGAGATATATTGGCAAGGAAAAGCTGTCTTGTACCATTGCATTTTTCTCCCAAACGAAGGACACTAGAAAGAAAATTTTAAAGCCACCTGTTAGGCCATCATCTACACGACATAGCCCAGAATTTTCCAATGCGTAGCTCTTTGCAAAAGAGAGATATTGGCAAGGAAAAGCTGTCTTGTACCTTTGCATTTTTCTCCCAAACGAAGGACACTAGAAAGAAAATTTTAAAGCCTCCTGTTAGGCCATCATCTACACGACATAGCCCTGAATTTTCCAATGCGCAGCTCTTTGCAAAAGAGAGATATTGGCAAGGAAAAGCTGTCTTGTACCATTGCATTTTTCTCCCAAACGAAGGACACTAGAAAGAACATTTTAAAGCCTCCTGTTAGGCCATCATCTACACGACATAGCCCTGAATTTTCGAATGCGCAGCTCTTTGCAAAAGAGAGATATTGGCAAGGAAAAGCTGTCTTGTACCTTTGCATTTTTCTCCCAAACGAAGGTCACTAGAAAGAAAATTTTAAAGCCTCCTGTTAGGCCATCATCTACATGACATAGCCCTGAATTTTCCAATGCGTAGCTCTTTGCAAAATAGAGATATTGGCAAGGAAAAGCTGTCTTGTACCTTTGCATTTTTCTCCCAAACGAAGGACACTAGAAAGAAAATTTTAAAGCCTCCTGTTAGGCCATCATCTACACGACATAGCCCTGAATTTTCCAATGCGCAGCTCTTTGCAAAAGAGAGATATTGGCAAGGAAAAGCTGTCTTGTACCTTTGCATTTTTCTCCCAAACGAAGGACACTAGAAAGAAAATTTTAAAGCCTCCTGTTAGGCCATCATCTACACGACATAGCCCTGAATTTTCCAATGCGTAGCTCTTTGCAAAAGAGAGATATTGGCAAGGAAAAGCTGTCTTGTACCTTTTTTATTTTTCTCCCAAACGAAGGACACTAGAAAGAAAATTTTAAAGCCTCCTGTTAGGCCATCATCTACACGACATATCCCTGAATTTTCCAATGCGCAGCTCTTTGCAAAAGAGAGATATTGGCAAGGAAAAGCTGTCTTGTACCTTTTTTATTTTTCTCCCAAACGAAGGTCACTAGAAAGAACATTTTAAAGCCTCCTGTTAGGCCATCATCTACACGACATAGCCCTGAATTTTCCAATGCGCAGCTCTTTGCAAAAGAGAGATATTGGCAAGGAAAAGCTGTCTTGTACCTTTGCATTTTTCTCCCAAACGAAGGACACTAGAAAGAAAATTTTAAAGCCTCCTGTTAGGCCATCATCTACACGACATAGCCCTGAATTTTCCAATGCGTAGCTCTTTGCAAAAGAGAGATATTGGCAAGGAAAAGCTGTCTTGTACCTTTGCATTTTTCTCCCAAACGAAGGACACTAGAAAGAAAATTTTAAAGCCTCCTGTTAGGCCATCATCTACACGACATAGCCCTGAATTTTCCAATCCGTAGCTCTTTGCAAAAGAGAGATATTGGCAAGTAAAAGCTGTCTTGTACCTTTGCATTTTTCTCCCAAACGAAGGACACTAGAAAGAAAATTTTAAAGCCTCCTGTTAGGCCATCATCTACACGACATAGCCCTGAATTTTCCAATGCGCAGCTCTTTGCAAAAGAGATATATTGGCAAGGAAAAGCTGTCTTGTACCATTGCATTTTTCTCCCAAACGAAGGACACTAGAAAGAAAATTTTAAAGCCACCTGTTAGGCCATCATCTACACGACATAGCCCTGAATTTTCCAATGCGTAGCTCTTTGCAAAAGAGAGATATTGGCAAGGAAAAGCTGTCTTGTACCTTTGCATTTTTCTCCCAAACGAAGGACACTAGAAAGAAAATTTTAAAGCCTCCTGTTAGGCCATCATCTACACGACATAGCCCTGAATTTTCCAATGCGCAGCTCTTTGCAAAAGAGAGATATTGGCAAGGAAAAGCTGTCTTGTACCATTGCATTTTTCTCCCAAACGAAGGACACTAGAAAGAACATTTTAAAGCCTCCTGTTAGGCCATCATCTACACGACATAGCCCTGAATTTTCGAATGCGCAGCTCTTTGCAAAAGAGAGATATTGGCAAGGAAAAGCTGTCTTGTACCTTTGCATTTTTCTCCCAAACGAAGGTCACTAGAAAGAAAATTTTAAAGCCTCCTGTTAGGCCATCATCTACATGACATAGCCCTGAATTTTCCAATGCGTAGCTCTTTGCAAAATAGAGATATTGGCAAGGAAAAGCTGTCTTGTACCTTTGCATTTTTCTCCCAAACGAAGGACACTAGAAAGAAAATTTTAAAGCCTCCTGTTAGGCCATCATCTACACGACATAGCCCTGAATTTTCCAATGCGCAGCTCTTTGCAAAAGAGAGATATTGGCAAGGAAAAGCTGTCTTGTACCTTTGCATTTTTCTCCCAAACGAAGGACACTAGAAAGAAAATTTTAAAGCCTCCTGTTAGGCCATCATCTACACGACATAGCCCTGAATTTTCCAATGCGTAGCTCTTTGCAAAAGAGAGATATTGGCAAGGAAAAGCTGTCTTGTACCTTTTTTATTTTTCTCCCAAACGAAGGACACTAGAAAGAAAATTTTAAAGCCTCCTGTTAGGCCATCATCTACACGACATATCCCTGAATTTTCCAATGCGCAGCTCTTTGCAAAAGAGAGATATTGGCAAGGAAAAGCTGTCTTGTACCTTTGCATTTTTCTCCCAAACGAAGGACACTAGAATGAAAATTTTAAAGCCTCCTGTTAGTGCTTCATCTACACGTTATAGCCCTGAATTTTCCAATGCCTATCTCTTTGCAAAAGAGAGATATCGGCAAGGAAAAGCTGTATTGTACCTTTGCATTTTTCTACCAAACGAAGGACACTAGAATGAAAATTTAAAAGCCTCCTGTTAGTGCTTCATCTACACGGTATAGCCCTGAATTTTCCAATGCCTAGCTCTTTGCAAAAGAGAGATATTGGCAAGGAAAAGCTGTATTGTACCTTTGCATTTTTCTCCCAAACGAAAGACACTAGAATGAAAATTTTAAAGCCTCCTGTTAGTGCTTCATCTACACGTTATAGCCCTGAATTTTCCAATGCCTATCTCTTTGCAAAAGAGAGATATTGGCAATTAAAAGCTGTATTGTACCTTTGCATTTTTCTCCCAAACGAAGGACACTAGAATGAAAATTTTTAAGCCTCCTGTTAGTGCTTCATCTACACGTTATAGCCCTGCATTTTCCAATGCCAATCTCTTTGCAAAAGAGAGATATCGGCAAGGAAAAGCAGCATTGTACTTTTGCATTTTTCTCCCAAACGAAAGACACTAGAATGAAAATTTTAAAGCCTACTGTTAGGCCATCATCTACACGACATAGCCCTGAATTTTCCAATGCGCAGCTCTTTGCAAAAGAGAGATATTGGCAAGGAAAAGCTGTCTTGTACCTTTGCATTTTTCTCCCAAACGAAGGTCACTAGAAAGAAATTTTAAAGCCTCCTGTTAGGCCATCATCTACACGACATAGCCCTGAATTTTCCAATGCGCAGCTCTTTGCAAAAGAGAGATATTGGCAAGGAAAAGCTGTCTTGTACCTTTGCATTTTTCTCCCAAACGAAGGTCACTAGAAAGAAAATTTTAAAGCCTCCTGTTAGGCCATCATCTACACGACATAGCCCTGAATTTTCCAATGAGTAGCTCTTTGCAAAAGAGAGATATTGGCAAGGAAAAGCTGTCTTGTACCTTTGCATTTTTCTCCCAAACGAAGGACACTAGAAAGAAAATTTTAAAGCCTCCTGTTAGGCCATCATCTACACGACATAGCCCTGAATTTTCCAATGCGCAGCTCTTTGCAAAAGAGAGATATTGGCAAGGAAAAGCTGTCTTGTACCATTGCATTTTTCTCCCAAACGAAGGACACTAGAAAGAACATTTTAAAGCCTCCTGTTAGGCCATCATCTACACGACATAGCCCTGAATTTTCCAATGCGCAGCTCTTTGCAAAAGAGAGATATTGGCAAGGAAAAGCTGTCTTGCACCATTGCATTTTTCTCCCAAACGAAGGACACTAGAAAGAAAATTTTAAAGCCTCCTGTTAGGCCATCATCTACACGACATAGCCCTGAATTTTCCAATGCGCAGCTCTTTGCAAAAGAGAGATATTGGCAAGGAAAAGCTGTCTTGTACCTTTGCATTTTTCTCCCAAACGAAGGTCACTAGAAAGAAAATTTTAAAGCCTCCTGTTAGGCCATCATCTACACGACATAGCCCTGAATTTTCCAATGCGCAGCTCTTTGCAAAAGAGAGATATTGGCAAGGAAAAGCTGTCTTGTACCATTGCATTTTTCTCCCAAACGAAGGACACTAGAAAGAAAATTTTAAAGCCTCCTGTTAGGCCATCATCTACACGACATAGCCCTGAATTTTCCAATGCGCAGCTCTTTGCAAAAGAGAGATATTGGCAAGGAAAAGCTGTCTTGTACCTTTGCATTTTTCTCCCAAACGAAGGTCACTAGAAAGAAAATTTTAAAGCCTCCTGTTAGGCCATCATCTACACGACATAGCCCTGAATTTTCCAATGAGTAGCTCTTTGCAAAAGAGAGATATTGGCAAGGAAAAGCTGTCTTGTACCTTTGCATTTTTCTCCCAAACGAAGGACACTAGAAAGAAAATTTTAAAGCCTCCTGTTAGGCCATCATCTACACGACATAGCCCTGAATTTTCCAATGCGCAGCTCTTTGCAAAAGAGAGATATTGGCAAGGAAAAGCTGTCTTGTACCATTGCAGTTTTCTCCCAAACGAAGGACACTAGAAAGAACATTTTAAAGCCTCCTGTTAGGCCATCATCTACACGACATAGCCCTGAATTTTCCAATGCGCAGCTCTTTGCAAAAGAGAGATATTGGCAAGGAAAAGCTGTCTTGTACCTTTGCATTTTTCTCCCAAACGAAGGACACTAGAAAGAAAATTTTAAAGCCTCCTGTTAGGCCATCATCTACACGACATAGCCCTGAATTTTCCAATGCGCAGCTCTTTGCAAAAGAGAGATATTGGCAAGGAAAAGCTGTCTTGTACCATTGCATTTTTCTCCCAAACGAAGGACACTAGAAAGAAAATTTTAAAGCCTCCTGTTAGGCCATCATCTACACGACATAGCCCTGAATTTTCCAATGCGTAGCTCTTTGCAAAAGAGAGATATTGGCAAGGAAAAGCTGTCTTGTACCTTTGCATTTTTCTCCCAAACGAAGGACACTAGAAAGAAAATTTTAAAGCCTCCTGTTAGGCCATCATCTACACGACATAGCCCTGAATTTTCCAATGCGCAGCTCTTTGCAAAAGAGAGATATTGGCAAGGAAAAGCTGTCTTGTACCATTGCATTTTTCTCCCAAACGAAGGACACTAGAAAGAACATTTTAAAGCCTCCTGTTAGGCCATCATCTACACGACATAGCCCTGAATTTTCCAATGCGCAGCTCTTTGCAAAAGAGAGATATTGGCAAGGAAAAGCTGTCTTGTACCTTTGCATTTTTCTCCCAAACGAAGGACACTAGAAAGAAAATTTTAAAGCCTCCTGTTAGGCCATCATCTACACGACATAGCCCTGAATTTTCCAATGCGCAGCTCTTTGCAAAAGAGAGATATTGGCAAGGAAAAGCTGTCTTGTACCTTTGCATTTTTCTCCCAAACGAAGGACACTAGAAAGAAAATTTTAAAGCCTCCTGTTAGGCCATCATCTACACGACATAGCCCTGAATTTTCCAATCCGTAGCTCTTTGCAAAAGAGAGATATTGGCAAGTAAAAGCTGTCTTGTACCTTTGCATTTTTCTCCCAAACGAAGGACACTAGAAAGAAAATTTTAAAGCCTCCTGTTAGGCCATCATCTACACGACATAGCCCTGAATTTTCCAATGCGCAGCTCTTTGCAAAAGAGATATATTGGCAAGGAAAAGCTGTCTTGTACCATTGCATTTTTCTCCCAAACGAAGGACACTAGAAAGAAAATTTTAAAGCCTCCTGTTAGGCCATCATCTACACGACATAGCCCTGAATTTTCCAATGCGTAGCTCTTTGCAAAAGAGAGATATTGGCAAGGAAAAGCTGTCTTGTACCTTTGCATTTTTCTCCCAAACGAAGGACACTAGAAAGAAAATTTTAAAGCCTCCTGTTAGGCCATCATCTACACGACATAGCCCTGAATTTTCCAATGCGCAGCTCTTTGCAAAAGAGAGATATTGGCAAGGAAAAGCTGTCTTGTACCATTGCATTTTTCTCCCAAACGAAGGACACTAGAAAGAACATTTAAAGCCTCCTGTTAGGCCATCATCTACACGACATAGCCCTGAATTTTCCAATGCGCAGCTCTTTGCAAAATAGAGATATTGGCAAGGAAAAGCTGTCTTGTACCTTTGCATTTTTCTCCCAAACGAAGGACACTAGAAAGAAAATTTAAAAGCCTCCTGTTAGGCCATCATCTACACGACATAGCCCTGAATTTTCCAATGCGTAGCTCTTTGCAAAAGAGAGATATTGGCAAGGAAAAGCTGTCTTGTACCTTTGCATTTTTCTCCCAAACGAAGGACACTAGAAAGAAAATTTTAAAGCCTCCTGTTAGGCCATCATCTACACGACATAGCCCTGAATTTTCCAATACGCAGCTCTTTGCAAAAGAGAGATATTGGCAAGGAAAAGCTGTCTTGTACCTTTGCATTTTTCTCCCAAACGAAGGTCACTAGAAAGAAAATTTTAAAGCCTCCTGTTAGGCCATCATCTACACGACATAGCCCTGAATTTTCCAATGCGCAGCTCTTTGCAAAAGAGAGATATTGGCAAGGAAAAGCTGTCTTGTACCATTGCAGTTTTCTCCCAAACGAAGGACACTAGAAAGAACATTTTAAAGCCTCCTGTTAGGCCATCATCTACACGACATAGCCCTGAATTTTCCAATGCGCAGCTCTTTGCAAAAGAGAGATATTGGCAAGGAAAAGCTGTCTTGTACCTTTGCATTTTTCTCCCAAACGAAGGACACTAGAAAGAAAATTTTAAAGCCTCCTGTTAGGCCATCATCTACACGACATAGCCCTGAATTTTCCAATGCGCAGCTCTTTGCAAAAGAGAGATATTGGCAAGGAAAAGCTGTCTTGTACCATTGCATTTTTCTCCCAAACGAAGGACACTAGAAAGAAAATTTTAAAGCCTCCTGTTAGGCCATCATCTACACGACATAGCCCTGAATTTTCCAATGCGTAGCTCTTTGCAAAAGAGAGATATTGGCAAGGAAAAGCTGTCTTGTACCTTTGCATTTTTCTCCCAAACGAAGGACACTAGAAAGAAAATTTTAAAGCCTCCTGTTAGGCCATCATCTACACGACATAGCCCTGAATTTTCCAATGCGCAGCTCTTTGCAAAAGAGAGATATTGGCAAGGAAAAGCTGTCTTGTACCATTGCATTTTTCTCCCAAACGAAGGACACTAGAAAGAACATTTTAAAGCCTCCTGTTAGGCCATCATCTACACGACATAGCCCTGAATTTTCCAATGCGCAGCTCTTTGCAAAAGAGAGATATTGGCAAGGAAAAGCTGTCTTGTACCTTTGCATTTTTCTCCCAAACGAAGGACACTAGAAAGAAAATTTTAAAGCCTCCTGTTAGGCCATCATCTACACGACATAGCCCTGAATTTTCCAATGCGCAGCTCTTTGCAAAAGAGAGATATTGGCAAGGAAAAGCTGTCTTGTACCTTTGCATTTTTCTCCCAAACGAAGGACACTAGAAAGAAAATTTTAAAGCCTCCTGTTAGGCCATCATCTACACGACATAGCCCTGAATTTTCCAATCCGTAGCTCTTTGCAAAAGAGAGATATTGGCAAGTAAAAGCTGTCTTGTACCTTTGCATTTTTCTCCCAAACGAAGGACACTAGAAAGAAAATTTTAAAGCCTCCTGTTAGGCCATCATCTACACGACATAGCCCTGAATTTTCCAATGCGCAGCTCTTTGCAAAAGAGATATATTGGCAAGGAAAAGCTGTCTTGTACCATTGCATTTTTCTCCCAAACGAAGGACACTAGAAAGAAAATTTTAAAGCCTCCTGTTAGGCCATCATCTACACGACATAGCCCTGAATTTTCCAATGCGTAGCTCTTTGCAAAAGAGAGATATTGGCAAGGAAAAGCTGTCTTGTACCTTTGCATTTTTCTCCCAAACGAAGGACACTAGAAAGAAAATTTTAAAGCCTCCTGTTAGGCCATCATCTACACGACATAGCCCTGAATTTTCCAATGCGCAGCTCTTTGCAAAAGAGAGATATTGGCAAGGAAAAGCTGTCTTGTACCATTGCATTTTTCTCCCAAACGAAGGACACTAGAAAGAACATTTTAAAGCCTCCTGTTAGGCCATCATCTACACGGCATAGCCCTGAATTTTCCAATGCGCAGCTCTTTGCAAAAGAGAGATATTGGCAAGGAAAAGCTGTCTTGTACCTTTGCATTTTTCTCCCAAACGAAGGTCACTAGAAAGAAAATTTTAAAGCCTCCTGTTAGGCCATCATCTACACGACATAGCCCTGAATTTTCCAATGCGTAGCTCTTTGCAAAATAGAGATATTGGCAAGGAAAAGCTGTCTTGTACCTTTGCATTTTTCTCCCAAACGAAGGACACTAGAAAGAAAATTTAAAAGCCTCCTGTTAGGCCATCATCTACACGACATAGCCCTGAATTTTCCAATGCGTAGCTCTTTGCAAAAGAGAGATATTGGCAAGGAAAAGCTGTCTTGTACCTTTGCATTTTTCTCCCAAACGAAGGACACTAGAAAGAAAATTTTAAAGCCTCCTGTTAGGCCATCATCTACACGACATAGCCCTGAATTTTCCAATGCGTAGCTCTTTGCAAAAGAGAGATATTGGCAAGGAAAAGCTGTCTTGTACCTTTGCATTTTTCTCCCAAACGAAGGACACTAGAAAGAAAATTTTAAAGCCTCCTGTTAGGCCATCATCTACACGACAAAGCCCTGAATTTTCCAATGCGCAGCTCTTTGCAAAAGAGAGATATTGGCAAGGAAAAGCTGTCTTGTACCATTGCATTTTTCTCCCAAACGAAGGACACTAGAAAGAAAATTTTAAAGCCTCCTGTTAGGCCATCATCTACACGACATAGCCCTGAATTTTCCAATGCGTAGCTCTTTGCAAAAGAGAGATATTGGCAAGGAAAAGCTGTCTTGTACCTTTGCATTTTTCTCCCAAACGAAGGACACTAGAAAGAAAATTTTAAAGCCTCCTGTTAGGCCATCATCTACACGACATAGCCCTGAATTTTCCAATCCGTAGCTCTTTGCCAAAGAGAGATATTGGCAAGGAAAAGCTGTCTTGTACCTTTGCATTTTTCTCCCAAACGAAGGACACTAGAAAGAAAATTTTAAAGCCTCCTGTTAGGCCATCATCTACACGACATAGCCCTGAATTTTCCAATGCGTAGCTCTTTGCAAAAGAGAGATATTGGCAAGGAAAAGCTGTCTTGTACCTTTTTTATTTTTCTCCCAAACGAAGGACACTAGAAAGAAAATTTTAAAGCCTCCTGTTAGGCCATCATCTACACGACATATCCCTGAATTTTCCAATGCGCAGCTCTTTGCAAAAGAGAGATATTGGCAAGGAAAAGCTGTCTTGTACCTTTGCATTTTTCTCCCAAACGAAGGACACTAGAATGAAAATTTTAAAGCCTCCTGTTAGTGCTTCATCTACACGTTATAGCCCTGAATTTTCCAATGCCTATCTCTTTGCAAAAGAGAGATATCGGCAAGGAAAAGCTGTATTGTACCTTTGCATTTTTCTACCAAACGAAGGACACTAGAATGAAAATTTAAAAGCCTCCTGTTAGTGCTTCATCTACACGGTATAGCCCTGAATTTTCCAATGCCTAGCTCTTTGCAAAAGAGAGATATTGGCAAGGAAAAGCTGTATTGTACCTTTGCATTTTTCTCCCAAACGAAAGACACTAGAATGAAAATTTTAAAGCCTCCTGTTAGTGCTTCATCTACACGTTATAGCCCTGAATTTTCCAATGCCTATCTCTTTGCAAAAGAGAGATATTGGCAATTAAAAGCTGTATTGTACCTTTGCATTTTTCTCCCAAACGAAGGACACTAGAATGAAAATTTTTAAGCCTCCTGTTAGTGCTTCATCTACACGTTATAGCCCTGCATTTTCCAATGCCAATCTCTTTGCAAAAGAGAGATATCGGCAAGGAAAAGCAGCATTGTACTTTTGCATTTTTCTCCCAAACGAAAGACACTAGAATGAAAATTTTAAAGCCTACTGTTAGGCCATCATCTACACGACATAGCC
The DNA here is from genome assembly GCF_028390025.1 of Pseudophryne corroboree. NCBI lineage: Eukaryota > Metazoa > Chordata > Amphibia > Anura > Myobatrachidae > Pseudophryne > Pseudophryne corroboree. The sequence continues at coordinate 1,906,341 of NW_026970570.1, forward strand.
CTGAATTTTCCAATGCGCAGCTCTTTGCAAAAGAGAGATATTGGCAAGGAAAAGCTGTCTTGTACCTTTGCATTTTTCTCCCAAACGAAGGTCACTAGAAAGAAAATTTTAAAGCCTCCTGTTAGGCCATCATCTACACGACATAGCCCTGAATTTTCCAATGCGCAGCTCTTTGCAAAAGAGAGATATTGGCAAGGAAAAGCTGTCTTGTACCTTTGCATTTTTCTCCCAAACGAAGGTCACTAGAAAGAAAATTTTAAAGCCTCCTGTTAGGCCATCATCTACACGACATAGCCCTGAATTTTCCAATGAGTAGCTCTTTGCAAAAGAGAGATATTGGCAAGGAAAAGCTGTCTTGTACCTTTGCATTTTTCTCCCAAACGAAGGACACTAGAAAGAAAATTTTAAAGCCTCCTGTTAGGCCATCATCTACACGACATAGCCCTGAATTTTCCAATGCGCAGCTCTTTGCAAAAGAGAGATATTGGCAAGGAAAAGCTGTCTTGTACCATTGCATTTTTCTCCCAAACGAAGGACACTAGAAAGAACATTTTAAAGCCTCCTGTTAGGCCATCATCTACACGACATAGCCCTGAATTTTCCAATGCGCAGCTCTTTGCAAAAGAGAGATATTGGCAAGGAAAAGCTGTCTTGCACCATTGCATTTTTCTCCCAAACGAAGGACACTAGAAAGAAAATTTTAAAGCCTCCTGTTAGGCCATCATCTACACGACATAGCCCTGAATTTTCCAATGCGCAGCTCTTTGCAAAAGAGAGATATTGGCAAGGAAAAGCTGTCTTGTACCTTTGCATTTTTCTCCCAAACGAAGGTCACTAGAAAGAAAATTTTAAAGCCTCCTGTTAGGCCATCATCTACACGACATAGCCCTGAATTTTCCAATGCGCAGCTCTTTGCAAAAGAGAGATATTGGCAAGGAAAAGCTGTCTTGTACCATTGCATTTTTCTCCCAAACGAAGGACACTAGAAAGAAAATTTTAAAGCCTCCTGTTAGGCCATCATCTACACGACATAGCCCTGAATTTTCCAATGCGCAGCTCTTTGCAAAAGAGAGATATTGGCAAGGAAAAGCTGTCTTGTACCTTTGCATTTTTCTCCCAAACGAAGGTCACTAGAAAGAAAATTTTAAAGCCTCCTGTTAGGCCATCATCTACACGACATAGCCCTGAATTTTCCAATGAGTAGCTCTTTGCAAAAGAGAGATATTGGCAAGGAAAAGCTGTCTTGTACCTTTGCATTTTTCTCCCAAACGAAGGACACTAGAAAGAAAATTTTAAAGCCTCCTGTTAGGCCATCATCTACACGACATAGCCCTGAATTTTCCAATGCGCAGCTCTTTGCAAAAGAGAGATATTGGCAAGGAAAAGCTGTCTTGTACCATTGCAGTTTTCTCCCAAACGAAGGACACTAGAAAGAACATTTTAAAGCCTCCTGTTAGGCCATCATCTACACGACATAGCCCTGAATTTTCCAATGCGCAGCTCTTTGCAAAAGAGAGATATTGGCAAGGAAAAGCTGTCTTGTACCTTTGCATTTTTCTCCCAAACGAAGGACACTAGAAAGAAATTTTAAAGCTCCTGTTAGGCCATCATCTACACGACATAGCCCTGAATTTTCCAATGCGCAGCTCTTTGCAAAAGAGAGATATTGGCAAGGAAAAGCTGTCTTGTACCATTGCATTTTTCTCCCAAACGAAGGACACTAGAAAGAAAATTTTAAAGCCTCCTGTTAGGCCATCATCTACACGACATAGCCCTGAATTTTCCAATGCGTAGCTCTTTGCAAAAGAGAGATATTGGCAAGGAAAAGCTGTCTTGTACCTTTGCATTTTTCTCCCAAACGAAGGACACTAGAAAGAAAATTTTAAAGCCTCCTGTTAGGCCATCATCTACACGACATAGCCCTGAATTTTCCAATGCGCAGCTCTTTGCAAAAGAGAGATATTGGCAAGGAAAAGCTGTCTTGTACCATTGCATTTTTCTCCCAAACGAAGGACACTAGAAAGAACATTTTAAAGCCTCCTGTTAGGCCATCATCTACACGACATAGCCCTGAATTTTCCAATGCGCAGCTCTTTGCAAAAGAGAGATATTGGCAAGGAAAAGCTGTCTTGTACCTTTGCATTTTTCTCCCAAACGAAGGACACTAGAAAGAAAATTTTAAAGCCTCCTGTTAGGCCATCATCTACACGACATAGCCCTGAATTTTCCAATGCGCAGCTCTTTGCAAAAGAGAGATATTGGCAAGGAAAAGCTGTCTTGTACCTTTGCATTTTTCTCCCAAACGAAGGACACTAGAAAGAAAATTTTAAAGCCTCCTGTTAGGCCATCATCTACACGACATAGCCCTGAATTTTCCAATCCGTAGCTCTTTGCAAAAGAGAGATATTGGCAAGTAAAAGCTGTCTTGTACCTTTGCATTTTTCTCCCAAACGAAGGACACTAGAAAGAAAATTTTAAAGCCTCCTGTTAGGCCATCATCTACACGACATAGCCCTGAATTTTCCAATGCGCAGCTCTTTGCAAAAGAGATATATTGGCAAGGAAAAGCTGTCTTGTACCATTGCATTTTTCTCCCAAACGAAGGACACTAGAAAGAAAATTTTAAAGCCTCCTGTTAGGCCATCATCTACACGACATAGCCCTGAATTTTCCAATGCGTAGCTCTTTGCAAAAGAGAGATATTGGCAAGGAAAAGCTGTCTTGTACCTTTGCATTTTTCTCCCAAACGAAGGACACTAGAAAGAAAATTTTAAAGCCTCCTGTTAGGCCATCATCTACACGACATAGCCCTGAATTTTCCAATGCGCAGCTCTTTGCAAAAGAGAGATATTGGCAAGGAAAAGCTGTCTTGTACCATTGCATTTTTCTCCCAAACGAAGGACACTAGAAAGAACATTTAAAGCCTCCTGTTAGGCCATCATCTACACGACATAGCCCTGAATTTTCCAATGCGCAGCTCTTTGCAAAATAGAGATATTGGCAAGGAAAAGCTGTCTTGTACCTTTGCATTTTTCTCCCAAACGAAGGACACTAGAAAGAAAATTTAAAAGCCTCCTGTTAGGCCATCATCTACACGACATAGCCCTGAATTTTCCAATGCGTAGCTCTTTGCAAAAGAGAGATATTGGCAAGGAAAAGCTGTCTTGTACCTTTGCATTTTTCTCCCAAACGAAGGACACTAGAAAGAAAATTTTAAAGCCTCCTGTTAGGCCATCATCTACACGACATAGCCCTGAATTTTCCAATACGCAGCTCTTTGCAAAAGAGAGATATTGGCAAGGAAAAGCTGTCTTGTACCTTTGCATTTTTCTCCCAAACGAAGGTCACTAGAAAGAAAATTTTAAAGCCTCCTGTTAGGCCATCATCTACACGACATAGCCCTGAATTTTCCAATGAGTAGCTCTTTGCAAAAGAGAGATATTGGCAAGGAAAAGCTGTCTTGTACCTTTGCATTTTTCTCCCAAACGAAGGACACTAGAAAGAAAATTTTAAAGCCTCCTGTTAGGCCATCATCTACACGACATAGCCCTGAATTTTCCAATGCGCAGCTCTTTGCAAAAGAGAGATATTGGCAAGGAAAAGCTGTCTTGTACCATTGCAGTTTTCTCCCAAACGAAGGACACTAGAAAGAACATTTTAAAGCCTCCTGTTAGGCCATCATCTACACGACATAGCCCTGAATTTTCCAATGCGCAGCTCTTTGCAAAAGAGAGATATTGGCAAGGAAAAGCTGTCTTGTACCTTTGCATTTTTCTCCCAAACGAAGGACACTAGAAAGAAAATTTTAAAGCCTCCTGTTAGGCCATCATCTACACGACATAGCCCTGAATTTTCCAATGCGCAGCTCTTTGCAAAAGAGAGATATTGGCAAGGAAAAGCTGTCTTGTACCATTGCATTTTTCTCCCAAACGAAGGACACTAGAAAGAAAATTTTAAAGCCTCCTGTTAGGCCATCATCTACACGACATAGCCCTGAATTTTCCAATGCGTAGCTCTTTGCAAAAGAGAGATATTGGCAAGGAAAAGCTGTCTTGTACCTTTGCATTTTTCTCCCAAACGAAGGACACTAGAAAGAAAATTTTAAAGCCTCCTGTTAGGCCATCATCTACACGACATAGCCCTGAATTTTCCAATGCGCAGCTCTTTGCAAAAGAGAGATATTGGCAAGGAAAAGCTGTCTTGTACCATTGCATTTTTCTCCCAAACGAAGGACACTAGAAAGAACATTTTAAAGCCTCCTGTTAGGCCATCATCTACACGACATAGCCCTGAATTTTCCAATGCGCAGCTCTTTGCAAAAGAGAGATATTGGCAAGGAAAAGCTGTCTTGTACCTTTGCATTTTTCTCCCAAACGAAGGACACTAGAAAGAAAATTTTAAAGCCTCCTGTTAGGCCATCATCTACACGACATAGCCCTGAATTTTCCAATGCGCAGCTCTTTGCAAAAGAGAGATATTGGCAAGGAAAAGCTGTCTTGTACCTTTGCATTTTTCTCCCAAACGAAGGACACTAGAAAGAAAATTTTAAAACCTCCTGTTAGGCCATCATCTACACGACATAGCCCTGAATTTTCCAATCCGTAGCTCTTTGCAAAAGAGAGATATTGGCAAGTAAAAGCTGTCTTGTACCTTTGCATTTTTCTCCCAAACGAAGGACACTAGAAAGAAAATTTTAAAGCCTCCTGTTAGGCCATCATCTACACGACATAGCCCTGAATTTTCCAATGCGCAGCTCTTTGCAAAAGAGATATATTGGCAAGGAAAAGCTGTCTTGTACCATTGCATTTTTCTCCCAAACGAAGGACACTAGAAAGAAAATTTTAAAGCCTCCTGTTAGGCCATCATCTACACGACATAGCCCTGAATTTTCCAATGCGTAGCTCTTTGCAAAAGAGAGATATTGGCAAGGAAAAGCTGTCTTGTACCTTTGCATTTTTCTCCCAAACGAAGGACACTAGAAAGAAAATTTTAAAGCCTCCTGTTAGGCCATCATCTACACGACATAGCCCTGAATTTTCCAATGCGCAGCTCTTTGCAAAAGAGAGATATTGGCAAGGAAAAGCTGTCTTGTACCATTGCATTTTTCTCCCAAACGAAGGACACTAGAAAGAACATTTAAAGCCTCCTGTTAGGCCATCATCTACACGACATAGCCCTGAATTTTCCAATGCGCAGCTCTTTGCAAAATAGAGATATTGGCAAGGAAAAGCTGTCTTGTACCTTTGCATTTTTCTCCCAAACGAAGGACACTAGAAAGAAAATTTAAAAGCCTCCTGTTAGGCCATCATCTACACGACATAGCCCTGAATTTTCCAATGCGTAGCTCTTTGCAAAAGAGAGATATTGGCAAGGAAAAGCTGTCTTGTACCTTTGCATTTTTCTCCCAAACGAAGGACACTAGAAAGAAAATTTTAAAGCCTCCTGTTAGGCCATCATCTACACGACATAGCCCTGAATTTTCCAATACGCAGCTCTTTGCAAAAGAGAGATATTGGCAAGGAAAAGCTGTCTTGTACCTTTGCATTTTTCTCCCAAACGAAGGTCACTAGAAAGAAAATTTTAAAGCCTCCTGTTAGGCCATCATCTACACGACATAGCCCTGAATTTTCCAATGAGTAGCTCTTTGCAAAAGAGAGATATTGGCAAGGAAAAGCTGTCTTGTACCTTTGCATTTTTCTCCCAAACGAAGGACACTAGAAAGAAAATTTTAAAGCCTCCTGTTAGGCCATCATCTACACGACATAGCCCTGAATTTTCCAATGCGCAGCTCTTTGCAAAAGAGAGATATTGGCAAGGAAAAGCTGTCTTGTACCATTGCAGTTTTCTCCCAAACGAAGGACACTAGAAAGAACATTTTAAAGCCTCCTGTTAGGCCATCATCTACACGACATAGCCCTGAATTTTCCAATGCGCAGCTCTTTGCAAAAGAGAGATATTGGCAAGGAAAAGCTGTCTTGTACCTTTGCATTTTTCTCCCAAACGAAGGACACTAGAAAGAAAATTTTAAAGCCTCCTGTTAGGCCATCATCTACACGACATAGCCCTGAATTTTCCAATGCGCAGCTCTTTGCAAAAGAGAGATATTGGCAAGGAAAAGCTGTCTTGTACCATTGCATTTTTCTCCCAAACGAAGGACACTAGAAAGAACATTTTAAAGCCTCCTGTTAGGCCATCATCTACACGACATAGCCCTGAATTTTCCAATGCGCAGCTCTTTGCAAAAGAGAGATATTGGCAAGGAAAAGCTGTCTTGTACCTTTGCATTTTTCTCCCAAACGAAGGACACTAGAAAGAAAATTTTAAAGCCTCCTGTTAGGCCATCATCTACACGACATAGCCCTGAATTTTCCAATGCGCAGCTCTTTGCAAAAGAGAGATATTGGCAAGGAAAAGCTGTCTTGTACCTTTGCATTTTTCTCCCAAACGAAGGACACTAGAAAGAAAATTTTAAAGCCTCCTGTTAGGCCATCATCTACACGACATAGCCCTGAATTTTCCAATCCGTAGCTCTTTGCAAAAGAGAGATATTGGCAAGTAAAAGCTGTCTTGTACCTTTGCATTTTTCTCCCAAACGAAGGACACTAGAAAGAAAATTTTAAAGCCTCCTGTTAGGCCATCATCTACACGACATAGCCCTGAATTTTCCAATGCGCAGCTCTTTGCAAAAGAGATATATTGGCAAGGAAAAGCTGTCTTGTACCATTGCATTTTTCTCCCAAACGAAGGACACTAGAAAGAAAATTTTAAAGCCTCCTGTTAGGCCATCATCTACACGACATAGCCCTGAATTTTCCAATGCGTAGCTCTTTGCAAAAGAGAGATATTGGCAAGGAAAAGCTGTCTTGTACCTTTGCATTTTTCTCCCAAACGAAGGACACTAGAAAGAAAATTTTAAAGCCTCCTGTTAGGCCATCATCTACACGACATAGCCCTGAATTTTCCAATGCGCAGCTCTTTGCAAAAGAGAGATATTGGCAAGGAAAAGCTGTCTTGTACCATTGCATTTTTCTCCCAAACGAAGGACACTAGAAAGAACATTTTAAAGCCTCCTGTTAGGCCATCATCTACACGACATAGCCCTGAATTTTCCAATGCGCAGCTCTTTGCAAAAGAGAGATATTGGCAAGGAAAAGCTGTCTTGTACCTTTGCATTTTTCTCCCAAACGAAGGTCACTAGAAAGAAAATTTTAAAGCCTCCTGTTAGGCCATCATCTACACGACATAGCCCTGAATTTTCCAATGCGTAGCTCTTTGCAAAATAGAGATATTGGCAAGGAAAAGCTGTCTTGTACCTTTGCATTTTTCTCCCAAACGAAGGACACTAGAAAGAAAATTTAAAAGCCTCCTGTTAGGCCATCATCTACACGACATAGCCCTGAATTTTCCAATGCGTAGCTCTTTGCAAAAGAGAGATATTGGCAAGGAAAAGCTGTCTTGTACCTTTGCATTTTTCTCCCAAACGAAGGACACTAGAAAGAAAATTTTAAAGCCTCCTGTTAGGCCATCATCTACACGACATAGCCCTGAATTTTCCAATGCGTAGCTCTTTGCAAAAGAGAGATATTGGCAAGGAAAAGCTGTCTTGTACCTTTGCATTTTTCTCCCAAACGAAGGACACTAGAAAGAAAATTTTAAAGCCTCCTGTTAGGCCATCATCTACACGACAAAGCCCTGAATTTTCCAATGCGCAGCTCTTTGCAAAAGAGAGATATTGGCAAGCAAAAGCTGTCTTGTACCATTGCATTTTTCTCCCAAACGAAGGACACTAGAAAGAAAATTTTAAAGCCTCCTGTTAGGCCATCATCTACACGACATAGCCCTGAATTTTCCAATGCGTAGCTCTTTGCAAAAGAGAGATATTGGCAAGGAAAAGCTGTCTTGTACCTTTGCATTTTTCTCCCAAACGAAGGACACTAGAAAGAAAATTTTAAAGCCTCCTGTTAGGCCATCATCTACACGACATAGCCCTGAATTTTCCAATCCGTAGCTCTTTGCCAAAGAGAGATATTGGCAAGGAAAAGCTGTATTGTACCTTTGCATTTTTCTCCCAAACGAAAGACACTAGAATGAAAATTTTAAAGCCTCCTGTTAGTGCTTCATCTACACGTTATAGCCCTGAATTTTCCAATGCCTATCTCTTTGCAAAAGAGATATATTGGCAAGGAAAAGCTGTATTGTACCTTTGCATTTTTCTCCCAAACGAAGGACACTAGAATGAAAATTTTAAAGCCTCCTGTTAGTGCTTCATCTACACGTTATAGCCCTGAATTTTCCAATGCCTATCTCTTTGCAAAAGAGAGATATCGGCAAGGAAAAGCTGTATTGTACCTTTGCATTTTTCTCCCAAACGAAAGACACTAGAATGAAAATTTTAAAGCCTCCTGTTAGTGCTTCATCTACACGTTATAGCCCTGCATTTTCCAATGCCTATCTCTTTGCAAAAGAGAGATATCGGCAAGGAAAAGCAGCATTGTACTTTTGCATTTTTCTCCCAAACGAAAGACACTAGAATGAAAATTTTAAAGCCTCCTGTTAGGCCATCATCTACACGACATAGCCCTGAATTTTCCAATGCGCAGCTCTTTGCAAAAGAGAGATATTGGCAAGGAAAAGCTGTCTTGTACCTTTGCATTTTTCTCCCAAACGAAGATCACTAGAAAGAAAATTTTAAAGCCTCCTGTTAGGCCATAATCTACACGACATAGCCCTGAATTTTCCAATGCGCAGCTCTTTGCAAAAGAGAGATATTGGCAAGGAAAAGCTGTCTTGTACCATTGCATTTTTCTCCCAAACGAAGGACACTAGAAAGAAAATTTTAAAGCCTCCTGTTAGGCCATCATCTACACGACATAGCCCTGAATTTTCCAATGCGCAGCTCTTTGCAAAAGAGAGATATTGGCAAGGAAAAGCTGTCTTGTACCATTGCATTTTTCTCCCAAACGAAGGACACTAGAAAGAACATTTTAAAGCCTCCTGTTAGGCCATCATCTACACGACATAGCCCTGAATTTTCCAATGCGCAGCTCTTTGCAAAAGAGAGATATTGGCAAGGAAAAGCTGTCTTGTACCTTTGCATTTTTCTCCCAAACGAAGGACACTAGAAAGAAAATTTTAAAGCCTCCTGTTAGGCCATCATCTACACGACATAGCCCTGAATTTTCCAATGCGTAGCTCTTTGCAAAAGAGAGATATTGGCAAGGAAAAGCTGTCTTGTACCTTTGCATTTTTCTCCCAAACGAAGGACACTAGAAAGAAAATTTTAAAGCCTCCTGTTAGGCCATCATCTACACGACATAGCCCTGAATTTTCCAATGCGCAGCTCTTTGCAAAAGAGATATATTGGCAAGGAAAAGCTGTCTTGTACCTTTGCATTTTTCTCCCAAACGAAGGACACTAGAAAGAAAATTTTAAAGCCACCTGTTAGGCCATCATCTACACGACATAGCCCTGAATTTTCCAATGCGTAGCTCTTTGCAAAAGAGAGATATTGGCAAGGAAAAGCTGTCTTGTACCTTTGCATTTTTCTCCCAAACGAAGGACACTAGAAAGAAAATTTTAAAGCCTCCTGTTAGGCCATCATCTACACGACAAAGCCCTGAATTTTCCAATGCGCAGCTCTTTGCAAAAGAGAGATATTGGCAAGGAAAAGCTGTCTTGTACCATTGCATTTTTCTCCCAAACGAAGGACACTAGAAAGAACATTTTAAAGCCTCCTGTTAGGCCATCATCTACACGACATAGCCCTGAATTTTCCAATGCGCAGCTCTTTGCAAAAGAGAGATATTGGCAAGGAAAAGCTGTCTTGTACCTTTGCATTTTTCTCCCAAACGAAGGACACTAGAAAGAAAATTTTAAAGCCTCCTGTTAGGCCATCATTTACACGACATAGCCCTGAATTTTCCAATGCGCAGCTCTTTGCAAAAGAGAGATATTGGCAAGGAAAAGCTGTCTTGTACCATTGCATTTTTCTCCCAAACGAAGGACACTAGAAAGAAAATTTTAAAGCCTCCTGTTAGGCCATCATCTACACGACATAGCCCTGAATTTTCCAATGCGTAGCTCTTTGCAAAAGAGAGATATTGGCAAGGAAAAGCTGTCTTGTACCTTTGCATTTTTCTCCCAAACGAAGGACACTAGAAAGAACATTTTAAAGCCTCCTGTTAGGCCATCATCTACACGACATAGCCCTGAATTTTCCAATGCGCAGCTCTTTGCAAAAGAGAGATATTGGCAAGGAAAAGCTGTCTTGTACCATTGCATTTTTCTCCCAAACGAAGGACACTAGAAAGAACATTTTAAAGCCTCCTGTTAGGCCATCATCTACACGACATAGCCCTGAATTTTCCAATGCGCAGCTCTTTGCAAAAGAGAGATATTGGCAAGGAAAAGCTGTCTTGTACCATTGCATTTTTCTCCCAAACGAAGGACACTAGAAAGAACATTTTAAAGCCTCCTGTTAGGCCATCATCTACACGACATAGCCCTGAATTTTCCAATGCGCAGCTCTTTGCAAAAGAGAGATATTGGCAAGGAAAAGCTGTCTTGTACCTTTGCATTTTTCTCCCAAACGAAGGACACTAGAAAGAAAATTTTAAAGCCTCCTGTTAGGCCATCATCTACACGACATAGCCCTGAATTTTCCAATGCGTAGCTCTTTGCAAAAGAGAGATATTGGCAAGGAAAAGCTGTCTTGTACCTTTGCATTTTTCTCCCAAACGAAGGACACTAGAAAGAAAATTTTAAAGCCTCCTGTTAGGCCATCATCGACACGACATAGCCCTGAATTTTCCAATCCGTAGCTCTTTGCAAAAGAGAGATATTGGCAAGTAAAAGCTGTCTTGTACCTTTGCATTTTTCTCCCAAACGAAGGACACTAGAAAGAAAATTTTAAAGCCTCCTGTTAGGCCATCATCTACACGACATAGCCCTGAATTTTCCAATGCGCAGCTCTTTGCAAAAGAGATATATTGGCAAGGAAAAGCTGTCTTGTACCATTGCATTTTTCTCCCAAACGAAGGACACTAGAAAGAAAATTTTAAAGCCACCTGTTAGGCCATCATCTACACGACATAGCCCTGAATTTTCCAATGCGTAGCTCTTTGCAAAAGAGAGATATTGGCAAGGAAAAGCTGTCTTGTACCTTTGCATTTTTCTCCCAAACGAAGGACACTAGAAAGAAAATTTTAAAGCCTCCTGTTAGGCCATCATCTACACGACAAAGCCCTGAATTTTCCAATGCGCAGCTCTTTGCAAAAGAGAGATATTGGCAAGGAAAAGCTGTCTTGTACCATTGCATTTTTCTCCCAAACGAAGGACACTAGAAAGAACATTTTAAAGCCTCCTGTTAGGCCATCATCTACACGACATAGCCCTGAATTTTCCAATGCGCAGCTCTTTGCAAAAGAGAGATATTGGCAAGGAAAAGCTGTCTTGTACCTTTGCATTTTTCTCCCAAACGAAGGACACTAGAAAGAAAATTTTAAAGCCTCCTGTTAGGCCATCATTTACACGACATAGCCCTGAATTTTCCAATGCGCAGCTCTTTGCAAAAGAGAGATATTGGCAAGGAAAAGCTGTCTTGTACCATTGCATTTTTCTCCCAAACGAAGGACACTAGAAAGAAAATTTTAAAGCCTCCTGTTAGGCCATCATCTACACGACATAGCCCTGAATTTTCCAATGCGTAGCTCTTTGCAAAAGAGAGATATTGGCAAGGAAAAGCTGTCTTGTACCTTTGCATTTTTCTCCCAAAGGAAGGACACTAGAAAGAAAATTTTAAAGCCTCCTGTTAGGCCATCATCTACACGACATAGCCCTGAATTTTCCAATGCGTAACTCTTTGCAAAAGAGAGATATTGGCAAGGAAAAGCTGTCTTGTACCTTTGCATTTTTCTCCCAAACGAAGGACACTAGAAAGAAAATTTTAAAGCCTCCTGTTAGGCCATCATCTACACGACATAGCCCTGAATTTTCCAATGCGCAGCTCTTTGCAAAAGAGAGATATTGGCAAGGAAAAGCTGTCTTGTACCATTGCATTTTTCTCCCAAACGAAGGACACTAGAAAGAAAATTTTAAAGCCACCTGTTAGGCCATCTTCTACACGACATAGCCCTGAATTTTCCAATGCGTAGCTCTTTGCAAAAGAGAGATATTGGCAAGGAAAAGCTGTCTTGTACCTTTGCATTTTTCTCCCAAACGAAGGACACTAGAAAGAAAATTTTAAAGCCTCCTGTTAGGCCATCATCTACACGACAAAGCCCTGAATTTTCCAATGCGCAGCTCTTTGCAAAAGAGAGATATTGGCAAGGAAAAGCTGTCTTGTACCATTGCATTTTTCTCCCAAACGAAGGACACTAGAAAGAACATTTTAAAGCCTCCTGTTAGGCCATCATCTACACGACATAGCCCTGAATTTTCCAATGCGCAGCTCTTTGCAAAAGAGAGATATTGGCAAGGAAAAGCTGTCTTGTACCTTTGCATTTTTCTCCCAAACGAAGGACACTAGAAAGAAAATTTTAAAGCCTCCTGTTAGGCCATCATTTACACGACATAGCCCTGAATTTTCCAATGCGCAGCTCTTTGCAAAAGAGAGATATTGGCAAGGAAAAGCTGTCTTGTACCATTGCATTTTTCTCCCAAACGAAGGACACTAGAAAGAAAATTTTAAAGCCTCCTGTTAGGCCATCATCTACACGACATAGCCCTGAATTTTCCAATGCGTAGCTCTTTGCAAAAGAGAGATATTGGCAAGGAAAAGCTGTCTTGTACCTTTGCATTTTTCTCCCAAAGGAAGGACACTAGAAAGAAAATTTTAAAGCCTCCTGTTAGGCCATCATCTACACGACATAGCCCTGAATTTTCCAATGCGTAACTCTTTGCAAAAGAGAGATATTGGCAAGGAAAAGCTGTCTTGTACCTTTGCATTTTTCTCCCAAACGAAGGACACTAGAAAGAAAATTTTAAAGCCTCCTGTTAGGCCATCATCTACACGACATAGCCCTGAATTTTCCAATGCGCAGCTCTTTGCAAAAGAGAGATATTGGCAAGGAAAAGCTGTCTTGTACCATTGCATTTTTCTCCCAAACGAAGGACACTAGAAAGAACATTTTAAAGCCTCCTGTTAGGCCATCATCTACACGACATAGCCCTGAATTTTCCAATGCGCAGCTCTTTGCAAAAGAGAGATATTGGCAAGGAAAAGCTGTCTTGTACCTTTGCATTTTTCTCCCAAACGAAGGTCACTAGAAAGAAAATTTTAAAGCCTCCTGTTAGGCCATCATCTACACGACATAGCCCTGAATTTTCCAATGCGTAGCTCTTTGCAAAATAGAGATATTGGCAAGGAAAAGCTGTCTTGTACCTTTGCATTTTTCTCCCAAACGAAGGACACTAGAAAGAAAATTTAAAAGCCTCCTGTTAGGCCATCATCTACACGACATAGCCCTGAATTTTCCAATGCGTAGCTCTTTGCAAAAGAGAGATATTGGCAAGGAAAAGCTGTCTTGTACCTTTGCATTTTTCTCCCAAACGAAGGACACTAGAAAGAAAATTTTAAAGCCTCCTGTTAGGCCATCATCTACACGACATAGCCTTGAATTTTCCAATGCGTAGCTCTTTGCAAAAGAGAGATATTGGCAAGTAAAAGCTGTCTTGTACCTTTGCATTTTTCTCCCAAACGAAGGACACTAGAAAGAAAATTTTAAAGCCTCCTGTTAGGCCATCATCTACACGACATAGCCCTGAATTTTCCAATCCGTAGCTCTTTGCAAAAGAGAGATATTGGCAAGGAAAAGCTGTCTTGTACCTTTGCATTTTTCTCCCAAACGAAGGACACTAGAAAGAAAATTTTAAAGCCTCCTGTTAGGCCATCATCTACACGACATAGCCCTGAATTTTCAAATGCGCAGCTCTTTGCAAAAGAGAGATATTGGCAAGGAAAAGCTGTCTTGTACCATTGCATTTTTCTCCCAAACGAAGGACACTAGAATGAAAATTTTAAAGCCTCCTGTTAGTGCTTCATCTACACGTTATAGCCCTGAATTTTCCAATGCCTATCTCTTTGTAAAAGAGAGATATCGGCAAGGAAATGCTGTATTGTACCTTTGCATTTTTCTCCCAAACGAAAGACACTAGAATGAAAATTTTAAATCCTCCTGTTAGTGCTTCATCTACACGTTATAGCCCTGCATTTTCCAATGCCTATCTCTTTGCAAAAGAGAGATATCGGCAAGGAAAAGCTGCATTGTACTTTTGCATTTTTCTCCCAAACGAAAGACACTAGAATGAAAATTTTAAAGCCTCCTGTTAGTGCTTCATCTACACGTTATAGCCCTGAATTTTCCTATGCCTATCTCTTTGCAAAAGAGAGATATCTGCAAGGAAATGCTGTATTGTACCTTTGCATTTTTCTCCCAAACGAAAGACACTAGAATGAAAATTTTAAAGCCTCCTGTTAGTGCTTCATCTACACGTTATAGCCCTGAATTTTCCTATGCCTATCTCTTTGCAAAAGAGAGATATCTGCAAGGAAATGCTGTATTGTACCTTTGCATTTTTCTCCCAAACGAAAGACACTAGAATGAAAATTTTAAAGCCTACTGTTAGTGCTTCATCTACACGTTATAGCTCTGCATTTTCCAATGCCTATCTCTTTGCAAAAGAGAGATATCGGCAAGGAAAAGCTTCATTGTACTTTTGCATTTTTCTCCCAAACGAAAGACACTAGAATGAAAATTTTAAAGCCTCCTGTTAGTGCTTCATCTACACGTTATAGCCCTGAATTTTCCAATGCTTATCTCTTTGCAAAAGAGAGATATTGGCAAGGAAAAGCAGCATTGTACTTTTGCATTTTTCTCCCAAACGAAAGACACTAGAATGAAAATTTTAAAGCCTCCTGTTAGTGCTTCATCTACACGTTATAGCCCTGAATTTTCCAATGCCTAGCTCTTTGCAAAAGAGAGATATTGGCAAGGAAAAGCTGTATTGTACCTTTGCATTTTTCTCCCAAACGAAGGACACTAGATTGAAAATTTTAAAGCCTTCTATTAGTGCTTCATCTACACGTTATAGCCCTGAATTTTCCAATGCCTAGCTCTTTGCAAAAGAGAGATATCGGCAAGGAAAAGCGGTATTGTACCTTTGCATTTTTCTCCCAAACGAAAGACACTAGAATGAAAATTTTAAAGCCTCCTGTTAGTGCTTCATCTACACGTTATAGCCCTGAATTTTCCAATGCCTATCTCTTTGCAAAAGAGATATATTGGCAAGGAAAAGCTGTATTGTACCTTTGCATTTTTCTCCCAAACGAAGGACACTAGAATGAAAATTTTAAAGCCTCCTGTTAGTGCTTCATCTACACGTTATAGCCCTGAATTTTCCAATGCCTATCTCTTTGCAAAAGAGAGATATCGGCAAGGAAAAGCTGTATTGTACCTTTGCATTTTTCTCCCAAACGAAAGACACTAGAATGAAAATTTTAAAGCCTCCTGTTAGTGCTTCATCTACACGTTATAGCCCTGCATTTTCCAATGCCTATCTCTTTGCAAAAGAGAGATATCGGCAAGGAAAAGCAGCATTGTACTTTTGCATTTTTCTCCCAAACGAAAGACACTAGAATGAAAATTTTAAAGCCTCCTGTTAGGCCATCATCTACACGACATAGCCCTGAATTTTCCAATGCGCAGCTCTTTGCAAAAGAGAGATATTGGCAAGGAAAAGCTGTCTTGTACCTTTGCATTTTTCTCCCAAACGAAGATCACTAGAAAGAAAATTTTAAAGCCTCCTGTTAGGCCATAATCTACACGACATAGCCCTGAATTTTCCAATGCGCAGCTCTTTGCAAAAGAGAGATATTGGCAAGGAAAAGCTGTCTTGTACCATTGCATTTTTCTCCCAAACGAAGGACACTAGAAAGAAAATTTTAAAGCCTCCTGTTAGGCCATCATCTACACGACATAGCCCTGAATTTTCCAATGCGCAGCTCTTTGCAAAAGAGAGATATTGGCAAGGAAAAGCTGTCTTGTACCATTGCATTTTTCTCCCAAACGAAGGACACTAGAAAGAACATTTTAAAGCCTCCTGTTAGGCCATCATCTACACGACATAGCCCTGAATTTTCCAATGCGCAGCTCTTTGCAAAAGAGAGATATTGGCAAGGAAAAGCTGTCTTGTACCTTTGCATTTTTCTCCCAAACGAAGGACACTAGAAAGAAAATTTTAAAGCCTCCTGTTAGGCCATCATCTACACGACATAGCCCTGAATTTTCCAATGCGTAGCTCTTTGCAAAAGAGAGATATTGGCAAGGAAAAGCTGTCTTG
Source organism: Pseudophryne corroboree (assembly GCF_028390025.1). Lineage (NCBI taxonomy): Eukaryota > Metazoa > Chordata > Amphibia > Anura > Myobatrachidae > Pseudophryne > Pseudophryne corroboree. The sequence continues at coordinate 1,922,679 of NW_026970570.1, forward strand.
TACCTTTGCATTTTTCTCCCAAACGAAGGACACTAGAAAGAAAATTTTAAAGCCTCCTGTTAGGCCATCATCTACACGACATAGCCCTGAATTTTCCAATGCGCAGCTCTTTGCAAAAGAGATATATTGGCAAGGAAAAGCTGTCTTGTACCTTTGCATTTTTCTCCCAAACGAAGGACACTAGAAAGAAAATTTTAAAGCCACCTGTTAGGCCATCATCTACACGACATAGCCCTGAATTTTCCAATGCGTAGCTCTTTGCAAAAGAGAGATATTGGCAAGGAAAAGCTGTCTTGTACCTTTGCATTTTTCTCCCAAACGAAGGACACTAGAAAGAAAATTTTAAAGCCTCCTGTTAGGCCATCATCTACACGACAAAGCCCTGAATTTTCCAATGCGCAGCTCTTTGCAAAAGAGAGATATTGGCAAGGAAAAGCTGTCTTGTACCATTGCATTTTTCTCCCAAACGAAGGACACTAGAAAGAACATTTTAAAGCCTCCTGTTAGGCCATCATCTACACGACATAGCCCTGAATTTTCCAATGCGCAGCTCTTTGCAAAAGAGAGATATTGGCAAGGAAAAGCTGTCTTGTACCTTTGCATTTTTCTCCCAAACGAAGGACACTAGAAAGAAAATTTTAAAGCCTCCTGTTAGGCCATCATTTACACGACATAGCCCTGAATTTTCCAATGCGCAGCTCTTTGCAAAAGAGAGATATTGGCAAGGAAAAGCTGTCTTGTACCATTGCATTTTTCTCCCAAACGAAGGACACTAGAAAGAAAATTTTAAAGCCTCCTGTTAGGCCATCATCTACACGACATAGCCCTGAATTTTCCAATGCGTAGCTCTTTGCAAAAGAGAGATATTGGCAAGGAAAAGCTGTCTTGTACCTTTGCATTTTTCTCCCAAACGAAGGACACTAGAAAGAACATTTTAAAGCCTCCTGTTAGGCCATCATCTACACGACATAGCCCTGAATTTTCCAATGCGCAGCTCTTTGCAAAAGAGAGATATTGGCAAGGAAAAGCTGTCTTGTACCATTGCATTTTTCTCCCAAACGAAGGACACTAGAAAGAACATTTTAAAGCCTCCTGTTAGGCCATCATCTACACGACATAGCCCTGAATTTTCCAATGCGCAGCTCTTTGCAAAAGAGAGATATTGGCAAGGAAAAGCTGTCTTGTACCATTGCATTTTTCTCCCAAACGAAGGACACTAGAAAGAACATTTTAAAGCCTCCTGTTAGGCCATCATCGACACGACATAGCCCTGAATTTTCCAATCCGTAGCTCTTTGCAAAAGAGAGATATTGGCAAGTAAAAGCTGTCTTGTACCTTTGCATTTTTCTCCCAAACGAAGGACACTAGAAAGAAAATTTTAAAGCCTCCTGTTAGGCCATCATCTACACGACATAGCCCTGAATTTTCCAATGCGTAACTCTTTGCAAAAGAGAGATATTGGCAAGGAAAAGCTGTCTTGTACCTTTGCATTTTTCTCCCAAACGAAGGACACTAGAAAGAAAATTTTAAAGCCTCCTGTTAGGCCATCATCTACACGACATAGCCCTGAATTTTCCAATGCGCAGCTCTTTGCAAAAGAGAGATATTGGCAAGGAAAAGCTGTCTTGTACCATTGCATTTTTCTCCCAAACGAAGGACACTAGAAAGAAAATTTTAAAGCCACCTGTTAGGCCATCATCTACACGACATAGCCCTGAATTTTCCAATGCGTAGCTCTTTGCAAAAGAGAGATATTGGCAAGGAAAAGCTGTCTTGTACCTTTGCATTTTTCTCCCAAACGAAGGACACTAGAAAGAAAATTTTAAAGCCTCCTGTTAGGCCATCATCTACACGACAAAGCCCTGAATTTTCCAATGCGCAGCTCTTTGCAAAAGAGAGATATTGGCAAGGAAAAGCTGTCTTGTACCATTGCATTTTTCTCCCAAACGAAGGACACTAGAAAGAACATTTTAAAGCCTCCTGTTAGGCCATCATCTACACGACATAGCCCTGAATTTTCCAATGCGCAGCTCTTTGCAAAAGAGAGATATTGGCAAGGAAAAGCTGTCTTGTACCTTTGCATTTTTCTCCCAAACGAAGGTCACTAGAAAGAAAATTTTAAAGCCTCCTGTTAGGCCATCATCTACACGACATAGCCCTGAATTTTCCAATGCGTAGCTCTTTGCAAAATAGAGATATTGGCAAGGAAAAGCTGTCTTGTACCTTTGCATTTTTCTCCCAAACGAAGGACACTAGAAAGAAAATTTAAAAGCCTCCTGTTAGGCCATCATCTACACGACATAGCCCTGAATTTTCCAATGCGTAGCTCTTTGCAAAAGAGAGATATTGGCAAGGAAAAGCTGTCTTGTACCTTTGCATTTTTCTCCCAAACGAAGGACACTAGAAAGAAAATTTTAAAGCCTCCTGTTAGGCCATCATCTACACGACATAGCCCTGAATTTTCCAATGCGTAGCTCTTTGCAAAAGAGAGATATTGGCAAGGAAAAGCTGTCTTGTACCTTTGCATTTTTCTCCCAAACGAAGGACACTAGAAAGAAAATTTTAAAGCCTCCTGTTAGGCCATCATCTACACGACAAAGCCCTGAATTTTCCAATGCGCAGCTCTTTGCAAAAGAGAGATATTGGCAAGGAAAAGCTGTCTTGTACCATTGCATTTTTCTCCCAAACGAAGGACACTAGAAAGAAAATTTTAAAGCCTCCTGTTAGGCCATCATCTACACGACATAGCCCTGAATTTTCCAATGCGTAGCTCTTTGCAAAAGAGAGATATTGGCAAGGAAAAGCTGTCTTGTACCTTTGCATTTTTCTCCCAAACGAAGGACACTAGAAAGAAAATTTTAAAGCCTCCTGTTAGGCCATCATCTACACGACATAGCCCTGAATTTTCCAATCCGTAGCTCTTTGCCAAAGAGAGATATTGGCAAGGAAAAGCTGTATTGTACCTTTGCATTTTTCTCCCAAACGAAAGACACTAGAATGAAAATTTTAAAGCCTCCTGTTAGTGCTTCATCTACACGTTATAGCCCTGAATTTTCCAATGCCTATCTCTTTGCAAAAGAGATATATTGGCAAGGAAAAGCTGTATTGTACCTTTGCATTTTTCTCCCAAACGAAGGACACTAGAATGAAAATTTTAAAGCCTCCTGTTAGTGCTTCATCTACACGTTATAGCCCTGAATTTTCCAATGCCTATCTCTTTGCAAAAGAGAGATATCGGCAAGGAAAAGCTGTATTGTACCTTTGCATTTTTCTCCCAAACGAAAGACACTAGAATGAAAATTTTAAAGCCTCCTGTTAGTGCTTCATCTACACGTTATAGCCCTGCATTTTCCAATGCCTATCTCTTTGCAAAAGAGAGATATCGGCAAGGAAAAGCAGCATTGTACTTTTGCATTTTTCTCCCAAACGAAAGACACTAGAATGAAAATTTTAAAGCCTCCTGTTAGGCCATCATCTACACGACATAGCCCTGAATTTTCCAATGCGCAGCTCTTTGCAAAAGAGAGATATTGGCAAGGAAAAGCTGTCTTGTACTTTTGCATTTTTCTCCCAAACGAAGATCACTAGAAAGAAAATTTTAAAGCCTCCTGTTAGGCCATAATCTACACGACATAGCCCTGAATTTTCCAATGCGCAGCTCTTTGCAAAAGAGAGATATTGGCAAGGAAAAGCTGTCTTGTACCATTGCATTTTTCTCCCAAACGAAGGACACTAGAAAGAAAATTTTAAAGCCTCCTGTTAGGCCATCATCTACACGACATAGCCCTGAATTTTCCAATGCGCAGCTCTTTGCAAAAGAGAGATATTGGCAAGGAAAAGCTGTCTTGTACCATTGCATTTTTCTCCCAAACGAAGGACACTAGAAAGAACATTTTAAAGCCTCCTGTTAGGCCATCATCTACACGACATAGCCCTGAATTTTCCAATGCGCAGCTCTTTGCAAAAGAGAGATATTGGCAAGGAAAAGCTGTCTTGTACCTTTGCATTTTTCTCCCAAACGAAGGACACTAGAAAGAAAATTTTAAAGCCTCCTGTTAGGCCATCATCTACACGACATAGCCCTGAATTTTCCAATGCGTAGCTCTTTGCAAAAGAGAGATATTGGCAAGGAAAAGCTGTCTTGTACCTTTGCATTTTTCTCCCAAACGAAGGACACTAGAAAGAAAATTTTAAAGCCTCCTGTTAGGCCATCATCTACACGACATAGCCCTGAATTTTCCAATGCGCAGCTCTTTGCAAAAGAGATATATTGGCAAGGAAAAGCTGTCTTGTACCTTTGCATTTTTCTCCCAAACGAAGGACACTAGAAAGAAAATTTTAAAGCCACCTGTTAGGCCATCATCTACACGACATAGCCCTGAATTTTCCAATGCGTAGCTCTTTGCAAAAGAGAGATATTGGCAAGGAAAAGCTGTCTTGTACCTTTGCATTTTTCTCCCAAACGAAGGACACTAGAAAGAAAATTTTAAAGCCTCCTGTTAGGCCATCATCTACACGACAAAGCCCTGAATTTTCCAATGCGCAGCTCTTTGCAAAAGAGAGATATTGGCAAGGAAAAGCTGTCTTGTACCATTGCATTTTTCTCCCAAACGAAGGACACTAGAAAGAACATTTTAAAGCCTCCTGTTAGGCCATCATCTACACGACATAGCCCTGAATTTTCCAATGCGCAGCTCTTTGCAAAAGAGAGATATTGGCAAGGAAAAGCTGTCTTGTACCTTTGCATTTTTCTCCCAAACGAAGGACACTAGAAAGAAAATTTTAAAGCCTCCTGTTAGGCCATCATTTACACGACATAGCCCTGAATTTTCCAATGCGCAGCTCTTTGCAAAAGAGAGATATTGGCAAGGAAAAGCTGTCTTGTACCATTGCATTTTTCTCCCAAACGAAGGACACTAGAAAGAAAATTTTAAAGCCTCCTGTTAGGCCATCATCTACACGACATAGCCCTGAATTTTCCAATGCGTAGCTCTTTGCAAAAGAGAGATATTGGCAAGGAAAAGCTGTCTTGTACCTTTGCATTTTTCTCCCAAACGAAGGACACTAGAAAGAACATTTTAAAGCCTCCTGTTAGGCCATCATCTACACGACATAGCCCTGAATTTTCCAATGCGCAGCTCTTTGCAAAAGAGAGATATTGGCAAGGAAAAGCTGTCTTGTACCATTGCATTTTTCTCCCAAACGAAGGACACTAGAAAGAACATTTTAAAGCCTCCTGTTAGGCCATCATCTACACGACATAGCCCTGAATTTTCCAATGCGCAGCTCTTTGCAAAAGAGAGATATTGGCAAGGAAAAGCTGTCTTGTACCATTGCATTTTTCTCCCAAACGAAGGACACTAGAAAGAACATTTTAAAGCCTCCTGTTAGGCCATCATCTACACGACATAGCCCTGAATTTTCCAATGCGCAGCTCTTTGCAAAAGAGAGATATTGGCAAGGAAAAGCTGTCTTGTACCTTTGCATTTTTCTCCCAAACGAAGGACACTAGAAAGAAAATTTTAAAGACTCCTGTTAGGCCATCATCTACACGACATAGCCCTGAATTTTCCAATGCGTAGCTCTTTGCAAAAGAGAGATATTGGCAAGGAAAAGCTGTCTTGTACCTTTGCATTTTTCTCCCAAACGAAGGACACTAGAAAGAAAATTTTAAAGCCTCCTGTTAGGCCATCATCGACACGACATAGCCCTGAATTTTCCAATCCGTAGCTCTTTGCAAAAGAGAGATATTGGCAAGTAAAAGCTGTCTTGTACCTTTGCATTTTTCTCCCAAACGAAGGACACTAGAAAGAAAATTTTAAAGCCTCCTGTTAGGCCATCATCTACACGACATAGCCCTGAATTTTCCAATGCGCAGCTCTTTGCAAAAGAGATATATTGGCAAGGAAAAGCTGTCTTGTACCATTGCATTTTTCTCCCAAACGAAGGACACTAGAAAGAAAATTTTAAAGCCACCTGTTAGGCCATCATCTACACGACATAGCCCTGAATTTTCCAATGCGTAGCTCTTTGCAAAAGAGAGATATTGGCAAGGAAAAGCTGTCTTGTACCTTTGCATTTTTCTCCCAAACGAAGGACACTAGAAAGAAAATTTTAAAGCCTCCTGTTAGGCCATCATCTACACGACAAAGCCCTGAATTTTCCAATGCGCAGCTCTTTGCAAAAGAGAGATATTGGCAAGGAAAAGCTGTCTTGTACCATTGCATTTTTCTCCCAAACGAAGGACACTAGAAAGAACATTTTAAAGCCTCCTGTTAGGCCATCATCTACACGACATAGCCCTGAATTTTCCAATGCGCAGCTCTTTGCAAAAGAGAGATATTGGCAAGGAAAAGCTGTCTTGTACCTTTGCATTTTTCTCCCAAACGAAGGACACTAGAAAGAAAATTTTAAAGCCTCCTGTTAGGCCATCATTTACACGACATAGCCCTGAATTTTCCAATGCGCAGCTCTTTGCAAAAGAGAGATATTGGCAAGGAAAAGCTGTCTTGTACCATTGCATTTTTCTCCCAAACGAAGGACACTAGAAAGAAAATTTTAAAGCCTCCTGTTAGGCCATCATCTACACGACATAGCCCTGAATTTTCCAATGCGTAGCTCTTTGCAAAAGAGAGATATTGGCAAGGAAAAGCTGTCTTGTACCTTTGCATTTTTCTCCCAAACGAAGGACACTAGAAAGAAAATTTTAAAGCCTCCTGTTAGGCCATCATCTACACGACATAGCCCTGAATTTTCCAATGCGTAACTCTTTGCAAAAGAGAGATATTGGCAAGGAAAAGCTGTCTTGTACCTTTGCATTTTTCTCCCAAACGAAGGACACTAGAAAGAAAATTTTAAAGCCTCCTGTTAGGCCATCATCTACACGACATAGCCCTGAATTTTCCAATGCGCAGCTCTTTGCAAAAGAGAGATATTGGCAAGGAAAAGCTGTCTTGTACCATTGCATTTTTCTCCCAAACGAAGGACACTAGAAAGAAAATTTTAAAGCCACCTGTTAGGCCATCATCTACACGACATAGCCCTGAATTTTCCAATGCGTAGCTCTTTGCAAAAGAGAGATATTGGCAAGGAAAAGCTGTCTTGTACCTTTGCATTTTTCTCCCAAACGAAGGACACTAGAAAGAAAATTTTAAAGCCTCCTGTTAGGCCATCATCTACACGACAAAGCCCTGAATTTTCCAATGCGCAGCTCTTTGCAAAAGAGAGATATTGGCAAGGAAAAGCTGTCTTGTACCATTGCATTTTTCTCCCAAACGAAGGACACTAGAAAGAACATTTTAAAGCCTCCTGTTAGGCCATCATCTACACGACATAGCCCTGAATTTTCCAATGCGCAGCTCTTTGCAAAAGAGAGATATTGGCAAGGAAAAGCTGTCTTGTACCTTTGCATTTTTCTCCCAAACGAAGGACACTAGAAAGAAAATTTTAAAGCCTCCTGTTAGGCCATCATTTACACGACATAGCCCTGAATTTTCCAATGCGCAGCTCTTTGCAAAAGAGAGATATTGGCAAGGAAAAGCTGTCTTGTACCATTGCATTTTTCTCCCAAACGAAGGACACTAGAAAGAAAATTTTAAAGCCTCCTGTTAGGCCATCATCTACACGACATAGCCCTGAATTTTCCAATGCGTAGCTCTTTGCAAAAGAGAGATATTGGCAAGGAAAAGCTGTCTTGTACCTTTGCATTTTTCTCCCAAAGGAAGGACACTAGAAAGAAAATTTTAAAGCCTCCTGTTAGGCCATCATCTACACGACATAGCCCTGAATTTTCCAATGCGTAACTCTTTGCAAAAGAGAGATATTGGCAAGGAAAAGCTGTCTTGTACCTTTGCATTTTTCTCCCAAACGAAGGACACTAGAAAGAAAATTTTAAAGCCTCCTGTTAGGCCATCATCTACACGACATAGCCCTGAATTTTCCAATGCGCAGCTCTTTGCAAAAGAGAGATATTGGCAAGGAAAAGCTGTCTTGTACCATTGCATTTTTCTCCCAAACGAAGGACACTAGAAAGAACATTTTAAAGCCTCCTGTTAGGCCATCATCTACACGACATAGCCCTGAATTTTCCAATGCGCAGCTCTTTGCAAAAGAGAGATATTGGCAAGGAAAAGCTGTCTTGTACCTTTGCATTTTTCTCCCAAACGAAGGTCACTAGAAAGAAAATTTTAAAGCCTCCTGTTAGGCCATCATCTACACGACATAGCCCTGAATTTTCCAATGCGTAGCTCTTTGCAAAATAGAGATATTGGCAAGGAAAAGCTGTCTTGTACCTTTGCATTTTTCTCCCAAACGAAGGACACTAGAAAGAAAATTTAAAAGCCTCCTGTTAGGCCATCATCTACACGACATAGCCCTGAATTTTCCAATGCGTAGCTCTTTGCAAAAGAGAGATATTGGCAAGGAAAAGCTGTCTTGTACCTTTGCATTTTTCTCCCAAACGAAGGACACTAGAAAGAAAATTTTAAAGCCTCCTGTTAGGCCATCATCTACACGACATAGCCTTGAATTTTCCAATGCGTAGCTCTTTGCAAAAGAGAGATATTGGCAAGTAAAAGCTGTCTTGTACCTTTGCATTTTTCTCCCAAACGAAGGACACTAGAAAGAAAATTTTAAAGCCTCCTGTTAGGCCATCATCTACACGACATAGCCCTGAATTTTCCAATCCGTAGCTCTTTGCAAAAGAGAGATATTGGCAAGGAAAAGCTGTCTTGTACCTTTGCATTTTTCTCCCAAACGAAGGACACTAGAAAGAAAATTTTAAAGCCTCCTGTTAGGCCATCATCTACACGACATAGCCCTGAATTTTCAAATGCGCAGCTCTTTGCAAAAGAGAGATATTGGCAAGGAAAAGCTGTCTTGTACCATTGCATTTTTCTCCCAAACGAAGGACACTAGAATGAAAATTTTAAAGCCTCCTGTTAGTGCTTCATCTACACGTTATAGCCCTGAATTTTCCAATGCCTATCTCTTTGTAAAAGAGAGATATCGGCAAGGAAATGCTGTATTGTACCTTTGCATTTTTCTCCCAAACGAAAGACACTAGAATGAAAATTTTAAATCCTCCTGTTAGTGCTTCATCTACACGTTATAGCCCTGCATTTTCCAATGCCTATCTCTTTGCAAAAGAGAGATATCGGCAAGGAAAAGCTGCATTGTACTTTTGCATTTTTCTCCCAAACGAAAGACACTAGAATGAAAATTTTAAAGCCTCCTGTTAGTGCTTCATCTACACGTTATAGCCCTGAATTTTCCTATGCCTATCTCTTTGCAAAAGAGAGATATCTGCAAGGAAATGCTGTATTGTACCTTTGCATTTTTCTCCCAAACGAAAGACACTAGAATGAAAATTTTAAAGCCTCCTGTTAGTGCTTCATCTACACGTTATAGCCCTGAATTTTCCTATGCCTATCTCTTTGCAAAAGAGAGATATCTGCAAGGAAATGCTGTATTGTACCTTTGCATTTTTCTCCCAAACGAAAGACACTAGAATGAAAATTTTAAAGCCTACTGTTAGTGCTTCATCTACACGTTATAGCTCTGCATTTTCCAATGCCTATCTCTTTGCAAAAGAGAGATATCGGCAAGGAAAAGCTTCATTGTACTTTTGCATTTTTCTCCCAAACGAAAGACACTAGAATGAAAATTTTAAAGCCTCCTGTTAGTGCTTCATCTACACGTTATAGCCCTGAATTTTCCAATGCTTATCTCTTTGCAAAAGAGAGATATTGGCAAGGAAAAGCAGCATTGTACTTTTGCATTTTTCTCCCAAACGAAAGACACTAGAATGAAAATTTTAAAGCCTCCTGTTAGTGCTTCATCTACACGTTATAGCCCTGAATTTTCCAATGCCTAGCTCTTTGCAAAAGAGAGATATTGGCAAGGAAAAGCTGTATTGTACCTTTGCATTTTTCTCCCAAACGAAGGACACTAGATTGAAAATTTTAAAGCCTTCTATTAGTGCTTCATCTACACGTTATAGCCCTGAATTTTCCAATGCCTAGCTCTTTGCAAAAGAGAGATATCGGCAAGGAAAAGCGGTATTGTACCTTTGCATTTTTCTCCCAAACGAAAGACACTAGAATGAAAATTTTAAAGCCTCCTGTTAGTGCTTCATCTACACGTTATAGCCCTGAATTTTCCAATGCCTATCTCTTTGCAAAAGAGATATATTGGCAAGGAAAAGCTGTATTGTACCTTTGCATTTTTCTCCCAAACGAAGGACACTAGAATGAAAATTTTAAAGCCTCCTGTTAGTGCTTCATCTACACGTTATAGCCCTGAATTTTCCAATGCCTATCTCTTTGCAAAAGAGAGATATCGGCAAGGAAAAGCTGTATTGTACCTTTGCATTTTTCTCCCAAACGAAAGACACTAGAATGAAAATTTTAAAGCCTCCTGTTAGTGCTTCATCTACACGTTATAGCCCTGCATTTTCCAATGCCTATCTCTTTGCAAAAGAGAGATATCGGCAAGGAAAAGCAGCATTGTACTTTTGCATTTTTCTCCCAAACGAAAGACACTAGAATGAAAATTTTAAAGCCTCCTGTTAGGCCATCATCTACACGACATAGCCCTGAATTTTCCAATGCGCAGCTCTTTGCAAAAGAGAGATATTGGCAAGGAAAAGCTGTCTTGTACCTTTGCATTTTTCTCCCAAACGAAGATCACTAGAAAGAAAATTTTAAAGCCTCCTGTTAGGCCATAATCTACACGACATAGCCCTGAATTTTCCAATGCGCAGCTCTTTGCAAAAGAGAGATATTGGCAAGGAAAAGCTGTCTTGTACCATTGCATTTTTCTCCCAAACGAAGGACACTAGAAAGAAAATTTTAAAGCCTCCTGTTAGGCCATCATCTACACGACATAGCCCTGAATTTTCCAATGCGCAGCTCTTTGCAAAAGAGAGATATTGGCAAGGAAAAGCTGTCTTGTACCATTGCATTTTTCTCCCAAACGAAGGACACTAGAAAGAACATTTTAAAGCCTCCTGTTAGGCCATCATCTACACGACATAGCCCTGAATTTTCCAATGCGCAGCTCTTTGCAAAAGAGAGATATTGGCAAGGAAAAGCTGTCTTGTACCTTTGCATTTTTCTCCCAAACGAAGGACACTAGAAAGAAAATTTTAAAGCCTCCTGTTAGGCCATCATCTACACGACATAGCCCTGAATTTTCCAATGCGTAGCTCTTTGCAAAAGAGAGATATTGGCAAGGAAAAGCTGTCTTGTACCTTTGCATTTTTCTCCCAAACGAAGGACACTAGAAAGAAAATTTTAAAGCCTCCTGTTAGGCCATCATCTACACGACATAGCCCTGAATTTTCCAATGCGCAGCTCTTTGCAAAAGAGATATATTGGCAAGGAAAAGCTGTCTTGTACCTTTGCATTTTTCTCCCAAACGAAGGACACTAGAAAGAAAATTTTAAAGCCACCTGTTAGGCCATCATCTACACGACATAGCCCTGAATTTTCCAATGCGTAGCTCTTTGCAAAAGAGAGATATTGGCAAGGAAAAGCTGTCTTGTACCTTTGCATTTTTCTCCCAAACGAAGGACACTAGAAAGAAAATTTTAAAGCCTCCTGTTAGGCCATCATCTACACGACAAAGCCCTGAATTTTCCAATGCGCAGCTCTTTGCAAAAGAGAGATATTGGCAAGGAAAAGCTGTCTTGTACCATTGCATTTTTCTCCCAAACGAAGGACACTAAAAAGAACATTTTAAAGCCTCCTGTTAGGCCATCATCTACACGACATAGCCCTGAATTTTCCAATGCGCAGCTCTTTGCAAAAGAGAGATATTGGCAAGGAAAAGCTGTCTTGTACCTTTGCATTTTTCTCCCAAACGAAGGACACTAGAAAGAAAATTTTAAAGCCTCCTGTTAGGCCATCATTTACACGACATAGCCCTGAATTTTCCAATGCGCAGCTCTTTGCAAAAGAGAGATATTGGCAAGGAAAAGCTGTCTTGTACCATTGCATTTTTCTCCCAAACGAAGGACACTAGAAAGAAAATTTTAAAGCCTCCTGTTAGGCCATCATCTACACGACATAGCCCTGAATTTTCCAATGCGTAGCTCTTTGCAAAAGAGAGATATTGGCAAGGAAAAGCTGTCTTGTACCTTTGCATTTTTCTCCCAAACGAAGGACACTAGAAAGAACATTTTAAAGCCTCCTGTTAGGCCATCATCTACACGACATAGCCCTGAATTTTCCAATGCGCAGCTCTTTGCAAAAGAGAGATATTGGCAAGGAAAAGCTGTCTTGTACCATTGCATTTTTCTCCCAAACGAAGGACACTAGAAAGAACATTTTAAAGCCTCCTGTTAGGCCATCATCTACACGACATAGCCCTGAATTTTCCAATGCGCAGCTCTTTGCAAAAGAGAGATATTGGCAAGGAAAAGCTGTCTTGTACCATTGCATTTTTCTCCCAAACGAAGGACACTAGAAAGAACATTTTAAAGCCTCCTGTTAGGCCATCATCTACACGACATAGCCCTGAATTTTCCAATGCGCAGCTCTTTGCAAAAGAGAGATATTGGCAAGGAAAAGCTGTCTTGTACCTTTGCATTTTTCTCCCAAACGAAGGACACTAGAAAGAAAATTTTAAAGCCTCCTGTTAGGCCATCATCTACACGACATAGCCCTGAATTTTCCAATGCGTAGCTCTTTGCAAAAGAGAGATATTGGCAAGGAAAAGCTGTCTTGTACCTTTGCATTTTTCTCCCAAACGAAGGACACTAGAAAGAAAATTTTAAAGCCTCCTGTTAGGCCATCATCGACACGACATAGCCCTGAATTTTCCAATCCGTAGCTCTTTGCAAAAGAGAGATATTGGCAAGTAAAAGCTGTCTTGTACCTTTGCATTTTTCTCCCAAACGAAGGACACTAGAAAGAAAATTTTAAAGCCTCCTGTTAGGCCATCATCTACACGACATAGCCCTGAATTTTCCAATGCGCAGCTCTTTGCAAAAGAGATATATTGGCAAGGAAAAGCTGTCTTGTACCATTGCATTTTTCTCCCAAACGAAGGACACTAGAAAGAAAATTTTAAAGCCACCTGTTAGGCCATCATCTACACGACATAGCCCTGAATTTTCCAATGCGTAGCTCTTTGCAAAAGAGAGATATTGGCAAGGAAAAGCTGTCTTGTACCTTTGCATTTTTCTCCCAAACGAAGGACACTAGAAAGAAAATTTTAAAGCCTCCTGTTAGGCCATCATCTACACGACAAAGCCCTGAATTTTCCAATGCGCAGCTCTTTGCAAAAGAGAGATATTGGCAAGGAAAAGCTGTCTTGTACCATTGCATTTTTCTCCCAAACGAAGGACACTAGAAAGAACATTTTAAAGCCTCCTGTTAGGCCATCATCTACACGACATAGCCCTGAATTTTCCAATGCGCAGCTCTTTGCAAAAGAGAGATATTGGCAAGGAAAAGCTGTCTTGTACCTTTGCATTTTTCTCCCAAACGAAGGACACTAGAAAGAAAATTTTAAAGCCTCCTGTTAGGCCATCATTTACACGACATAGCCCTGAATTTTCCAATGCGCAGCTCTTTGCAAAAGAGAGATATTGGCAAGGAAAAGCTGTCTTGTACCATTGCATTTTTCTCCCAAACGAAGGACACTAGAAAGAAAATTTTAAAGCCTCCTGTTAGGCCATCATCTACACGACATAGCCCTGAATTTTCCAATGCGTAGCTCTTTGCAAAAGAGAGATATTGGCAAGGAAAAGCTGTCTTGTACCTTTGCATTTTTCTCCCAAAGGAAGGACACTAGAAAGAAAATTTTAAAGCCTCCTGTTAGGCCATCATCTACACGACATAGCCCTGAATTTTCCAATGCGTAACTCTTTGCAAAAGAGAGATATTGGCAAGGAAAAGCTGTCTTGTACCTTTGCATTTTTCTCCCAAACGAAGGACACTAGAAAGAAAATTTTAAAGCCTCCTGTTAGGCCATCATCTACACGACATAGCCCTGAATTTTCCAATGCGCAGCTCTTTGCAAAAGAGAGATATTGGCAAGGAAAAGCTGTCTTGTACCATTGCATTTTTCTCCCAAACGAAGGACACTAGAAAGAAAATTTTAAAGCCACCTGTTAGGCCATCATCTACACGACATAGCCCTGAATTTTCCAATGCGTAGCTCTTTGCAAAAGAGAGATATTGGCAAGGAAAAGCTGTCTTGTACCTTTGCATTTTTCTCCCAAACGAAGGACACTAGAAAGAAAATTTTAAAGCCTCCTGTTAGGCCATCATCTACACGACAAAGCCCTGAATTTTCCAATGCGCAGCTCTTTGCAAAAGAGAGATATTGGCAAGGAAAAGCTGTCTTGTACCATTGCATTTTTCTCCCAAACGAAGGACACTAGAAAGAACATTTTAAAGCCTCCTGTTAGGCCATCATCTACACGACATAGCCCTGAATTTTCCAATGCGCAGCTCTTTGCAAAAGAGAGATATTGGCAAGGAAAAGCTGTCTTGTACCTTTGCATTTTTCTCCCAAACGAAGGACACTAGAAAGAAAATTTTAAAGCCTCCTGTTAGGCCATCATTTACACGACATAGCCCTGAATTTTCCAATGCGCAGCTCTTTGCAAAAGAGAGATATTGGCAAGGAAAAGCTGTCTTGTACCATTGCATTTTTCTCCCAAACGAAGGACACTAGAAAGAAAATTTTAAAGCCTCCTGTTAGGCCATCATCTACACGACATAGCCCTGAATTTTCCAATGCGTAGCTCTTTGCAAAAGAGAGATATTGGCAAGGAAAAGCTGTCTTGTACCTTTGCATTTTTCTCCCAAAGGAAGGACACTAGAAAGAAAATTTTAAAGCCTCCTGTTAGGCCATCATCTACACGACATAGCCCTGAATTTTCCAATGCGTAACTCTTTGCAAAAGAGAGATATTGGCAAGGAAAAGCTGTCTTGTACCTTTGCATTTTTCTCCCAAACGAAGGACACTAGAAAGAAAATTTTAAAGCCTCCTGTTAGGCCATCATCTACACGACATAGCCCTGAATTTTCCAATGCGCAGCTCTTTGCAAAAGAGAGATATTGGCAAGGAAAAGCTGTCTTGTACCATTGCATTTTTCTCCCAAACGAAGGACACTAGAAAGAACATTTTAAAGCCTCCTGTTAGGCCATCATCTACACGACATAGCCCTGAATTTTCCAATGCGCAGCTCTTTGCAAAAGAGAGATATTGGCAAGGAAAAGCTGTCTTGTACCTTTGCATTTTTCTCCCAAACGAAGGTCACTAGAAAGAAAATTTTAAAGCCTCCTGTTAGGCCATCATCTACACGACATAGCCCTGAATTTTCCAATGCGTAGCTCTTTGCAAAATAGAGATATTGGCAAGGAAAAGCTGTCTTGTACCTTTGCATTTTTCTCCCAAACGAAGGACACTAGAAAGAAAATTTAAAAGCCTCCTGTTAGGCCATCATCTACACGACATAGCCCTGAATTTTCCAATGCGTAGCTCTTTGCAAAAGAGAGATATTGGCAAGGAAAAGCTGTCTTGTACCTTTGCATTTTTCTCCCAAACGAAGGACACTAGAAAGAAAATTTTAAAGCCTCCTGTTAGGCCATCATCTACACGACATAGCCTTGAATTTTCCAATGCGTAGCTCTTTGCAAAAGAGAGATATTGGCAAGTAAAAGCTGTCTTGTACCTTTGCATTTTTCTCCCAAACGAAGGACACTAGAAAGAAAATTTTAAAGCCTCCTGTTAGGCCATCATCTACACGACATAGCCCTGAATTTTCCAATCCGTAGCTCTTTGCAAAAGAGAGATATTGGCAAGGAAAAGCTGTCTTGTACCTTTGCATTTTTCTCCCAAACGAAGGACACTAGAAAGAAAATTTTAAAGCCTCCTGTTAGGCCATCATCTACACGACATAGCCCTGAATTTTCAAATGCGCAGCTCTTTGCAAAAGAGAGATATTGGCAAGGAAAAGCTGTCTTGTACCATTGCATTTTTCTCCCAAACGAAGGACACTAGAATGAAAATTTTAAAGCCTCCTGTTAGTGCTTCATCTACACGTTATAGCCCTGAATTTTCCAATGCCTATCTCTTTGTAAAAGAGAGATATCGGCAAGGAAATGCTGTATTGTACCTTTGCATTTTTCTCCCAAACGAAAGACACTAGAATGAAAATTTTAAATCCTCCTGTTAGTGCTTCATCTACACGTTATAGCCCTGCATTTTCCAATGCCTATCTCTTTGCAAAAGAGAGATATCGGCAAGGAAAAGCTGCATTGTACTTTTGCATTTTTCTCCCAAACGAAAGACACTAGAATGAAAATTTTAAAGCCTCCTGTTAGTGCTTCATCTACACGTTATAGCCCTGAATTTTCCTATGCCTATCTCTTTGCAAAAGAGAGATATCTGCAAGGAAATGCTGTATTGTACCTTTGCATTTTTCTCCCAAACGAAAGACACTAGAATGAAAATTTTAAAGCCTCCTGTTAGTGCTTCATCTACACGTTATAGCCCTGAATTTTCCTATGCCTATCTCTTTGCAAAAGAGAGATATCTGCAAGGAAATGCTGTATTGTACCTTTGCATTTTTCTCCCAAACGAAAGACACTAGAATGAAAATTTTAAAGCCTACTGTTAGTGCTTCATCTACACGTTATAGCTCTGCATTTTCCAATGCCTATCTCTTTGCAAAAGAGAGATATCGGCAAGGAAAAGCTTCATTGTACTTTTGCATTTTTCTCCCAAACGAAAGACACTAGAATGAAAATTTTAAAGCCTCCTGTTAGTGCTTCATCTACACGTTATAGCCCTGAATTTTCCAATGCTTATCTCTTTGCAAAAGAGAGATATTGGCAAGGAAAAGCAGCATTGTACTTTTGCATTTTTCTCCCAAACGAAAGACACTAGAATGAAAATTTTAAAGCCTCCTGTTAGTGCTTCATCTACACGTTATAGCCCTGAATTTTCCAATGCCTAGCTCTTTGCAAAAGAGAGATATTGGCAAGGAAAAGCTGTATTGTACCTTTGCATTTTTCTCCCAAACGAAGGACACTAGATTGAAAATTTTAAAGCCTTCTATTAGTGCTTCATCTACACGTTATAGCCCTGAATTTTCCAATGCCTAGCTCTTTGCAAAAGAGAGATATCGGCAAGGAAAAGCGGTATTGTACCTTTGCATTTTTCTCCCAAACGAAAGACACTAGAATGAAAATTTTAAAGCCTCCTGTTAGTGCTTCATCTACACGTTATAGCCCTGAATTTTCCAATGCCTAGCTCTTTGCAAAAGAGAGATATCGGCAAGGAAAAGCGGTATTGTACCTTTGCATTTTTCTCCCAAACGAAAGACACTAGAATGAAAATTTTAAAGCCTCCTGTTAGTGCTTCATCTACACGTTATAGCCCTTAATTTTCCAATGCCTATCTCTTTGCAAAAGAGAGATATCGGCAAGGAAATGCTGTATTGTACCTTTGCATTTTTCTCCCAAACGAAAGACACTAGAATGAAAACTGTAAAGCTTCCTGTTAGTGCTTCATCTACACGTTATAGCCCTGAATTTTCCAATGCCTAGCTCTTTGCAAAAGAGAGATATCGGCAAGGAAAAGCTGTCTTGTACCTTTGCATTTTTCTCCCAAAGGAAGGACACTAGAAAGAAAATTTTAAAGCCTCCTGTTAGGCCATCATCTACACGACAAAGCCCTGAATTTTCCAATGCGCAGCTCTTTGCAAAAGAGAGATATTGGCAAGGAAAAGCTGTCTTGTACCATTGCATTTTTCTCCCAAACGAAGGACACTAGAAAGAAAATTTTAAAGCCTCCTGTTAGGCCATCATCTACACGACATAGCCCTGAATTTTCCAATGCGTAGCTCTTTGCAAAAGAGAGATATTGGCAAGGAAAAGCTGTCTTGTACCTTTGCATTTTTCTCCCAAAGGAAGGACACTAGAAAGAAAATTTTAAAGCCTCCTGTTAGGCCATCATCTACACGACATAGCCCTGAATTTTCCAATGCGTAACTCTTTGCAAAAGAGAGATATTGGCAAGGAAAAGCTGTCTTGTACCTTTGCATTTTTCTCCCAAACGAAGGACACTAGAAAGAAAATTTTAAAGCCTCCTGTTAGGCCATCATCTACACGACATAGCCCTGAATTTTCCAATGCGCAGCTCTTTGCAAAAGAGAGATATTGGCAAGGAAAAGCTGTCTTGTACCATTGCATTTTTCTCCCAAACGAAGGACACTAGAAAGAAAATTTTAAAGCCACCTGTTAGGCCATCATCTACACGACATAGCCCTGAATTTTCCAATGCGTAGCTCTTTGCAAAAGAGAGATATTGGCAAGGAAAAGCTGTCTTGTACCTTTGCATTTTTCTCCCAAACGAAGGACACTAGAAAGAAAATTTTAAAGCCTCCTGTTAGGCCATCATCTACACGACAAAGCCCTGAATTTTCCAATGCGCAGCTCTTTGCAAAAGAGAGATATTGGCAAGGAAAAGCTGTCTTGTACCATTGCATTTTTCTCCCAAACGAAGGACACTAGAAAGAACATTTTAAAGCCTCCTGTTAGGCCATCATCTACACGACATAGCCCTGAATTTTCCAATGCGCAGCTCTTTGCAAAAGAGAGATATTGGCAAGGAAAAGCTGTCTTGTACCTTTGCATTTTTCTCCCAAACGAAGGACACTAGAAAGAAAATTTTAAAGCCTCCTGTTAGGCCATCATTTACACGACATAGCCCTGAATTTTCCAATGCGCAGCTCTTTGCAAAAGAGAGATATTGGCAAGGAAAAGCTGTCTTGTACCATTGCATTTTTCTCCCAAACGAAGGACACTAGAAAGAAAATTTTAAAGCCTCCTGTTAGGCCATCATCTACACGACATAGCCCTGAATTTTCCAATGCGTAGCTCTTTGCAAAAGAGAGATATTGGCAAGGAAAAGCTGTCTTGTACCTTTGCATTTTTCTCCCAAAGGAAGGACACTAGAAAGAAAATTTTAAAGCCTCCTGTTAGGCCATCATCTACACGACATAGCCCTGAATTTTCCAATGCGTAACTCTTTGCAAAAGAGAGATATTGGCAAGGAAAAGCTGTCTTGTACCTTTGCATTTTTCTCCCAAACGAAGGACACTAGAAAGAAAATTTTAAAGCCTCCTGTTAGGCCATCATCTACACGACATAGCCCTGAATTTTCCAATGCGCAGCTCTTTGCAAAAGAGAGATATTGGCAAGGAAAAGCTGTCTTGTACCATTGCATTTTTCTCCCAAACGAAGGACACTAGAAAGAACATTTTAAAGCCTCCTGTTAGGCCATCATCTACACGACATAGCCCTGAATTTTCCAATGCGCAGCTCTTTGCAAAAGAGAGATATTGGCAAGGAAAAGCTGTCTTGTACCTTTGCATTTTTCTCCCAAACGAAGGTCACTAGAAAGAAAATTTTAAAGCCTCCTGTTAGGCCATCATCTACACGACATAGCCCTGAATTTTCCAATGCGTAGCTCTTTGCAAAATAGAGATATTGGCAAGGAAAAGCTGTCTTGTACCTTTGCATTTTTCTCCCAAACGAAGGACACTAGAAAGAAAATTTAAAAGCCTCCTGTTAGGCCATCATCTACACGACATAGCCCTGAATTTTCAAATGCGCAGCTCTTTGCAAAAGAGAGATATTGGCAAGGAAAAGCTGTCTTGTACCTTTGCATTTTTCTCCCAAACGAAGGACACTAGAATGAAAATTTTAAAGCCTCCTGTTAGTGCTTCATCTACACGTTATAGCCCTGAATTTTCCAATGCCTATCTCTTTGTAAAAGAGAGATATCGGCAAGGAAATGCTGTATTGTACCTTTGCATTTTTCTCCCAAACGAAAGACACTAGAATGAAAATTTTAAATCCTCCTGTTAGTGCTTCATCTACACGTTATAGCCCTGCATTTTCCAATGCCTATCTCTTTGCAAAAGAGAGATATCGGCAAGGAAAAGCTGCATTGTACTTTTGCATTTTTCTCCCAAACGAAAGACACTAGAATGAAAATTTTAAAGCCTCCTGTTAGTGCTTCATCTACACGTTATAGCCCTGAATTTTCCAATGCTTATCTCTTTGCAAAAGAGAGATATTGGCAAGGAAAAGCAGCATTGTACTTTTGCATTTTTCTCCCAAACGAAAGACACTAGAATGAAAATTTTAAAGCCTCCTGTTAGTGCTTCATCTACACGTTATAGCCCTGAATTTTCCAATGCCTAGCTCTTTGCAAAAGAGAGATATTGGCAAGGAAAAGCTGTATTGTACCTTTGCATTTTTCTCCCAAACGAAGGACACTAGATTGAAAATTTTAAAGCCTTCTATTAGTGCTTCATCTACACGTTATAGCCCTGAATTTTCCAATGCCTAGCTCTTTGCAAAAGAGAGATATCGGCAAGGAAAAGCGGTATTGTACCTTTGCATTTTTCTCCCAAACGAAAGACACTAGAATGAAAATTTTAAAGCCTCCTGTTAGTGCTTCATCTACACGTTATAGCCCTGAATTTTCCAATGCCTAGCTCTTTGCAAAAGAGAGATATCGGCAAGGAAAAGCGGTATTGTACCTTTGCATTTTTCTCCCAAACGAAAGACACTAGAATGAAAATTTTAAAGCCTCCTGTTAGTGCTTCATCTACACGTTATAGCCCTTAATTTTCCAATGCCTATCTCTTTGCAAAAGAGAGATATCGGCAAGGAAATGCTGTATTGTACCTTTGCATTTTTCTCCCAAACGAAAGACACTAGAATGAAAACTGTAAAGCTTCCTGTTAGTGCTTCATCTACACGTTATAGCCCTGAATTTTCCAATGCCTAGCTCTTTGCAAAAGAGAGATATCGGCAAGGAAAAGCTGTATTGTACCTTTGCATTTTTCTCCCAAACGAAAGACACTAGAATGAAAATTTTAAAGCCTCCTGTTAGTGCTTCATCTACACGTTATAGCCCTGAATTTTCCAATGCTTATCTCTTTGCAAAAGAGAGATATTGGCAAGGAAAAGCAGCATTGTACTTTTGCATTTTTCTCCCAAACGAAAGACACTAGAATGAAAATTTTAAAGCCTCCTGTTAGTGCTTCATCTACACGTTATAGCCCTGAATTTTCCAATGCCTAGCTCTTTGCAAAAGAGAGATATTGTCAAGGAAAAGCTGTATTGTACCTTTGCATTTTTCTCCCAAACGAAGGACACTAGATTGAAAATTTTAAAGCCTCCTATTAGTGCTTCATCTACACGTTATAGCCCTGAATTTTCCAATGCCTAGCTCTTTGCAAAAGAGAGATATCGGCAAGGAAAAGCGGTATTGTACCTTTGCATTTTTCTCCCAAACGAAAGACACTAGAATGAAAATTTTAAAGCCTCCTGTTAGTGCTTCATCTACACGTTATAGCCCTGAATTTTCCAATGCCTAGCTCTTTGCAAAAGAGAGATATCGGCAAGGAAAAGCGGTATTGTACCTTTGCATTTTTCTCCCAAACGAAAGACACTAGAATGAAAATTTTAAAGCCTCCTGTTAGTGCTTCATCTACACGTTATAGCCCTTAATTTTCCAATGCCTATCTCTTTGCAAAAGAGAGATATCAGCAAGGAAATGCTGTATTGCACCTTTGCATTTTTCTCCCAAACGAAAGACACTAGAATGAAAATTTTAAAGCCTCCTGTTAGTTCTTCATCTACACGTTATAGCCCTGAATTTTCCAATGCCTAGCTCTTTGCAAAAGAGAGATATTGGCAAGGAAAACCTGTATTGTACCTTTGCATTTTTCTCCCAAACGAAGGACACTAGATTGAAAATTTTAAAGCCTCCTATTAGTGCTTCATCTACACGTTATAGCCCTGAATTTTCCAATGCCTAGCTCTTTGCAAAAGAGAGATATCGGCAAGGAAAAGCTGTATTGTACCTTTGCATTTTTCTCCCAAACGAAGGACACTAGAATGAAAATTTTAAAGCCTCCTGTTAGTGCTTCATCTACACGTTATAGCCCAGAATTTTCCAATGCCTATCTCTTTGCAAAAGAGAGATATCGGCAAGGAAAAGCTGTATTGTACCTTTGCATTTTTCTCCCAAACGAAAGACACTAGAATGAAAAGTTTAAAGCCTCCTGTTAGTGCTTCATCTACACGTTATAGCCCTGAATTTTCCAATGCCTATCTCTTTGCAAAAGAGAGATATCGGCAAGGAAAAGCTGTATTGTACCTTTGCATTTTTCTACCAAACGAAGGACACTAGAATGAAAATTTAAAAGCCTCCTGTTAGTGCTTCATCTACACGGTATAGCCCTGAATTTTCCAATGCCTAGCTCTTTGCAAAAGAGAGATATTGGCAAGGAAAAGCTGTATTGTACCTTTGCATTTTTCTCCCAAACGAAGGACACTAGAATGAAAAGTTTAAAGCCTCCTGTTAGTGCTTCATCTACACGTTATAGCCCTGAATTTTCCAATGCCTATCTCTTTGCAAAAGAGAGATATCGGCAAGGAAAAACTGTATTGTACCTTTGCATTTTTCTCCCAAACGAAAGACACTAGAATGAAAATTGTAAAGCCTCCTGTTAGTGCTTCATCTACACGTTATAGCCCTGAATTTTCCAATGCCTATCTCTTTGCAAAAGAGAGATATCGGCAAGGAAAAGCTGTATTGTACCTTTGCATTTTTCTACCAAACGAAGGACACTAGAATGAAAATTTAAAAGCCTCCTGTTAGTGCTTCATCTACACGTTATAGCCCAGAAATTTCCAATGCCTATCTCTTTGCAAAAGAGAGATATCGGCAAGGAAAAGCTGTATTGTACCTTTGCATTTTTCTCCCAAACGAAAGACACTAGAATGAAAATTATAAAGCCTCCTGTTAGTGCTTCATCTACACGTTATAGCCCTGAATTTTCCAATGCCTAGCTCTTTGCAAAAGAGAGATATTGGCAAGGAAAAGCTGTATTGTACCTTTGCATTTTTCTCCCAAACGAAGGACACTAGATTGAAAATTTTAAAGCCTCCTATTAGTACTTCATCTACACGTTATAGCCCTGAATTTTCCAATGCCTAGCTCTTTGCAAAAGAGAGATATCGGCAAGGAAAAGCGGTATTGTACCTTTGCATTTTTCTCCCAAACGAAATACACTAGAATGAAAATTTTAAAGCCTCCTGTCAGTGCTTCATCTACACGTTATAGCCCTGAATTTTCCAATGCCTATCTCTTTGCAAAAGAGAGATATCGGCAAGGAAAAGCTGTATTGTACCTTAGCATTTTTCTCCCAAACGAAGGACACTAGAATGAAAATTTTAAAGCCTCCTATTAGTGCTTCATCTACACGTTATAGCCATGAATTTTCCAATGCCTATCTCTTTGCAAAAGAGAGATATCGGCAAGGAAAAGCTGTATTGTACCTTTGCAGTTTTCTCCCAAACGAAGGACACTAGAATGAAAATTTTAAAGCCTCCTGTTAGTGCTTCATCTACACGTTATAGCCCTGAATTTTCCAATGCCTATCTCTTTGCAAAAGAGAGATATCGGCAAGGAAAAGCTGTATTGTACCTTTGCATTTTTCTCCCAAACGAAGGACACTAGAATGAAAATTGTAAAGTCTCCTGTTAGTGCTTCATTTACACGGTATAGCCCTGAATTTTCCAATGCCTAGCTCTTTGCAAAAGATAGATATTGGCAAGGAAAAGCTGTATTGTACCTTTGCATTTTTCTCCCAAACGAAGGACACTAGAATGAAAATTTTAAAGCCTCCTGTTAGTGCTTCATCTACACGTTATAGCCCTGAATTTTCCAATGCCTATCTCTTTGCAAAAGAGAGATATCGGCAAGGAAAAACTGTATTGTACCTTTGCATTTTTCTCCCAAACGAAAGACACTAGAATGAAAATTTTAAAGCCTCCTGTTAGTGCTTCATCTACACGTTATAGCCCTGAATTTTCCAATGCCTAGCTCTTTGCAAAAGAGAGATATTGGCAAGGAAAAGCTGTATTGTACCTTTGCATTTTTCTCCCAAACGAAAGACACTAGAATGAAAATTTTAAAGCCTCCTGTTAGTGCTTCATCTACACGTTATAGCCCTTAATTTTCCAATGCCTATCTCTTTGCAAAAGAGAGATATCGGCAAGGAAATGCTGTATTGTACCTTTGCATTTTTCTCCCAAACGAAAGACACTAGAATGAAAACTGTAAAGCTTCCTGTTAGTGCTTCATCTACACGTTATAGCCCTGAATTTTCCAATGCCTAGCTCTTTGCAAAAGAGAGATATCGGCAAGGAAAAGCTGTCTTGTACCTTTGCATTTTTCTCCCAAAGGAAGGACACTAGAAAGAAAATTTTAGAGCCTCCTGTTAGGCCATCATCTACACGACAAAGCCCTGAATTTTCCAATGCGCAGCTCTTTGCAAAAGAGAGATATTGGCAAGGAAAAGCTGTCTTGTACCATTGCATTTTTCTCCCAAACGAAGGACACTAGAAAGAAAATTTTAAAGCCTCCTGTTAGGCCATCATCTACACGACATAGCCCTGAATTTTCCAATGCGTAGCTCTTTGCAAAAGAGAGATATTGGCAAGGAAAAGCTGTCTTGTACCTTTGCATTTTTCTCCCAAAGGAAGGACACTAGAAAGAAAATTTTAAAGCCTCCTGTTAGGCCATCATCTACACGACATAGCCCTGAATTTTCCAATGCGTAACTCTTTGCAAAAGAGAGATATTGGCAAGGAAAAGCTGTCTTGTACCTTTGCATTTTTCTCCCAAACGAAGGACACTAGAAAGAAAATTTTAAAGCCTCCTGTTAGGCCATCATCTACACGACATAGCCCTGAATTTTCCAATGCGCAGCTCTTTGCAAAAGAGAGATATTGGCAAGGAAAAGCTGTCTTGTACCATTGCATTTTTCTCCCAAACGAAGGACACTAGAAAGAAAATTTTAAAGCCACCTGTTAGGCCATCATCTACACGACATAGCCCTGAATTTTCCAATGCGTAGCTCTTTGCAAAAGAGAGATATTGGCAAGGAAAAGCTGTCTTGTACCTTTGCATTTTTCTCCCAAACGAAGGACACTAGAAAGAAAATTTTAAAGCCTCCTGTTAGGCCATCATCTACACGACAAAGCCCTGAATTTTCCAATGCGCAGCTCTTTGCAAAAGAGAGATATTGGCAAGGAAAAGCTGTCTTGTACCATTGCATTTTTCTCCCAAACGAAGGACACTAGAAAGAACATTTTAAAGCCTCCTGTTAGGCCATCATCTACACGACATAGCCCTGAATTTTCCAATGCGCAGCTCTTTGCAAAAGAGAGATATTGGCAAGGAAAAGCTGTCTTGTACCTTTGCATTTTTCTCCCAAACGAAGGACACTAGAAAGAAAATTTTAAAGCCTCCTGTTAGGCCATCATTTACACGACATAGCCCTGAATTTTCCAATGCGCAGCTCTTTGCAAAAGAGAGATATTGGCAAGGAAAAGCTGTCTTGTACCATTGCATTTTTCTCCCAAACGAAGGACACTAGAAAGAAAATTTTAAAGCCTCCTGTTAGGCCATCATCTACACGACATAGCCCTGAATTTTCCAATGCGTAGCTCTTTGCAAAAGAGAGATATTGGCAAGGAAAAGCTGTCTTGTACCTTTGCATTTTTCTCCCAAAGGAAGGACACTAGAAAGAAAATTTTAAAGCCTCCTGTTAGGCCATCATCTACACGACATAGCCCTGAATTTTCCAATGCGTAACTCTTTGCAAAAGAGAGATATTGGCAAGGAAAAGCTGTCTTGTACCTTTGCATTTTTCTCCCAAACGAAGGACACTAGAAAGAAAATTTTAAAGCCTCCTGTTAGGCCATCATCTACACGACATAGCCCTGAATTTTCCAATGCGCAGCTCTTTGCAAAAGAGAGATATTGGCAAGGAAAAGCTGTCTTGTACCATTGCATTTTTCTCCCAAACGAAGGACACTAGAAAGAACATTTTAAAGCCTCCTGTTAGGCCATCATCTACACGACATAGCCCTGAATTTTCCAATGCGCAGCTCTTTGCAAAAGAGAGATATTGGCAAGGAAAAGCTGTCTTGTACCTTTGCATTTTTCTCCCAAACGAAGGTCACTAGAAAGAAAATTTTAAAGCCTCCTGTTAGGCCATCATCTACACGACATAGCCCTGAATTTTCCAATGCGTAGCTCTTTGCAAAATAGAGATATTGGCAAGGAAAAGCTGTCTTGTACCTTTGCATTTTTCTCCCAAACGAAGGACACTAGAAAGAAAATTTAAAAGCCTCCTGTTAGGCCATCATCTACACGACATAGCCCTGAATTTTCAAATGCGCAGCTCTTTGCAAAAGAGAGATATTGGCAAGGAAAAGCTGTCTTGTACCTTTGCATTTTTCTCCCAAACGAAGGACACTAGAATGAAAATTTTAAAGCCTCCTGTTAGTGCTTCATCTACACGTTATAGCCCTGAATTTTCCAATGCCTATCTCTTTGTAAAAGAGAGATATCGGCAAGGAAATGCTGTATTGTACCTTTGCATTTTTCTCCCAAACGAAAGACACTAGAATGAAAATTTTAAATCCTCCTGTTAGTGCTTCATCTACACGTTATAGCCCTGCATTTTCCAATGCCTATCTCTTTGCAAAAGAGAGATATCGGCAAGGAAAAGCTGCATTGTACTTTTGCATTTTTCTCCCAAACGAAAGACACTAGAATGAAAATTTTAAAGCCTCCTGTTAGTGCTTCATCTACACGTTATAGCCCTGAATTTTCCTATGCCTATCTCTTTGCAAAAGAGAGATATCTGCAAGGAAATGCTGTATTGTACCTTTGCATTTTTCTCCCAAACGAAAGACACTAGAATGAAAATTTTAAAGCCTCCTGTTAGTGCTTCATCTACACGTTATAGCCCTGAATTTTCCTATGCCTATCTCTTTGCAAAAGAGAGATATCTGCAAGGAAATGCTGTATTGTACCTTTGCATTTTTCTCCCAAACGAAAGACACTAGAATGAAAATTTTAAAGCCTACTGTTAGTGCTTCATCTACACGTTATAGCCCTGAATTTTCCAATGCTTATCTCTTTGCAAAAGAGAGATATTGGCAAGGAAAAGCAGCATTGTACTTTTGCATTTTTCTCCCAAACGAAAGACACTAGAATGAAAATTTTAAAGCCTCCTGTTAGTGCTTCATCTACACGTTATAGCCCTGAATTTTCCAATGCCTAGCTCTTTGCAAAAGAGAGATATTGGCAAGGAAAAGCTGTATTGTACCTTTGCATTTTTCTCCCAAACGAAGGACACTAGATTGAAAATTTTAAAGCCTTCTATTAGTGCTTCATCTACACGTTATAGCCCTGAATTTTCCAATGCCTAGCTCTTTGCAAAAGAGAGATATCGGCAAGGAAAAGCGGTATTGTACCTTTGCATTTTTCTCCCAAACGAAAGACACTAGAATGAAAATTTTAAAGCCTCCTGTTAGTGCTTCATCTACACGTTATAGCCCTGAATTTTCCAATGCCTAGCTCTTTGCAAAAGAGAGATATCGGCAAGGAAAAGCGGTATTGTACCTTTGCATTTTTCTCCCAAACGAAAGACACTAGAATGAAAATTTTAAAGCCTCCTGTTAGTGCTTCATCTACACGTTATAGCCCTTAATTTTCCAATGCCTATCTCTTTGCAAAAGAGAGATATCGGCAAGGAAATGCTGTATTGTACCTTTGCATTTTTCTCCCAAACGAAAGACACTAGAATGAAAACTGTAAAGCTTCCTGTTAGTGCTTCATCTACACGTTATAGCCCTGAATTTTCCAATGCCTAGCTCTTTGCAAAAGAGAGATATCGGCAAGGAAAAGCTGTATTGTACCTTTGCATTTTTCTCCCAAACGAAAGACACTAGAATGAAAATTTTAAAGCCTCCTGTTAGTGCTTCATCTACACGTTATAGCCCTGAATTTTCCAATGCTTATCTCTTTGCAAAAGAGAGATATTGGCAAGGAAAAGCAGCATTGTACTTTTGCATTTTTCTCCCAAACGAAAGACACTAGAATGAAAATTTTAAAGCCTCCTGTTAGTGCTTCATCTACACGTTATAGCCCTGAATTTTCCAATGCCTAGCTCTTTGCAAAAGAGAGATATTGTCAAGGAAAAGCTGTATTGTACCTTTGCATTTTTCTCCCAAACGAAGGACACTAGATTGAAAATTTTAAAGCCTCCTATTAGTGCTTCATCTACACGTTATAGCCCTGAATTTTCCAATGCCTAGCTCTTTGCAAAAGAGAGATATCGGCAAGGAAAAGCGGTATTGTACCTTTGCATTTTTCTCCCAAACGAAAGACACTAGAATGAAAATTTTAAAGCCTCCTGTTAGTGCTTCATCTACACGTTATAGCCCTGAATTTTCCAATGCCTAGCTCTTTGCAAAAGAGAGATATCGGCAAGGAAAAGCGG
Organism: Pseudophryne corroboree; assembly: GCF_028390025.1. Lineage (NCBI taxonomy): Eukaryota > Metazoa > Chordata > Amphibia > Anura > Myobatrachidae > Pseudophryne > Pseudophryne corroboree. The sequence continues at coordinate 1,951,090 of NW_026970570.1, forward strand.
TATTGTACCTTTGCATTTTTCTCCCAAACGAAAGACACTAGAATGAAAATTTTAAAGCCTCCTGTTAGTGCTTCATCTACACGTTATAGCCCTTAATTTTCCAATGCCTATCTCTTTGCAAAAGAGAGATATCAGCAAGGAAATGCTGTATTGCACCTTTGCATTTTTCTCCCAAACGAAAGACACTAGAATGAAAATTTTAAAGCCTCCTGTTAGTTCTTCATCTACACGTTATAGCCCTGAATTTTCCAATGCCTAGCTCTTTGCAAAAGAGAGATATTGGCAAGGAAAACCTGTATTGTACCTTTGCATTTTTCTCCCAAACGAAGGACACTAGATTGAAAATTTTAAAGCCTCCTATTAGTGCTTCATCTACACGTTATAGCCCTGAATTTTCCAATGCCTAGCTCTTTGCAAAAGAGAGATATCGGCAAGGAAAAGCTGTATTGTACCTTTGCATTTTTCTCCCAAACGAAGGACACTAGAATGAAAATTTTAAAGCCTCCTGTTAGTGCTTCATCTACACGTTATAGCCCAGAATTTTCCAATGCCTATCTCTTTGCAAAAGAGAGATATCGGCAAGGAAAAGCTGTATTGTACCTTTGCATTTTTCTCCCAAACGAAAGACACTAGAATGAAAAGTTTAAAGCCTCCTGTTAGTGCTTCATCTACACGTTATAGCCCTGAATTTTCCAATGCCTATCTCTTTGCAAAAGAGAGATATCGGCAAGGAAAAGCTGTATTGTACCTTTGCATTTTTCTACCAAACGAAGGACACTAGAATGAAAATTTAAAAGCCTCCTGTTAGTGCTTCATCTACACGGTATAGCCCTGAATTTTCCAATGCCTAGCTCTTTGCAAAAGAGAGATATTGGCAAGGAAAAGCTGTATTGTACCTTTGCATTTTTCTCCCAAACGAAGGACACTAGAATGAAAAGTTTAAAGCCTCCTGTTAGTGCTTCATCTACACGTTATAGCCCTGAATTTTCCAATGCCTATCTCTTTGCAAAAGAGAGATATCGGCAAGGAAAAACTGTATTGTACCTTTGCATTTTTCTCCCAAACGAAAGACACTAGAATGAAAATTGTAAAGCCTCCTGTTAGTGCTTCATCTACACGTTATAGCCCTGAATTTTCCAATGCCTATCTCTTTGCAAAAGAGAGATATCGGCAAGGAAAAGCTGTATTGTACCTTTGCATTTTTCTACCAAACGAAGGACACTAGAATGAAAATTTAAAAGCCTCCTGTTAGTGCTTCATCTACACGTTATAGCCCAGAAACTTCCAATGCCTATCTCTTTGCAAAAGAGAGATATCGGCAAGGAAAAGCTGTATTGTACCTTTGCATTTTTCTCCCAAACGAAAGACACTAGAATGAAAATTATAAAGCCTCCTGTTAGTGCTTCATCTACACGTTATAGCCCTGAATTTTCCAATGCCTAGCTCTTTGCAAAAGAGAGATATTGGCAAGGAAAAGCTGTATTGTACCTTTGCATTTTTCTCCCAAACGAAGGACACTAGATTGAAAATTTTAAAGCCTCCTATTAGTACTTCATCTACACGTTATAGCCCTGAATTTTCCAATGCCTAGCTCTTTGCAAAAGAGAGATATCGGCAAGGAAAAGCGGTATTGTACCTTTGCATTTTTCTCCCAAACGAAATACACTAGAATGAAAATTTTAAAGCCTCCTGTCAGTGCTTCATCTACACGTTATAGCCCTGAATTTTCCAATGCCTATCTCTTTGCAAAAGAGAGATATCGGCAAGGAAAAGCTGTATTGTACCTTAGCATTTTTCTCCCAAACGAAGGACACTAGAATGAAAATTTTAAAGCCTCCTATTAGTGCTTCATCTACACGTTATAGCCATGAATTTTCCAATGCCTATCTCTTTGCAAAAGAGAGATATCGGCAAGGAAAAGCTGTATTGTACCTTTGCAGTTTTCTCCCAAACGAAGGACACTAGAATGAAAATTTTAAAGCCTCCTGTTAGTGCTTCATCTACACGTTATAGCCCTGAATTTTCCAATGCCTATCTCTTTGCAAAAGAGAGATATCGGCAAGGAAAAGCTGTATTGTACCTTTGCATTTTTCTCCCAAACGAAGGACACTAGAATGAAAATTGTAAAGTCTCCTGTTAGTGCTTCATTTACACGGTATAGCCCTGAATTTTCCAATGCCTAGCTCTTTGCAAAAGATAGATATTGGCAAGGAAAAGCTGTATTGTACCTTTGCATTTTTCTCCCAAACGAAGGACACTAGAATGAAAATTTTAAAGCCTCCTGTTAGTGCTTCATCTACACGTTATAGCCCTGAATTTTCCAATGCCTATCTCTTTGCAAAAGAGAGATATCGGCAAGGAAAAACTGTATTGTACCTTTGCATTTTTCTCCCAAACGAAAGACACTAGAATGAAAATTTTAAAGCCTCCTGTTAGTGCTTCATCTACACGTTATAGCCCTGAATTTTCCAATGCCTAGCTCTTTGCAAAAGAGAGATATTGGCAAGGAAAAGCTGTATTGTACCTTTGCATTTTTCTCCCAAACGAAAGACACTAGAATGAAAATTTTAAAGCCTACTGTTAGTGCTTCATCTACACGTTAATGCCCTGAATTTTCCAATGCCTAGCTCTTTGCAAAAGAGAGATATCGGCAAGGAAAAGCTGTATTGTACCTTTGCATTTTTCTCCCAAACGAAGGACACTAGAATGAAAATTTTAAAGCCTCCTATTAGTGCTTCATCTACACGTTATAGCCCTGAATTTTCCAATGCCTATCTCTTTGCAAAAGAGAGATATCGGCAAGGAAAAGCTGTGTTGTACCTTTGCATTTTTCTCCCAAACGAAGGACACTAGAATGAAAATTTTAAAGCCTCCTGTTAGTGCTTCATCTACACGTTATAGCCCAGAATTTTCCAATGCCTATCTCTTTGCAAAAGAGAGATATCGGCAAGGAAAAGCTGTATTGTACCTTTGCATTTTTCTCCCAAACGAAGGACACTAGAAATAAAATTTTAAAGCCTCCTGTTAGGCCATCATCTACACGACATAGCCCTGAATTTTCCAATGCGCAGCTCTTTGCAAAAGAGAGATATTGGCAAGGAAAAGCTGTCTTGTACCATTGCATTTTTCTCCCAAACGAAGGACACTAGAAAGAACATTTTAAAGCCTCCTGTTAGGCCATCATCTACACGACATAGCCATGAATTTTCCAATGCGCAGCTCTTTGCAAAAGAGAGATATTGGCAAGGAAAAGCTGTCTTGTACCTTTGCATTTTTCTCCCAAACGAAGGTCACTAGAAATAAAATTTTAAAGCCTCCTGTTAGGCCATCATCTACACGACATAGCCCTGAATTTTCCAATGCGCAGCTCTTTGCAAAAGAGAGATATTGGCAAGGAAAAGCTGTCTTGTACCATTGAATTTTTCTCCCAAACGAAGGACACTAGAATGAAAATTTTAAAGCCTCCTGTTAGGCCATCATCTACACGACATAGCCCTGAATTTTCCAATGCGCAGCTCTTTGCAAAAGAGAGATATTGGCAAGGAAAAGCTGTCTTGTACCATTGCATTTTTCTCCCAAACGAAGGACACTAGAAAGAACATTTTAAAGCCTCCTGTTAGGCCATCATCTACACGACATAGCCCTGAATTTTCCAATGCGCAGCTCTTTGCAAAAGAGAGATATTGGCAAGGAAAAGCTGTCTTGTACCATTGCATTTTTCTCCCAAACGAAGGACACTAGAAAGAAAATTTTAAAGCCTCCTGTTAGGCCATCATCTACACGACATAGCCCTGAATTTTCCAATGAGCAGCTCTTTGCAAAAGAGAGATATTGGCAAGGAAAAGCTGTCTTGTACCTTTGGATTTTTCTCCCAAACGAAGGACACTAGAAAGAAAATTTTAAAGCCTCCTGTTAGGCCATCATCTACACGACATAGCCCTGAATTTTCCAATGCGTAGCTCTTTGCAAAAGAGAGATATTGGCAAGGAAAAGCTGTCTTGTACCTTTGCATTTTTCTCCCAAACGAAGGACACTAGAAAGAAAATTTTAAAGCCTCCTGTTAGGCCATCATCTACACGACATAGCCCTGAATTTTCCAATGCGCAGCTCTTTGCAAAAGAGAGATATTGGCAAGGAAAAGCTGTCTTGTACCATTGCATTTTTCTCCCAAACGAAGGACACTAGAAAGAAATTTTTAAAGCCTCCTGTTAGGCCATCATCTACACGACATAGCCCTGAATTTTCCAATGCGTAGCTCTTTGCAAAAGAGAGATATTGGCAAGGAAAAGCTGTCTTGTACCTTTGCATTTTTCTCCCAAACGAAGGACACTAGAAAGAAAATTTTAAAGCCTCCTGTTAGGCCTTCATCTACACGACATAGCCCTGAATATTCCAATCCGTAGCTCTTTGCAAAAGAGAGATATTGGCAAGGAAAAGCTGTCTTGTACCATTGCATTTTTCTCCCAAACGAAGGACACTAGAAAGAAAATTTTAAAGCCTCCTGTTAGGCCATCATCTCACCATTTGCTCCAGTGGTGATGTGGTTGGAATCCCCATGCTAATGTTTTTTTAGGCGTCTATATCCAAGCGGTAAAATGTGCTTTAAAATGTTCTTTCTAGTGTCCTTCGTTTGGGAGAAAAATGCAATGGTACAAGACAGCTTTTCCTTGCCAATATCTCTCTTTTGCAAAGAGCTGCGCATTGGAAAATTAAGGGCTATGTCGTGTAGATGATGGCCTAAAAGGAGGCTTTAAAATTTTCTTTCTAGTGTCCTTCGTTTGGGAGAAAAATGCAATGGTACAAGACAGCTTTTCCTTGCCAATATCTCTCTTTTGCAAAGAGCTGCGCATTGGAAAATTCAGGGCTATGTCGTGTAGATGATGGCCTAACAGGAGGCTTTAAAATTTTCTTTCTAGTGTCCTTCGTTTGGGAGAAAAATGCAAAGGTACAAGACAGCTTTTCCTTGCCAATATCTCTCTTTTGCAAAGAGCTATGCATTGGAAAATTCAGGGCTATGTCGTGTAGATGATGGCCTAACAGGAGGCTTTAAAATTATCTTTCTAGTGACCTTCGTTTGGGAGAAAAATGCAAAGGTACAAGACAGCTTTTCCTTGCCAATATCTCTCTTTTGCAAAGAGCTGCGCATTGGAAAATTCAGGGCTATGTCGTGTAGATGATGGCCTAACAGGAGGCTTTAAAATTTTCTTTCTAGTGTCCTTCGTTTGGGAGAAAAATGCAAAGGTACAAGACAGCTTTTCCTTGCCAATATCTCTCTTTTGCAAAGAGCTACGCATTGGAAAATTCAGGGCTATGTCGTGTAGATGATGGCCTAACAGGAGGCTTTAAAATTTTCTTTCTAGTGACCTTCGTTTGGGAGAAAAATGCAAAGGTACAAGACAGCTTTTCCTTGCAAATATCTCTCTTTTGCAAAGAGCTGCGCATTGGAAAATTCAGGGCTATGTAGTGTTGATGATGGCCTAACAGGAGGCTTTAAAATGTTCTTTCTAGTGTCCTTCGTTTGGGAGAAAAATGCAATGGTACAAGACAGCTTTTCCTTGCCAATATCTCTCTTTTGCAAAGAGCTGCGCATTGGAAAATTCAGGGCTATGTCGTGTAGATGATGGCTTAACAGGAGGCTTTAAAATTTTCTTTCTAGTGTCCTTCGTTTGGGAGAAAAATGCAAAGGTACAAGACAGCTTTTCCTTGCCAATATCTCTCTTTTGCAAAGAGCTACGCATTGGAAAATTCAGGGCTATGTCGTGTAGATGATGGCCTAACAGGAGGCTTTAAAATTTTCTTTCTAGTGTCCTTCGTTTGGGAGAAAAATGCAATGGTACAAGACAGCTTTTCCTTGCCAATATCTCTCTTTTGCAAAGAGCTGCGCATTGGAAAATTCAGGGCTATGTCGTGTAGATGATGGCCTAACAGGAGGCTTTAAATTTTTCTTTCTAGTGTCCTTCGTTTAGGAGAAAAATGCAATGGTACAAGACAGCTTTTCCTTGCCAATATCTCTCTTTTGCAAAGAGCTGCGCATTGGAAAATTCAGGGCTATGTCGTGTAGATGATGGCCTAACAGGAGGCTTTAAAATTTTCTTTCTAGTGTCCTTCGTTTGGGAGAAAAATGCAAAGGTACAAGACAGCTTTTCCTTGCCAATATCTCTCTTTTGCAAAGAGCTACGCATTGGAAAATTCAGGGCTATGTCGTGTAGATGATGGCCTAACAGGAGGCTTTAAAATTTTCTTTCTAGTGTCCTTCGTTTGGGAGAAAAATGCAATGGTACAAGACAGCTTTTCCTTGCCAATATCTCTCTTTTGCAAAGAGCTGCGCATTGGAAAATTCAGGGCTATGTCGTGTAGATGATGGCCTAACAGGAGGCTTTAAAATTTTCTTTCTATTGTCCTTCGTTTGGGAGAAAAATGCAAAGGTACAAGACAGCTTTTCCTTGCCAATATCTCTCTTTTGCAAAGAGCTACGCATTGGAAAATTCAGGGCTATGTCGTGTAGATGATGGCCTAACAGGAGGCTTTAAAATTATCTTTCTAGTGACCTTCGTTTGGGAGAAAAATGCAAAGGTACAAGACAGCTTTTCCTTGCCAATATCTCTCTTTTGCAAAGAGCTGCGCATTGGAAAATTCAGGGCTATGTCGTGTAGATGATGGCCTAACAGGAGGCTTTAAAATGTTCTTTCTAGTGTCCTTCGTTTGGGAGAAAAATGCAATGGTACAAGACAGCTTTTCCTTGCCAATATCTCTCTTTTGCAAAGAGCTGCGCATTGGAAAATTCAGGGCTATGTCGTGTAGATGATGGCCTAACAGGAGGCTTTAAAATTTTCTTTCTAGTGTCCTTCGTTTGGGAGAAAAATGCAAAGGTACAAGACAGCTTTTCCTTGCCAATATCTCTCTTTTGCAAAGAGCTACGCATTGGAAAATTCAGGGCTATGTCGTGTAGATGATGGCCTAACAGGAGGCTTTAAAATTATCTTTCTAGTGACCTTCGTTTGGGAGAAAAATGCAAAGGTACAAGACAGCTTTTCCTTGCCAATATCTCTCTTTTGCAAAGAGCTGCGCATTGGAAAATTCAGGGCTATGTCGTGTAGATGATGGCCTAACAGGAGGCTTTAAAATGTTCTTTCTAGTGTCCTTCGTTTGGGAGAAAAATGCAATGGTACAAGACAGCTTTTCCTTGCCAATATCTCTCTTTTGCAAAGAGCTGCGCATTGGAAAATTCAGGGCTATGTCGTGTAGATGATGGCCTAACAGGAGGCTTTAAAATTTTCTTTCTAGTGTCCTTCGTTTGGGAGAAAAATGCAAAGGTACAAGACAGCTTTTCCTTGCCAATATCTCTCTTTTGCAAAGAGCTACGCATTGGAAAATTCAGGGCTATGTCGTGTAGATGATGGCCTAACAGGAGGCTTTAAAATTTTCTTTCTAGTGTCCTTCGTTTGAGAGAAAAATGCAATGGTACAAGACAGCTTTTCCTTGCCAATATCTCTCTTTTGCAAAGAGCTGCGCATTGGAAAATTCAGGGCTATGTCGTGTAGATGATGGCCTAACAGGAGGCTTTAAAATTTTCTTTCTAGTGTCCTTCGTTTGGGAGAAAAATGCAAAGGTACAATACAGCTTTTCCTTGCCAATATCTCTCTTTTGCAAAGAGCTACGCATTGGAAAATTCAGGGCTATGTCGTGTAGATGATGGCCTAACAGGAGGCTTTAAAATTTTCTTTCTAGTGTCCTTCGTTTGGGAGAAAAATGCAATGGTACAAGACAGCTTTTCCTTGCCAATATCTCTCTTTTGCAAAGAGCTGCGCATTGGAAAATTCAGGGCTATGTCGTGTAGATGATGGCCTAACAGGAGGCTTTAAATTTTTCTTTCTAGTGTCCTTCGTTTAGGAGAAAAATGCAATGGTACAAGACAGCTTTTCCTTGCCAATATCTCTCTTTTGCAAAGAGCTGCGCATTGGAAAATTCAGGGCTATGTCGTGTAGATGATGGCCTAACAGGAGGCTTTAAAATTTTCTTTCTAGTGTCCTTCGTTTGGGAGAAAAATGCAAAGGTACAAGACAGCTTTTCCTTGCCAATATCTCTCTTTTGCAAAGAGCTACGCATTGGAAAATTCAGGGCTATGTCGTGTAGATGATGGCCTAACAGGAGGCTTTAAAATTTTCTTTCTAGTGTCCTTCGTTTGGGAGAAAAATGCAATGGTACAAGACAGCTTTTCCTTGCCAATATCTCTCTTTTGCAAAGAGCTGCGCATTGGAAAATTCAGGGCTATGTCGTGTAGATGATGGCCTAACAGGAGGCTTTAAAATTTTCTTTCTAGTGTCCTTCGTTTGGGAGAAAAATGCAATGGTACAAGACAGCTTTTCCTTGCCAATATCTCTCTTTTGCAAAGAGCTGCGCATTGGAAAATTCAGGGCTATGTCGTTTAGATGATGGCCTAACAGGAGGCTTTAAAATTTTCTTTCTATTGTCCTTCGTTTGGGAGAAAAATGCAAAGGTACAAGACAGCTTTTCCTTGCCAATATCTCTCTTTTGCAAAGAGCTACGCATTGGAAAATTCAGGGCTATGTCGTGTAGATGATGGCCTAACAGGAGGCTTTAAAATTATCTTTCTAGTGACCTTCGTTTGGGAGAAAAATGCAAAGGTACAAGACAGCTTTTCCTTGCCAATATCTCTCTTTTGCAAAGAGCTGCGCATTGGAAAATTCAGGGCTATGTCGTGTAGATGATGGCCTAACAGGAGGCTTTAAAATGTTCTTTCTAGTGTCCTTCGTTTGGGAGAAAAATGCAATGGTACAAGACAGCTTTTCCTTGCCAATATCTCTCTTTTGCAAAGAGCTGCGCATTGGAAAATTCAGGGCTATGTCGTGTAGATGATGGCCTAACAGGAGGCTTTAAAATTTTCTTTCTAGTGTCCTTCGTTTGGGAGAAAAATGCAAAGGTACAAGACAGCTTTTCCTTGCCAATATCTCTCTTTTGCAAAGAGCTACGCATTGGAAAATTCAGGGCTATGTCGTGTAGATGATGGCCTAACAGGAGGCTTTAAAATTATCTTTCTAGTGACCTTCGTTTGGGAGAAAAATGCAAAGGTACAAGACAGCTTTTCCTTGCCAATATCTCTCTTTTGCAAAGAGCTGCGCATTGGAAAATTCAGGGCTATGTCGTGTAGATGATGGCCTAACAGGAGGCTTTAAAATGTTCTTTCTAGTGTCCTTCGTTTGGGAGAAAAATGCAATGGTACAAGACAGCTTTTCCTTGCCAATATCTCTCTTTTGCAAAGAGCTGCGCATTGGAAAATTCAGGGCTATGTCGTGTAGATGATGGCCTAACAGGAGGCTTTAAAATTTTCTTTCTAGTGTCCTTCGTTTGGGAGAAAAATGCAAAGGTACAAGACAGCTTTTCCTTGCCAATATCTCTCTTTTGCAAAGAGCTACGCATTGGAAAATTCAGGGCTATGTCGTGTAGATGATGGCCTAACAGGAGGCTTTAAAATTTTCTTTCTAGTGTCCTTCGTTTGAGAGAAAAATGCAATGGTACAAGACAGCTTTTCCTTGCCAATATCTCTCTTTTGCAAAGAGCTGCGCATTGGAAAATTCAGGGCTATGTCGTGTAGATGATGGCCTAACAGGAGGCTTTAAAATTTTCTTTCTAGTGTCCTTCGTTTGGGAGAAAAATGCAAAGGTACAAGACAGCTTTTCCTTGCCAATATCTCTCTTTTGCAAAGAGCTACGCATTGGAAAATTCAGGGCTATGTCGTGTAGATGATGGCCTAACAGGAGGCTTTAAAATTTTCTTTCTAGTGTCCTTCGTTTGGGAGAAAAATGCAATGGTACAAGACAGCTTTTCCTTGCCAATATCTCTCTTTTGCAAAGAGCTGCGCATTGGAAAATTCAGGGCTATGTCGTGTAGATGATGGCCTAACAGGAGGCTTTAAATTTTTCTTTCTAGTGTCCTTCGTTTAGGAGAAAAATGCAATGGTACAAGACAGCTTTTCCTTGCCAATATCTCTCTTTTGCAAAGAGCTGCGCATTGGAAAATTCAGGGCTATGTCGTGTAGATGATGGCCTAACAGGAGGCTTTAAAATTTTCTTTCTAGTGTCCTTCGTTTGGGAGAAAAATGCAAAGGTACAAGACAGCTTTTCCTTGCCAATATCTCTCTTTTGCAAAGAGCTACGCATTGGAAAATTCAGGGCTATGTCGTGTAGATGATGGCCTAACAGGAGGCTTTAAAATTATCTTTCTAGTGACCTTCGTTTGGGAGAAAAATGCAAAGGTACAAGACAGATTTTCCTTGCCAATATCTCTCTTTTGCAAAGAGCTGCGCATTGGAAAATTCAGGGCTATGTCGTGTAGATGATGGCCTAACAGGAGGCTTTAAAATGTTCTTTCTAGTGTCCTTCGTTTGGGAGAAAAATGCAATGGTACAAGACAGCTTTTCCTTGCCAATATCTCTCTTTTGCAAAGAGCTGCGCATTGGAAAATTCAGGGCTATGTCGTGTAGATGATGGCCTAACAGGAGGCTTTAAAATTTTCTTTCTAGTGTCCTTCGTTTGGGAGAAAAATGCAAAGGTACAAGACAGCTTTTCCTTGCCAATATCTCTCTTTTGCAAAGAGCTACGCATTGGAAAATTCAGGGCTATGTCGTGTAAATGATGGCCTAACAGGAGGCTTTAAAATTATCTTTCTAGTGACCTTCGTTTGGGAGAAAAATGCAAAGGTACAAGACAGCTTTTCCTTGCCAATATCTCTCTTTTGCAAAGAGCTGCGCATTGGAAAATTCAGGGCTATGTCGTGTAGATGATGGCCTAACAGGAGGCTTTAAAATGTTCTTTCTAGTGTCCTTCGTTTGGGAGAAAAATGCAATGGTACAAGACAGCTTTTCCTTGCCAATATCTCTCTTTTGCAAAGAGCTGCGCATTGGAAAATTCAGGGCTATGTCGTGTAGATGATGGCCTAACAGGAGGCTTTAAAATTTTCTTTCTAGTGTCCTTCGTTTGGGAGAAAAATGCAAAGGTACAAGACAGCTTTTCCTTGCCAATATCTCTCTTTTGCAAAGAGCTACGCATTGGAAAATTCAGGGCTATGTCGTGTAGATGATGGCCTAACAGGAGGCTTTAAAATTTTCTTTCTAGTGTCCTTCGTTTGAGAGAAAAATGCAATGGTACAAGACAGCTTTTCCTTGCCAATATCTCTCTTTTGCAAAGAGCTGCGCATTGGAAAATTCAGGGCTATGTCGTGTAGATGATGGCCTAACAGGAGGCTTTAAAATTTTCTTTCTAGTGTCCTTCGTTTGGGAGAAAAATGCAAAGGTACAAGACAGCTTTTCCTTGCCAATATCTCTCTTTTGCAAAGAGCTACGCATTGGAAAATTCAGGGCTATGTCGTGTAGATGATGGCCTAACAGGAGGCTTTAAAATTTTCTTTCTAGTGACCTTCGTTTGGGAGAAAAATGCAAAGGTACAAGAAAGCTTTTCCATGCTAATATCTCTCTTTTGCAAAGAGCTGCGCATTGGAAAATTCAGGGCTATGTCGTGTAGATGATGGCCTAACAGGAGGCTTTAAAATTTTCTTTCTAGTGTCCTTCGTTTGGGAGAAAAATGCAATGGTACAAGACAGCTTTTCCTTGCCAATATCTCTCTTTTGCAAAGAGCTGCGCATTGGAAAATTCAGGGCTATGTCGTGTAGATGATAGCCTAACAGGAGGCTTTAAAATTTTCTTTCTAGTGTCCTTCGTTTGGGAGAAAATGCAAAGGTACAAGACAGCTTTTCCTTGCCAATATCTCTCTTTTGCAAAGAGCTACGCATTGGAAAATTCAGGGCTATGTCGTGTAGATGATGGCCTAACAGGAGGCTTTAAAATTTTCTTTCTAGTGTCCTTCGTTTGGGAGAAAAATGCAAAGGTACAAGACAGCTTTTCCTTGCCAATATCTCTTTTTTGCAAAGAGCTACGCATTGGAAAATTCAGTGCTATGTCGTGTAGATGATGGCCTAACAGGAGGCTTTAAAATTTTCTTTCTAGTGACCTTCGTTTGGGAGAAAAATGCAAATGTACAAGACAGCTTTTCCTTGCTAATATCTCTCTTTTGCAAAGAGCTGCGCATTGGAAAATTCAGGGCTATGTCGTGTAGATGATGGCCTAACAGGAGGCTTTAAAATTTTCTTTCTAGTGTCCTTCGTTTGGGAGAAAAATGCAAAGGTACAAGACAGCTTTTCCTTGCCAATATCTCTCTTTTGCAAAGAGCTACTCATTGGAAAATTCAGGGCTATGTCGTGTAGATGATGGCCTAACAGGAGGCTTTAAAATTTTCTTTCTAGTGACCTTCGTTTGGGAGAAAAATGCAAAGGTACAAAACAGCTTTTCCTTGCCAATATCTCTCTTTTGCAAAGAGCTGCGCATTGGAAAATTCAGGGCTATGTCGTGTAGATGATGGCCTAACAGGAGGCTTTAAAATTTTCTTTCTAGTGACCTTCGTTTGGGAGAAAAATGCAATGGTACAAGACAGCTTTTCCTTGCCAATATCTCTCTTTTGCAAAGAGCTGCGCATTGGAAAATTCAGGGTTATGTCGTGTAGATGATGGCCTAACAGGAGGCTTTAAAATTTTCTTTCTAGTGTCCTTCGTTTGGGAGAAAAATGCAAAGGTACAAGACAGCTTTTCCTTGCCAATATCTCTCTTTTGCAAAGAGCTACGCATTGGAAAATTCAGGGCTATGTCGTGTAGATGATGGCCTAACAGGAGGCTTTAAAATTTTCTTTCTAGTGTCCTTCGTTTGGGAGAAAAATGCAAAGGTACAAGACAGCTTTTCCTTGCCAATATCTCTTTTTTGCAAAGAGCTACGCATTGGAAAATTCAGGGCTATGTCGTGTAGATGATGGCCTAACAGGAGGCTTTAAAATTTTCTTTCTAGTGACCTTCGTTTGGGAGAAAAATGCAAAGGTACAAGACAGCTTTTCCTTGCTAATATCTCTCTTTTGCAAAGAGCTGCGCATTGGAAAATTCAGGGCTATGTCGTGTAGATGATGGCCTAACAGGAGGCTTTAAAATTTTCTTTCTAGTGTCCTTCGTTTGGGAGAAAAATGCAAAGGTACAAGACAGCTTTTCCTTGCCAATATCTCTCTTTTGCAAAGAGCTACTCATTGGAAAATTCAGGGCTATGTCGTGTAGATGATGGCCTAACAGGAGGCTTTAAAATTTTCTTTCTAGTGACCTTCGTTTGGGAGAAAAATGCAAAGGTACAAGACAGCTTTTCCTTGCCAATATCTCTCTTTTGCAAAGAGCTGCGCATTGGAAAATTCAGGGCTATGTCGTGTAGATGATGGCCTAACAGGAGGCTTTAAAATTTTCTTTCTAGTGTCCTTCGTTTGGGAGAAAAATGCAATGGTACAAGACAGCTTTTCCTTGCCAATATCTCTCTTTTGCAAAGAGCTGCGCATTGGAAAATTCAGGGCTATGTCGTGTAGATGATGGCCTAACAGGAGGCTTTAAAATTTTCTTTCTAGTGTCCTTCGTTTGGGAGAAAAATGCAAAGGTACAAGACAGCTTTTCCTTGCCAATATCTCTCTTTTGCAAAGAGCTACGCATTGGAAAATTCAGGGCTATGTCGTGTAGATGATGGCCTAACAGGAGGCTTTAAAATTTTCTTTCTAGTGACCTTCGTTTGGGAGAAAAATGCAAAGGTACAAGACAGCTTTTCCTTGCCAATATCTCTCTTTTGCAAAGAGCTGCGCATTGGAAAATTCAGGGCTATGTCGTGTAGATGATGGCCTAACAGGAGGCTTTAAAATGTTCTTTCTAGTGTCCTTCGTTTGGGAGAAAAATGCAATGGTACAAGACAGCTTTTCCTTGCCAATATCTCTCTTTTGCAAAGAGCTGCGCATTGGAAAATTCAGGGCTATGTCGTGTAGATGATGGCCTAACAGGAGGCTTTAAAATTGTCTTTCTAGTGTCCTTCGTTTGGGAGAAAAATGCAAAGGTACAAGACAGCTTTTCCTTGCCAATATCTCTCTTTTGCAAAGAGCTACGCATTGGAAAATTCAGGGCTATGTAGTGTAGATGATGGCCTAACAGGAGGCTTTAAAATTTTCTTTCTAGTGTCCTTCGTTTGGGAGAAAAATGCAATGGTACAAGACAGCTTTTCCTTGCCAATATATCTCTTTTGCAAAGAGCTGCGCATTGGAAAATTCAGGGCTATGTCGTGTAGATGATGGCCTAACAGGAGGCTTTAAAATTTTCTTTCTAGTGTCCTTCGTTTGGGAGAAAAATGCAAAGGTACAAGACAGCTTTTCCTTGCCAATATCTCTCTTTTGCAAAGAGCTACGGATTGGAAAATTCAGGGCTATGTCGTGTAGATGATGGCCTAACAGGAGGCTTTAAAATTTTCTTTCTAGTGTCCTTCGTTTGGGAGAAAAATGCAAAGGTACAAGACAGCTTTTCCTTGCCAATATCTCTCTTTTGCAAAGAGCTACGCATTGGAAAATTCAGGGCTATGTCGTGTAGATGATGGCCTAACAGGAGGCTTTAAAATTTTCTTTCTAGTGTCCTTCGTTTGGGAGAAAAATGCAATGGTACAAGACAGCTTTTCCTTGCCAATATCTCTCTTTTGCAAAGAGCTGCGCATTGGAAAATTCAGGGCTATGTCGTGTAGATGATGGCCTAACAGGAGGCTTTAAAATTTTCTTTCTAGTGTCCTTCGTTTGGGAGAAAAATGCAAAGGTACAAGACAGCTTTTCCTTGCCAATATCTCTCTTTTGCAAAGAGCTACGCATTGGAAAATTCAGGGCTATGTCGTGTAGATGATGGCCTAACAGGAGGCTTTAAAATTTTCTTTCTAGTGTCCTTCGTTTGGGAGAAAAATGCAATGGTACAAGACAGCTTTTCCTTGCCAATATCTCTCTTTTGCAAAGAGCTGCGCATTGGAAAATTCAGGGCTATATCGTGTAGATGATGGCCTAACAGGAGGCTTTAAAATTTTCTTTCTAGTGTCCTTCGTTTGGGAGAAAAATGCAAAGGTACAAGACAGCTTTTCCTTGCCAATATCTCTCTTTTGCAAAGAGCTACGCATTGGAAAATTCAGGGCTATGTCGTGTAGATGATGGCCTAACAGGAGGCTTTAAAATTTTCTTTCTAGTGTCCTTCGTTTGGGAGAAAAATGCAAAGGTACAAGACAGCTTTTCCTTGCCAATATCTCTCTTTTGCAAAGAGCTACGCATTGGAAAATTCAGGGCTATGTCGTGTAGATGATGGCCTAACAGGAGGCTTTAAAATTTTCTTTCTAGTGACCTTCGTTTGGGAGAAAAATGCAAAGGTACAAGACAGCTTTTCCTTGCTAATATCTCTCTTTTGCAAAGAGCTGCGCATTGGAAAATTCAGGGCTATGTCGTGTAGATGATGGCCTAACAGGAGGCTTTAAAATTTTCTTTCTAGTGTCCTTCGTTTGGGAGAAAAATGCAATGGTACAAGACAGCTTTTCCTTGCCAATATCTCTCTTTTGCAAAGAGCTGCGCATTGGAAAATTCAGGGCTATGTCGTGTAGATGATGGCCTAACAGGAGGCTTTAAAATTTTCTTTCTAGTGTCCTTCGTTTGGGAGAAAAATGCAAAGGTACAAGACAGCTTTTCCTTGCCAATATCTCTCTTTTGCAAAGAGCTACGCATTGGAAAATTCAGGGCTATGTCGTGTAGATGATGGCCTAACAGGAGGCTTTAAAATTTTCTTTCTAGTGTCCTTCGTTTGGGAGAAAAATGCAAAGGTACAAGACAGCTTTTCCTTGCCAATATCTCTCTTTTGCAAAGAGCTACGCATTGGAAAATTCAGGGCTATGTCGTGTAGATGATGGCCTAACAGGAGGCTTTAAAATTTTCTTTCTAGTGACCTTCGTTTGGGAGAAAAATGCAAAGGTACAAGACAGCTTTTCCTTGCTAATATCTCTCTTTTGCAAAGAGCTGCGCATTGGAAAATTCAGGGCTATGTCGTGTAGATGATGGCCTAACAGGAGGCTTTAAAATTTTCTTTCTAGTGTCCTTCGTTTGGGAGAAAAATGCAAAGGTACAAGACAGCTTTTCCTTGCCAATATCTCTCTTTTGCAAAGAGCTACTCATTGGAAAATTCAGGGCTATGTCGTGTAGATGATGGCCTAACAGGAGGCTTTAAAATTTTCTTTCTAGTGACCTTCGTTTGGGAGAAAAATGCAAAGGTACAAGACAGCTTTTCCTTGCCAATATCTCTCTTTTGCAAAGAGCTGCGCATTGGAAAATTCAGGGCTATGTCGTGTAGATGATGGCCTAACAGGAGGCTTTAAAATGTTCTTTCTAGTGTCCTTCGTTTGGGAGAAAAATGCAATGGTACAAGACAGCTTTTCCTTGCCAATATCTCTCTTTTGCAAAGAGCTGCGCATTGGAAAATTCAGGGCTATGTCGTGTAGATGATGGCCTAACAGGAGGCTTTAAAATTTTCTTTCTAGTGTCCTTCGTTTGGGAGAAAAATGCAAAGGTACAAGACAGCTTTTCCTTGCCAATATCTCTCTTTTGCAAAGAGCTACGCATTGGAAAATTCAGGGCTATGTCGTGTAGATGATGGCTTAACAGGAGGCTTTATAATTTTCTTTCTAGTGACCTTCGTTTGGGAGAAAAATGCAATGGTACAAGACAGCTTTTCCTTGCCAATATCTCTCTTTTGCAAAGAGCTGCGCATTGGAAAATTCAGGGCTATGTCGTGTAGATGATGGCCTAACAGGAGGCTTTAAAATTTTCTTTCTAGTGTCCTTCGTTTGGGAGAAAAATGCAAAGGTACAAGACAGCTTTTCCTTGCCAATATCTCTCTTTTGCAAAGAGCTGCGCATTGGAAAATTCAGGGCTATGTCGTGTAGATGATGGCCTAACAGGAGGCTTTAAAATGTTCTTTCTAGTGTCCTTCGTTTGGGAGAAAAATGCAATGGTACAAGACAGCTTTTCCTTGCCAATATCTCTCTTTTGCAAAGAGCTGCGCATTGGAAAATTCAGGGCTATGTCGTGTAGATGATGGCCTAACAGGAGGCTTTAAAATTTTCTTTCTAGTGTCCTTCGTTTGGGAGAAAAATGCAAAGGTACAAGACAGCTTTTCCTTGCCAATATCTCTCTTTTGCAAAGAGCTACGCATTGGAAAATTCAGGGCTATGTCGTGTAGATGATGGCATAACAGGAGGCTTTAAAATTTTCTTTCTAGTGACCTTCGTTTGGGAGAAAAATGCAATGGTACAAGACAGCTTTTCCTTGCCAATATCTCTCTTTTGCAAAGAGCTGCGCATTGGAAAATTCAGGGCTATGTCGTGTAGATGATGGCCTAACAGGAGGCTTTAAAATTTTCTTTCTAGTGTCCTTCGTTTGGGAGAAAAATGCAAAGGTACAAGACAGCTTTTCCTTGCCAATATCTCTCTTTTGCAAAGAGCTACGCATTGGAAAATTCAGGGCTATGTCGTGTAGATGATGGCCTAACAGGAGGCTTTAAAATTTTCTTTCTAGTGTCCTTCGTTTGGGAGAAAAATGCAAAGGTACAAGACAGCTTTTCCTTGCCAATATCTCTCTTTTGCAAAGAGCTACGCATTGGAAAATTCAGGGCTATGTCGTGTAGATGATGGCCTAACAGGAGGCTTTAAAATTTTCTTTCTAGTGACCTTCGTTTGGGAGAAAAATGCAAAGGTACAAGACAGCTTTTCCTTGCTAATATCTCTCTTTTGCAAAGAGCTGCGCATTGGAAAATTCAGGGCTATGTCGTGTAGATGATGGCCTAACAGGAGGCTTTAAAATTTTCTTTCTAGTGTCCTTCGTTTGGGAGAAAAATGCAATGGTACAAGACAGCTTTTCCTTGCCAATATCTCTCTTTTGCAAAGAGCTGCGCATTGGAAAATTCAGGGCTATGTCGTGTAGATGATGGCCTAACAGGAGGCTTTAAAATTTTCTTTCTAGTGTCCTTCGTTTGGGAGAAAAATGCAAAGGTACAAGACAGCTTTTCCTTGCCAATATCTCTCTTTTGCAAAGAGCTACGCATTGGAAAATTCAGGGCTATGTCGTGTAGATGATGGCCTAACAGGAGGCTTTAAAATTTTCTTTCTAGTGTCCTTCGTTTGGGAGAAAAATGCAAAGGTACAAGACAGCTTTTCCTTGCCAATATCTCTCTTTTGCAAAGAGCTACGCATTGGAAAATTCAGGGCTAGGTCGTGTAGATGATGGCCTAACAGGAGGCTTTAAAATTTTCTTTCTAGTGACCTTCGTTTGGGAGAAAAATGCAAAGGTACAAGACAGCTTTTCCTTGCTAATATCTCTCTTTTGCAAAGAGCTGCGCATTGGAAAATTCAGGGCTATGTCGTGTAGATGATGGCCTAACAGGAGGCTTTAAAATTTTCTTTCTAGTGTCCTTCGTTTGGGAGAAAAATGCAAAGGTACAAGACAGCTTTTCCTTGCCAATATCTCTCTTTTGCAAAGAGCTACTCATTGGAAAATTCAGGGCTATGTCGTGTAGATGATGGCCTAACAGGAGGCTTTAAAATTTTCTTTCTAGTGTCCTTCGTTTGGGAGAAAAATGCAAAGGTACAAGACAGCTTTTCCTTGCCAATATCTCTCTTTTGCAAAGAGCTACGCATTGGAAAATTCAGGGCTATGTCGTGTAGATGATGGCCTAACAGGAGGCTTTAAAATTTTCTTTCTAGTGACCTTCGTTTGGGAGAAAAATGCAAAGGTACAAGACAGCTTTTCTTTGCCAATATCTCTCTTTTGCAAAGAGCTGCGCATTGGAAAATTCAGGGCTATGTCGTGTAGATGATGGCCTAACAGGAGGCTTTAAAATGTTCTTTTTAGTGTCCTTCGTTTGGGAGAAAAATGCAATGGTACAAGACAGCTTTTCCTTGCCAATATCTCTCTTGTGCAAAGAGCTGCGCATTGGAAAATTCAGGGCTATGTCGTGTAGATGATGGCCTAACAGGAGGCTTTAAAATTTTCTTTCTAGTGTCCTTCGTTTGGGAGAAAAATGCAAAGGTACAAGACAGCTTTTCCTTGCCAATATCTCTCTTTTGCAAAGAGCTACGCATTGGAAAATTCAGGGCTATGTCGTGTAGATGATGGCCTAACAGGAGGCTTTAAAATTTTCTTTCTAGTGTCCTTCGTTTGGGAGAAAAATGCAAAGGTACAAGACAGCTTTTCCTTGCCAATATATCTCTTTTGCAAAGAGCTGCGCATTGGAAAATTCAGGGCTATGTCGTGTAGATGATGGCCTAACAGGAGGCTTTAAAATTTTCTTTCTAGTGTCCTTCGTTTGGGAGAAAAATGCAATGGTACAAGACAGCTTTTCCTTGCCAATATCTCTCTTTTGCAAAGAGCTGCGCATTGGAAAATTCAGGGCTATGTCGTGTAGATGATGGCCTAACAGGAGGCTTTAAAATTTTCTTTCTAGTGTCCTTCGTTTGGGAGAAAAATGCAAAGGTACAAGACAGCTTTTCCTTGCCAATATCTCTCTTTTGCAAAGAGCTACGCATTGGAAAATTCAGGCCTATGTCGTGTAGATGATGGCCTAACAGGAGGCTTTAAAATTTTCTTTCTAGTGTCCTTCGTTTGGGAGAAAAATGCAAAGGTACAAGACAGCTTTTCCTTGCCAATATCTCTCTTTTGCAAAGAGCTACGCATTGGAAAATTCAGGGCTATGTCGTGTAGATGATGGCCTAACAGGAGGCTTTAAAATTTTCTTTCTAGTGACCTTCGTTTGGGAGAAAAATGCAAAGGTACAAGACAGCTTTTCCTTGCTAATATCTCTCTTTTGCAAAGAGCTGCGCATTGGAAAATTCAGGGCTATGTCGTGTAGATGATTGCCTAACAGGAGGCTTTAAAATTTTCTTTCTAGTGTCCTTCGTTTGGGAGAAAAATGCAAAGGTACAAGACAGCTTTTCCTTGCCAATATCTCTCTTTTGCAAAGAGCTACTCATTGGAAAATTCAGGGCTATGTCGTGTAGATGATGGCCTAACAGGAGGCTTTCAAATTTTCTTTCTAGTGACCTTCGTTTGGGAGAAAAATGCAAAGGTACAAGACAGCTTTTCCTTGCCAATATCTCTCTTTTGCAAAGAGCTGCGCATTGGAAAATTCAGGGCTATGTCGTGTAGATGATGGCCTAACAGGAGGCTTTACAATTTTCTTTCTAGTGTCCTTCGTTTGGGAGAAAAATGCAATGGTACAAGACAGCTTTTCCTTGCCAATATCTCTCTTTTGCAAAGAGCTGCGCATTGGAAAATTCAGGGCTATGTCGTGTAGATGATGGCCTAACAGGAGACTTTAAAATTTTCTTTCTAGTGACCTTCGTTTGGGAGAAAAATGCAAAGGTACAAGACAGCTTTTCCTTGCTAATATCTCTCTTTTGCAAAGAGCTGCGCATTGGAAAATTCAGGGCTATGTCGTGTAGATGATGGCCTAACAGGAGGCTTTAAAATTTTCTTTCTAGTGTCCTTCGTTTGGGAGAAAAATGCAAAGGTACAAGACAGCTTTTCCTTGCCAATATCTCTCTTTTGCAAAGAGCTACGCATTGGAAAATTCAGGGCTATGTCGTGTAGATGATGGCTTAACAGGAGGCTTTATAATTTTCTTTCTAGTGACCTTCGTTTGGGAGAAAAATGCAATGGTACAAGACAGCTTTTCCTTGCCAATATCTCTCTTTTGCAAAGAGCTGCGCATTGGAAAATTCAGGGCTATGTCGTGTAGATGATGGCCTAACAGGAGGCTTTAAAATTTTCTTTCTAGTGTCCTTCGTTTGGGAGAAAAATGCAAAGGTACAAGACAGCTTTTCCTTGCCAATATCTCTCTTTTGCAAAGAGCTGCGCATTGGAAAATTCAGGGCTATGTCGTGTAGATGATGGCCTAACAGGAGGCTTTAAAATGTTCTTTCTAGTGTCCTTCGTTTGGGAGAAAAATGCAATGGTACAAGACAGCTTTTCCTTGCCAATATCTCTCTTTTGCAAAGAGCTGCGCATTGGAAAATTCAGGGCTATGTCGTGTAGATGATGGCCTAACAGGAGGCTTTAAAATTTTCTTTCTAGTGTCCTTCGTTTGGGAGAAAAATGCAAAGGTACAAGACAGCTTTTCCTTGCCAATATCTCTCTTTTGCAAAGAGCTACGCATTGGAAAATTCAGGGCTATGTCGTGTAGATGATGGCATAACAGGAGGCTTTAAAATTTTCTTTCTAGTGACCTTCGTTTGGGAGAAAAATGCAATGGTACAAGACAGCTTTTCCTTGCCAATATCTCTCTTTTGCAAAGAGCTGCGCATTGGAAAATTCAGGGCTATGTCGTGTAGATGATGGCCTAACAGGAGGCTTTAAAATTTTCTTTCTAGTGTCCTTCGTTTGGGAGAAAAATGCAAAGGTACAAGACAGCTTTTCCTTGCCAATATCTCTCTTTTGCAAAGAGCTACGCATTGGAAAATTCAGGGCTATGTCGTGTAGATGATGGCCTAACAGGAGGCTTTAAAATTTTCTTTCTAGTGTCCTTCGTTTGGGAGAAAAATGCAAAGGTACAAGACAGCTTTTCCTTGCCAATATCTCTCTTTTGCAAAGAGCTACGCATTGGAAAATTCAGGGCTATGTCGTGTAGATGATGGCCTAACAGGAGGCTTTAAAATTTTCTTTCTAGTGACCTTCGTTTGGGAGAAAAATGCAAAGGTACAAGACAGCTTTTCCTTGCTAATATCTCTCTTTTGCAAAGAGCTGCGCATTGGAAAATTCAGGGCTATGTCGTGTAGATGATGGCCTAACAGGAGGCTTTAAAATTTTCTTTCTAGTGTCCTTCGTTTGGGAGAAAAATGCAATGGTACAAGACAGCTTTTCCTTGCCAATATCTCTCTTTTGCAAAGAGCTGCGCATTGGAAAATTCAGGGCTATGTCGTGTAGATGATGGCCTAACAGGAGGCTTTAAAATTTTCTTTCTAGTGTCCTTCGTTTGGGAGAAAAATGCAAAGGTACAAGACAGCTTTTCCTTGCCAATATCTCTCTTTTGCAAAGAGCTACGCATTGGAAAATTCAGGGCTATGTCGTGTAGATGATGGCCTAACAGGAGGCTTTAAAATTTTCTTTCTAGTGTCCTTCGTTTGGGAGAAAAATGCAAAGGTACAAGACAGCTTTTCCTTGCCAATATCTCTCTTTTGCAAAGAGCTACGCATTGGAAAATTCAGGGCTAGGTCGTGTAGATGATGGCCTAACAGGAGGCTTTAAAATTTTCTTTCTAGTGACCTTCGTTTGGGAGAAAAATGCAAAGGTACAAGACAGCTTTTCCTTGCTAATATCTCTCTTTTGCAAAGAGCTGCGCATTGGAAAATTCAGGGCTATGTCGTGTAGATGATGGCCTAACAGGAGGCTTTAAAATTTTCTTTCTAGTGTCCTTCGTTTGGGAGAAAAATGCAAAGGTACAAGACAGCTTTTCCTTGCCAATATCTCTCTTTTGCAAAGAGCTACTCATTGGAAAATTCAGGGCTATGTCGTGTAGATGATGGCCTAACAGGAGGCTTTAAAATTTTCTTTCTAGTGTCCTTCGTTTGGGAGAAAAATGCAAAGGTACAAGACAGCTTTTCCATGCCAATATCTCTCTTTTGCAAAGAGCTACGCATTGGAAAATTCAGGGCTATGTCGTGTAGATGATGGCCTAACAGGAGGCTTTAAAATTTTCTTTCTAGTGACCTTCGTTTGGGAGAAAAATGCAAAGGTACAAGACAGCTTTTCTTTGCCAATATCTCTCTTTTGCAAAGAGCTGCGCATTGGAAAATTCAGGGCTATGTCGTGTAGATGATGGCCTAACAGGAGGCTTTAAAATGTTCTTTTTAGTGTCCTTCGTTTGGGAGAAAAATGCAATGGTACAAGACAGCTTTTCCTTGCCAATATCTCTCTTGTGCAAAGAGCTGCGCATTGGAAAATTCAGGGCTATGTCGTGTAGATGATGGCCTAACAGGAGGCTTTAAAATTTTCTTTCTAGTGTCCTTCGTTTGGGAGAAAAATGCAAAGGTACAAGACAGCTTTTCCTTGCCAATATCTCTCTTTTGCAAAGAGCTACGCATTGGAAAATTCAGGGCTATGTCGTGTAGATGATGGCCTAACAGGAGGCTTTAAAATTTTCTTTCTAGTGTTCTTCGTTTGGGAGAAAAATGCAAAGGTACAAGACAGCTTT
Source organism: Pseudophryne corroboree (assembly GCF_028390025.1). Classification (NCBI taxonomy): domain Eukaryota; kingdom Metazoa; phylum Chordata; class Amphibia; order Anura; family Myobatrachidae; genus Pseudophryne; species Pseudophryne corroboree. Next base: position 1,974,253 of record NW_026970570.1, read on the forward strand.
TCCTTGCCAATATATCTCTTTTGCAAAGAGCTGCGCATTGGAAAATTCAGGGCTATGTCGTGTAGATGATGGCCTAACAGGAGGCTTTAAAATTTTCTTTCTAGTGTCCTTCGTTTGGGAGAAAAATGCAATGGTACAAGACAGCTTTTCCTTGCCAATATCTCTCTTTTGCAAAGAGCTGCGCATTGGAAAATTCAGGGCTATGTCGTGTAGATGATGGCCTAACAGGAGGCTTTAAAATTTTCTTTCTAGTGTCCTTCGTTTGGGAGAAAAATGCAAAGGTACAAGACAGCTTTTCCTTGCCAATATCTCTCTTTTGCAAAGAGCTACGCATTGGAAAATTCAGGGCTATGTCGTGAAGATGATGGCCTAACAGGAGGCTTTAAAATTTTCTTTCTAGTGTCCTTCGTTTGGGAGAAAAATGCAAAGGTACAAGACAGCTTTTCCTTGCCAATATCTCTCTTTTGCAAAGAGCTACGCATTGGAAAATTCAGGGCTATGTCGTGTAGATGATGGCCTAACAGGAGGCTTTAAAATTTTCTTTCTAGTGACCTTCGTTTGGGAGAAAAATGCAAAGGTACAAGACAGCTTTTCCTTGCTAATATCTCTCTTTTGCAAAGAGCTGCGCATTGGAAAATTCAGGGCTATGTCGTGTAGATGATTGCCTAACAGGAGGCTTTAAAATTTTCTTTCTAGTGTCCTTCGTTTGGGAGAAAAATGCAAAGGTACAAGACAGCTTTTCCTTGCCAATATCTCTCTTTTGCAAAGAGCTACTCATTGGAAAATTCAGGGCTATGTCGTGTAGATGATGGCCTAACAGGAGGCTTTAAAATTTTCTTTCTAGTGACCTTCGTTTGGGAGAAAAATGCAAAGGTACAAGACAGCTTTTCCTTGCCAATATCTCTCTTTTGCAAAGAGCTGCGCATTGGAAAATTCAGGGCTATGTCGTGTAGATGATGGCCTAACAGGAGGCTTTACAATTTTCTTTCTAGTGTCCTTCGTTTGGGAGAAAAATGCAATGGTACAAGACAGCTTTTCCTTGCCAATATCTCTCTTTTGCAAAGAGCTGCGCATTGGAAAATTCAGGGCTATGTCGTGTAGATGATGGCCTAACAGGAGACTTTAAAATTTTCTTTCTAGTGACCTTCGTTTGGGAGAAAAATGCAAAGGTACAAGACAGCTTTTCCTTGCTAATATCTCTCTTTTGCAAAGAGCTGCGCATTGGAAAATTCAGGGCTATGTCGTGTAGATGATGGCCTAACAGGAGGCTTTAAAATTTTCTTTCTAGTGTCCTTCGTTTGGGAGAAAAATGCAAAGGTACAAGACAGCTTTTCCTTGCCAATATCTCTCTTTTGCAAAGAGCTACTCATTGGAAAATTCAGGGCTATGTCGTGTAGATGATGGCCTAACAGGAGGCTTTAAAATTTTCTTTCTAGTGACCTTCGTTTGGGAGAAAAATGCAAAGGTACAAGACAGCTTTTCCTTGCCAATATCTCTCTTTTGCAAAGAGCTGCGCATTGGAAAATTCAGGGCTATGTCGTGTAGATGATGGCCTAACAGGAGGCTTTAAAATGTTCTTTCTAGTGTCCTTCGTTTGGGAGAAAAATGCAATGGTACAAGACAGCTTTTCCTTGCCAATATCTCTCTTTTGCAAAGAGCTGCGCATTGGAAAATTCAGGGCTATGTCGTGTAGATGATGGCCTAACAGGAGGCTTTAAAATTTTCTTTCTAGTGTCCTTCGTTTGGGAGAAAAATGCAAAGGTACAAGACAGCTTTTCCTTGCCAATATCTCTCTTTTGCAAAGAGCTACGCATTGGAAAATTCAGGGCTATGTCGTGTAGATGATGGCATAACAGGAGGCTTTAAAATTTTCTTTCTAGTGACCTTCGTTTGGGAGAAAAATGCAATGGTACAAGACAGCTTTTCCTTGCCAATATCTCTCTTTTGCAAAGAGCTGCGCATTGGAAAATTCAGGGCTATGTCGTGTAGATGATGGCCTAACAGGAGGCTTTAAAATTTTCTTTCTAGTGTCCTTCGTTTGGGAGAAAAATGCAAAGGTACAAGACAGCTTTTCCTTGCCAATATCTCTCTTTTGCAAAGAGCTACGCATTGGAAAATTCAGGGCTATGTCGTGTAGATGATGGCCTAACAGGAGGCTTTAAAATTTTCTTTCTAGTGTCCTTCGTTTGGGAGAAAAATGCAAAGGTACAAGACAGCTTTTCCTTGCCAATATCTCTCTTTTGCAAAGAGCTACGCATTGGAAAATTCAGGGCTATGTCGTGTAGATGATGGCCTAACAGGAGGCTTTAAAATTTTCTTTCTAGTGACCTTCGTTTGGGAGAAAAATGCAAAGGTACAAGACAGCTTTTCCTTGCTAATATCTCTCTTTTGCAAAGAGCTGCGCATTGGAAAATTCAGGGCTATGTCGTGTAGATGATGGCCTAACAGGAGGCTTTAAAATTTTCTTTCTAGTGTCCTTCGTTTGGGAGAAAAATGCAATGGTACAAGACAGCTTTTCCTTGCCAATATCTCTCTTTTGCAAAGAGCTGCGCATTGGAAAATTCAGGGCTATGTCGTGTAGATGATGGCCTAACAGGAGGCTTTAAAATTTTCTTTCTAGTGTCCTTCGTTTGGGAGAAAAATGCAAAGGTACAAGACAGCTTTTCCTTGCCAATATCTCTCTTTTGCAAAGAGCTACGCATTGGAAAATTCAGGGCTATGTCGTGTAGATGATGGCCTAACAGGAGGCTTTAAAATTTTCTTTCTAGTGTCCTTCGTTTGGGAGAAAAATGCAAAGGTACAAGACAGCTTTTCCTTGCCAATATCTCTCTTTTGCAAAGAGCTACGCATTGGAAAATTCAGGGCTATGTCGTGTAGACGATGGCCTAACAGGAGGCTTTAAAATTTTCTTTCTAGTGACCTTCGTTTGGGAGAAAAATGCAAAGGTACAAGACAGCTTTTCCTTGCTAATATCTCTCTTTTGCAAAGAGCTGCGCATTGGAAAATTCAGGGCTATGTCGTGTAGATGATGGCCTAACAGGAGGCTTTAAAATTTTCTTTCTAGTGTCCTTCGTTTGGGAGAAAAATGCAAAGGTACAAGACAGCTTTTCCTTGCCAATATCTCTCTTTTGCAAAGAGCTACTCATTGGAAAATTCAGGGCTATGTCGTGTAGATGATGGCCTAACAGGAGGCTTTAAAATTTTCTTTCTAGTGTCCTTCGTTTGGGAGAAAAATGCAAAGGTACAAGACAGCTTTTCCTTGCCAATATCTCTCTTTTGCAAAGAGCTACGCATTGGAAAATTCAGGGCTATGTCGTGTAGATGATGGCCTAACAGGAGGCTTTAAAATTTTCTTTCTAGTGACCTTCGTTTGGGAGAAAAATGCAAAGGTACAAGACAGCTTTTCTTTGCCAATATCTCTCTTTTGCAAAGAGCTGCGCATTGGAAAATTCAGGGCTATGTCGTGTAGATGATGGCCTAACAGGAGGCTTTAAAATGTTCTTTTTAGTGTCCTTCGTTTGGGAGAAAAATGCAATGGTACAAGACAGCTTTTCCTTGCCAATATCTCTCTTGTGCAAAGAGCTGCGCATTGGAAAATTCAGGGCTATGTCGTGTAGATGATGGCCTAACAGTAGGCTTTAAAATTTTCTTTCTAGTGTCCTTCGTTTGGGAGAAAAATGCAAAGGTACAAGACAGCTTTTCCTTGCCAATATCTCTCTTTTGCAAAGAGCTACGCATTGGAAAATTCAGGGCTATGTCGTGTAGATGATGGCCTAACAGGAGGCTTTAAAATTTTCTTTCTAGTGTCCTTCGTTTGGGAGAAAAATGCAAAGGTACAAGACAGCTTTTCCTTGCCAATATATCTCTTTTGCAAAGAGCTGCGCATTGGAAAATTCAGGGCTATGTCGTGTAGATGATGGCCTAACAGGAGGCTTTAAAATTTTCTTTCTAGTGTCCTTCGTTTGGGAGAAAAATGCAATGGTACAAGACAGCTTTTCCTTGCCAATATCTCTCTTTTGCAAAGAGCTGCGCATTGGAAAATTCAGGGCTATGTCGTGTAGATGATGGCCTAACAGGAGGCTTTAAAATTTTCTTTCAAGTGTCCTTCGTTTGGGAGAAAAATGCAAAGGTACAAGACAGCTTTTCCTTGCCAATATCTCTCTTTTGCAAAGAGCTACGCATTGGAAAATTCAGGGCTATGTCGTGTAGATGATGGCCTAACAGGAGGCTTTAAAATTTTCTTTCTAGTGTCCTTCGTTTGGGAGAAAAATGCAAAGGTACAAGACAGCTTTTCCTTGCCAATATCTCTCTTTTGCAAAGAGCTACGCATTGGAAAATTCAGGGCTATGTCGTGTAGATGATGGCCTAACAGGAGGCTTTAAAATTTTCTTTCTAGTGACCTTCGTTTGGGAGAAAAATGCAAAGGTACAAGACAGCTTTTCCTTGCTAATATCTCTCTTTTGCAAAGAGCTGCGCATTGGAAAATTCAGGGCTATGTCGTGTAGATGATTGCCTAACAGGAGGCTTTAAAATTTTCTTTCTAGTGTCCTTCGTTTGGGAGAAAAATGCAAAGGTACAAGACAGCTTTTCCTTGCCAATATCTCTCTTTTGCAAAGAGCTACTCATTGGAAAATTCAGGGCTATGTCGTGTAGATGATGGCCTAACAGGAGGCTTTAAAATTGTCTTTCTAGTGACCTTCGTTTGGGAGAAAAATGCAAAGGTACAAGACAGCTTTTCCTTGCCAATATCTCTCTTTTGCAAAGAGCTGCGCATTGGAAAATTCAGGGCTATGTCGTGTAGATGATGGCCTAACAGGAGGCTTTACAATTTTCTTTCTAGTGTCCTTCGTTTGGGAGAAAAATGCAATGGTACAAGACAGCTTTTCCTTGCCAATATCTCTCTTTTGCAAAGAGCTGCGCATTGGAAAATTCAGGGCTATGTCGTGTAGATGATGGCCTAACAGGAGGCTTTAAAATTTTCTTTCTAGTGTCCTTCGTTTGGGAGAAAAATGCAAAGGTACAAGACAGCTTTTCCTTGCCAATATCTCTCTTTTGCAAAGAGCTACGCATTGGAAAATTCAGGGCTATGTCGTGTAGATGATGGCCTAACAGGAGGCTTTAAAATTTTCTTTCTAGTGACCTTCGTTTGGGAGAAAAATGCAAAGGTACAAGACAGCTTTTCCTTGCCAATATCTCTCTTTTGCAAAGAGCTGCGCATTGGAAAATTCAGGGCTATGTCGTGTAGATGATGGCCTAACAGGAGGCTTTAAAATTTTCTTTCTAGTGTCCTTCGTTTGGGAGAAAAATGCAAAGGTACAAGACAGCTTTTCCTTGCCAATATCTCTCTTTTGCAAAGAGCTACGGATTGGAAAATTCAGGGCTATGTCGTGTAGATGATGGCCTAACAGGAGGCTTTAAAATTTTCTTTCTAGTGTCCTTCGTTTGGGAGAAAAATGCAAAGGTACAAGACAGCTTTTCCTTGCCAATATCTCTCTTTTGCAAAGAGCTACGCATTGGAAAATTCAGGGCTATGTCGTGTAGATGATGGCGTAACAGGAGGCTTTAAAATTTTCTTTCTAGTGTCCTTCGTTTGGGAGAAAAATGCAATGGTACAAGACAGCTTTTCCTTGCCAATATCTCTCTTTTGCAAAGAGCTGCGCATTGGAAAATGCAGTGCTATGTCGTGTAGATGATGGCCTAACAGGAGGCTTTAAAATTTTCTTTCTAGTGTCCTTCGTTTGGGAGAAAAATGCAAAGGTACAAGACAGCTTTTCCTTGCCAATATCTCTCTTTTGCAAAGAGCTACGCATTGGAAAATTCAGGGCTATGTCGTGTAGATGATGGCCTAACAGGAGGCTTTACAATTTTCTTTCTAGTGTCCTTCGTTTGGGAGAAAAATGCAAAGGTACAAGACAGCTTTTCCTTGCCAATATCTCTCTTTTGCAAAGAGCTACGCATTGGAAAATTCAGGGCTATGTCGTGTAGATGATGGCCTAACAGGAGGCTTTAAAATTATCTTTCTAGTGACCTTCGTTTGGGAGAAAAATGCAAAGGTACAAGACAGATTTTCCTTGCCAATATCTCTCTTTTGCAAAGAGCTGCGCATTGGAAAATTCAGGGCTATGTCGTGTAGATGATGGCCTAACAGGAGGCTTTAAAATGTTCTTTCTAGTGTCCTTCGTTTGGGAGAAAAATGCAATGGTACAAGACAGCTTTTCCTTGCCAATATCTCTCTTTTGCAAAGAGCTGCGCATTGGAAAATTCAGGGCTATGTCGTGTAGATGATGGCCTAACAGGAGGCTTTAAAATTTTCTTTCTAGTGACCTTCGTTTGGGAGAAAAATGCAAAGGTACAAGACAGCTTTTCCTTGCTAATATCTCTCTTTTGCAAAGAGCTGCGCATTGGAAAATTCAGGGCTATGTCGTGTAGATGATGGCCTAACAGGAGGCTTTAAAATTTTCTTTCTAGTGTCCTTCGTTTGGGAGAAAAATGCAATGGTACAAGACAGCTTTTCCTTGCCAATATCTCTCTTTTGCAAAGAGCTGCGCATTGGAAAATTCAGGGCTATGTCGTGTAGATGATGGCCTAACAGGAGGCTTTAAGATTTTCTTTCTAGTGTCCTTCGTTTGGGAGAAAAATGCAAAGGTACAAGACAGCTTTTCCTTGCCAATATCTCTCTTTTGCAAAGAGCTACGCATTGGAAAATTCAGGGCTATGTCGTGTAGATGATGGCATAACAGGAGGCTTTAAAATTTTCTTTCTAGTGTCCTTCGTTTGGGAGAAAAATGCAAAGGTACAAGACAGCTTTTCCTTGCCAATATCTCTCTTTTGCAAAGAGCTACGCATTGGAAAATTCAGGGCTATGTCGTGTAGATGATGGCCTAACAGGAGGCTTTAAAATTTTCTTTCTAGTGACCTTCGTTTGGGAGAAAAATGCAAAGGTACAAGACAGCTTTTCCTTGCTAATATCTCTCTTTTGCAAAGAGCTGCGCATTGGAAAATTCAGGGCTATGTCGTGTAGATGATGGCCTAACAGGAGGCTTTAAAATTTTCTTTCTAGTGTCCTTCGTTTGGGAGAAAAATGCAAAGGTACAAGACAGCTTTTCCTTGCCAATATCTCTCTTTTGCAAAGAGCTACTCATTGGAAAATTCAGGGCTATGTCGTGTAGATGATGGCCTAACAGGAGGCTTTAAAATTTTCTTTCTAGTGACCTTCGTTTGGGAGAAAAATGCAAAGGTACAAGACAGCTTTTCCTTGCCAATATCTCTCTTTTGCAAAGAGCTGCGCATTGGAAAATTCAGGGCTATGTCGTGTAGATGATGGCCTAACAGGAGGCTTTAAAATTTTCTTTCTAGTGTCCTTCGTTTGGGAGAAAAATGCAATGGTACAAGACAGCTTTTCCTTGCCAATATCTCTCTTTTGCAAAGAGCTGCGCATTGGAAAATTCAGGGCTATGTCGTGTAGATGATGGCCTAACAGGAGGCTTTAAAATTTTCTTTCTAGTGTCCTTCGTTTGGGAGAAAAATGCAAAGGTACAAGACAGCTTTTCCTTGCCAATATCTCTCTTTTGCAAAGAGCTACGCATTGGAAAATTCAGGGCTATGTCGTGTAGATGATGGCCTAACAGGAGGCTTTAAAATTTTCTTTCTAGTGACCTTCGTTTGGGAGAAAAATGCAAAGGTACAAGACAGCTTTTCCTTGCCAATATCTCTCTTTTGCAAAGAGCTGCGCATTGGAAAATTCAGGGCTATGTCGTGTAGATGATGGCCTAACAGGAGGCTTTAAAATTTTCTTTCTAGTGTCCTTCGTTTGGGAGAAAAATGCAAAGGTACAAGACAGCTTTTCCTTGCCAATATCTCTCTTTTGCAAAGAGCTACGGATTGGAAAATTCAGGGCTATGTCGTGTAGATGATGGCCTAACAGGAGGCTTTAAAATTTTCTTTCTAGTGTCCTTCGTTTGGGAGAAAAATGCAAAGGTACAAGACAGCTTTTCCTTGCCAATATCTCTCTTTTGCAAAGAGCTACGCATTGGAAAATTCAGGGCTATGTCGTGTAGATGATGGCCTAACAGGAGGCTTTAAAATTTTCTTTCTAGTGTCCTTCGTTTGGGTGAAAAATGCAAAGGTACAAGACAGCTTTTCCTTGCCAATATCTCTCTTTTGCAAAGAGCTACGCATTGGAAAATTCAGGGCTATGTCGTGTAGATGATGGCCTAACAGGAGGCTTTAAAATTTTCTTTCTAGTGACCTTCGTTTGGGAGAAAAATGCAAAGGTACAAGACAGCTTTTCCTTGCTAATATCTCTCTTTTGCAAAGAGCTGCGCATTGGAAAATTCAGGGCTATGTCGTGTAGATGATGGCCTAACAGGAGGCTTTAAAATTTTCTTTCTAGTGTCCTTCGTTTGGGAGAAAAATGCAAAAGTACAATGCTGCTTTTCCTTGCCGATATCTCTCCTTTGCAAAGAGATAAGCATTGGAAAATTCAGGGCTATAACGTGTAGATGAAGCACTAACAGGAGGCTTTAAAATTTTCATTCTAGTGTCTTTCGTTTGGGAGAAAAATGCAAAGGTACAATACAGCTTTTCCTTGCCAATATCTCTCTTTTGCAAAGAGCTAGGCATTGGAAAATGCAGGGCTATAACGTGTAGATGAAGCACTAACAGGAGGCTTTAAAATTTTCTTTCTAGTGTCTTTCGTTTGGGAGAAAAATGCAAAGGTACAATGCTGCTTTTCCTTGCCGATAACTCTCTTTTGCAAAGAGATAGGCATTGGAAAATGCAGGGCTATAACGTGTAGATGAAGCACTAACAGGAGGCTTTAACATTTTCATTCTAGTGTCTTTCGTTTGGGAGAAAAATGCAAAGGTACAATACAGCTTTTCCTTGCCGATATCTCTCTTTTGCAAAGAGCTACGCATTGGAAAATTCAGGGCTATGTCGTGTAGATGATGGCCTAACAGGAGGCTTTAAAATTTTCTTTCTAGTGTCCTTCGTTTGGGAGAAAAATGCAATGGTACAAGACAGCTTTTCAATGCCAATATATCTCTTTTGCAAAGAGCTGCGCATTGGAAAATTCAGGGCTATGTCGTGTAGATGATGGCCTAACAGGAGGCTTTAAAATTTTCTTTCTAGTGTCCTTCGTTTGGGAGAAAAATGCAAAGGTACAAGACAGCTTTTCCTTGCCAATATCTCTCTTTTGCAAAGAGCTACGGATTGGAAAATTCAGGGCTATGTCGTGTAGATGATGGCCTAACAGGAGGCTTTAAAATTTTCTTTCTAGTGTCCTTCGTTTGGGAGAAAAATGCAAAGGTACAAGACAGCTTTTCCTTGCCAATATCTCTCTTTTGCAAAGAGCTACGCATTGGAAAATTCAGGGCTATCAAATCTAACTACATCAGAGAAGGCCAGGTACCCTACACCATAACAGGGGGTTTGAAATTTTGACTTGTCTACTTAAAGATCACCAAAATCTGATAACAAGGTCAATTAAGTCCCTGGGTGGGATTGAACCACCAACCATTTGGTTAATAGCCTTACACACTAACTGATTGCGCCACAGCGACACTTTGCAAAAGTACATACTGACAAAGGCTAATAAGCATTCATCTAGAACGATTCCTAGAAACATTTTAAAAAGTCAATAATGTGGAGAGTTTTTGTAAGATGTTACTTCCATCAACAAATTAAGAAACATATTGGTACTTTCCCATGACGAGTGAGTGCTTCAGGATCTTTTGCACTTACATGTGCAGCAGAGTACTGTAATGGAAGCATGCTGGGTCCATAACCCAGAGGTAGGTAGATTGAAACTATCCTCTGCTATATGCATTTTTTTTGTTCATTAAAGTAATCCAAAACTGGGATTGATATTTTAGCTTTTATTTTTACTTAAAGTACAATAACTTTTACCATTTTAATTTGTTTTAATAGTATATTGACAGTATTGTTTTCTTTCAAAAATCCAATTAATTTTCTTTACCCGATTATTAAAATGGTAACTGACAAAAACAAACTACATTGTCACCAGAAGAGCAATACAAAATGTACAAGTGATATATTAAAATCATCTTTCCAGCTTGAATTTCAATGATGCATTGGGGCAACGATTTTGTGAGAAACATCTTCACCCTTAAATAAAGATTTTCTTAATTCCTTACCTGTGTGCTAATTAGATATCACCTTGTTTTCACATTAAACAGACTTCCACATGAGAAAGCAGCAAGGATGCAGTGGCGTTAATGTTTCCTGGTGTCAACCTGTATTATTTCAGTAGATATTGAAATGAGGATGCATCTTGCTGCCTTTCCAATGAAGCAAGTTTAATTTAGTAATAGGTGAAAAACCATCCCTACAAAGGTGTTAATCAGAGACTTGGCTTTGTGGACACTTTTCAGAGAACAAATTTGTTAGCATAAAAATAAAGCCAGAAAATGAAGAGCTGTTAAATCACTCAATTGGATTTTTTTGCCAGCATATTTCTTTTTCTCTGCAACCCACTGCTAAATTGTGCTTCCTAGCTGTTTTTATAAAATCACTGAATCAAATCTAACTCTGATTACATCAGAGAAGGCCAGGTACCCTACACCATAACAGGGGTTTTCGAAATTTTGACTTGTCTACTTAAAGATCAACAAAATCTGATAACAAGGTCAATTATGTCCCTGGGTGGGATTGAACCACCAACCTTTTGGTTAATAGCTGTACACACTAACTGATTGCGCCACAGCGACACTTTGCAAAAGTACATACTGACAAAGGCTAATAAGCATTCATCTAGAACGTTTCCTATAAAAACTTTAAATAGTCAAAAATCTGGAGAGTTTTTGTAAGATGTTTCTTCCATCAACCAATGAAGAAACACATTGGTACTTTCCCATGATGAGTGAGTGCTTCAGGATCTCTTGCACTTACATGTGCAGCAGAGTACTGTTATGAAAGCATGCTGGGTCCATAACCCAGAGGTAGGCAGATTGAAACTATCCTCTGCTATATGCATTTTTTTTTGTTAATTAAAGTAATCCAAAACTGGGATTGATATTTTTGCTCTTTTATTTTTACTTAAAGTACAATAACTTTTACCATTTTAATTTGTTTTAATAGTATATTGACAGTATTGTTTTCTTTCAAAAATCCAATTAATTTTCTTTACCCGATTATTAAAATGGTAATTGACAAAAACAAACTACATTGTCACCAGAAGAGCAATACAAAATGTACAAGTGATATATTAAAATCATCTTTCCAGCTTGAATTTCAATGATGCATTGGGGCAACGATTTTGTGAGAAACATCTTCACCCTTAAATAAAGATTTTCTTAATTCCTTACCTGTGTGCTAATTAGATATCACTTTGTTTTCACATTAAACAGACTTCCACATGAGAAAACAGCAAAGATGCAGTGGCGTTAATGTTTCCTGGTGTCAACCTGTATTATTTCCGTAGATATTGAAATGAGGATGCATCTTGCTGCCTTTCCAATGAAGCAAGTTTAATTTAGTAATAGGTGAAAAACCATCCCTACAAAGATGTTAATCAGATACTTGGCTTTGTGGACACTTTTCAGAGAACAAATTTGTTATCATAAAAATAAAGCCAGAAAATGAAGAGCTGTTTAATCACTCAATTGGATTTTTCTGCCAGCATTTTTCTTTTTCTCTGCAACCCACTGCTAAATTGTGCTTCCTAGCTGTTTTTTTTATAAAATCACTTAATCAAATCTAACTCTGATTACATCAGATAAGGCCAGGTACCCTACACCATAAGAGGGTTTTGCAATTTTGACTTGTCTACTTAAATATTACCAAAATCTGATCACAAGGTCAATTACGTCCCTGGGTGGGATTGAACCACCAACCTTTTGATTAATAGCTGAACACACTAACCGATTGCGCCACAGAGACACTTTGCAAAAAGTACATACTGACAAAGACTAATAAGCATTCATCTAGAACGTTTCCTAGAAAAACTTTAAAAAGTCAATAATCTGGAGAGTTTTTGTAAGATGTTTCTTCCAGCAACCAATGAAGAAACACATTGGTACTTTCGCATGATGAGTGAGTGCTTCAGGATCTCTTGCACTTACATGTGCAGCAGAGTACTGCACTGGAAGCATGCTGGGCCCATAACCCAGAGGTAGGCAGATTGAAACTATCCTTTGCTATATGCATTTTTTTTTGTTCATTAAAGTAATCCAAAACTGGGATTGATATTTTAGCTTTTATTTTTACTTAAAGTACAATAACTTTTACCATTTTAATTTGTTTTAATAGTATATTGACAGTATTGTTTTCTTTCAAAAATCCAATTAATTTTCTTTACCCGATTATTAAAATGGTAATTGACAAAAACAAACTACATTGTCACCAGAAGAGCAATACAAAATGTACAAGTGATATATTAAAATCATCTTTCCAGCTTGAATTTCAATGATGCATTGGGGCAACGATTTTGTGAGAAACATCTTCACCCTTAAATAAAGATTTTCTTTATTCCTTACCTGTGTGCTAATTAGATATCACCTTGTTTTCACATTAAACAGACTTCCACATGAGAAAGCAGCAAGGATGCAGTGGCGTTAATGTTTCCTGGTGTCAACCTGTATTATTTCAGTAGATATTGAAATGAGGATGCATCTTGCTGCCTTTCCAATGAAGCAAGTTTAATTTAGTAATAGATGAAAAACCATCCCTACAAATATGTTAATCAGATACTTGGCTTTGTGGACACTTTTCAGAGAACAAATTAGTTAGCATAAAAATAAAGCCAGAAAATGAAGAGCTGTTTAATCACTCAATTGGATTTTTCTGCCAGCATATTTCTTTTTCTCTGCAACCCACTGCTAAATTGTGCTTCCTAGCTGTTTTTATAAAATCACTGAATCAAATCTAACTACATCAGAGAAGGCCAGGTACCCTACACCATAACAGGGGGTTTGAAATTTTGACTTGTCTACTTAAAGATCACCAAAATCTGATAACAAGGTCAATTAAGTCCCTGGGTGGGATTGAACCACCAACCTTTTGGTTAATAGCCTTACACACTAACTGATTGCGCCACAGCGACACTTTGCAAAAGTACATACTGACAAAGGCTAATAAGCATTCATCTAGAACGATTCCTAGAAACATTTTAAAAAGTCAATAATGTGGAGAGTTTTTGTAAGATGTTACTTCCATCAACCAATGAAGAAACACATTGGTACTTTCCCATGACGAGTGAGTGCTTCAGGATCTTTTGCACTTACATGTGCAGCAGAGTACTGTAATGGAAGCATGCTGGGTCCATAACCCAGAGGTAGGCAGATTGAAACTATCCTCTGCTATATGCATTTTTTTCTGTTCATTAAAGTAATCCAAAACTGGGATTGATATTTTAGCTTTTATTTTTACTTAAAGTACAATAACTTTTACCATTTTAATTTGTTTTAATAGTATATTGACAGTATTGTTTTCTTTCAAAAATCCAATTAATTTTCTTTACCCGATTATTAAAATGGTAACTGACAAAAACAAACTACATTGTCACCAGAAGAGCAATACAAAATGTACAAGTGATATATTAAAATCATCTTTCCAGCTTGAATTTCAATGATGCATTGGGGCAACGATTTTGTGAGAAACATCTTCACCCTTATATAAAGATTTTCTTAATTCCTTACCTGTGTGCTAATTAGATATCACCTTGTTTTCACATTAAACAGACTTCCACATGAGAAAGCAGCAAGGATGCAGTGGCGTTAATGTTTCCTGGTGTCAACCTGTATTATTTCAGTAGATATTGAAATGAGGATGCATCTTGCTGCCTTTCCAATGAAGCAAGTTTAATTTAGTAATAGGTGAAAAACCATCCCTACAAAGATGTTAATCAGAGACTTGGCTTTGTGGACACTTTTCAGAGAACAAATTTGTTATCATAAAAATAAAGCCAGAAAATGAAGAGCTGTTTAATCACTCAATTGGATTTTTCTGCCAGCATTTTTCTTTTTCTCTGCAACCCACTGCTAAATTGTGCTTCCTAGCTGTTTTTTTTATAAAATCACTTAATCAAATCTAACTCTGATTACATCAGAGAAGGCCAGGTACCCTACACCATAAGAGAAGGTTTGCAATTTTGACTTGTCTGCTTAAATATCACCAAAATCTGATAACAAGGTCAATTACGTCCCTGGGTGGGATTGAACCACCAACCTTTTGATTAATAGCTGAACACACTAACAGATTGCGCCACAGAGACACTTTGCAAAAAGTCCATACTGACAAAGACTAATAAGCATTCATCTAGAACGTTTCCTAGAAAAACTTTAAAAAGTCAATAATCTGGAGAGTTTTTGTAAGATGTTTCTTCCAGCAACCAATGAAGAAACACATTGGTACTTTCGCATGATGAGTGAGTGCTTCAGGATCTCTTGCACTTAAATGTGCAGCAGAGTACTGCAATGGAAGCATGCTGGGTCCATAACCCAGAGGTAGCAGATTGAAACTATCCTTTGCTATATGCATTTTTTTTTTGTTCATTAAAATGATCCAAAACTGGGATTGATATTTTAGCTTTTATTTTTACTTAAAGTACAATAACTTTTACCATTTTAATTTGTTTTAATAGTATATTGACAGTATTGTTTTCTTTCAAAAATCCACTTAATTTTCTTTACCCTATTATTAAAATGGTAATTGACAAAAACAAACTACATTGTCACCAGAAGAGCAATACAAAATGTACAAGTGATACATTAAAATCATCTTTCCAGCTTGAATTTCAATGATGCATTGGGGCAACGATTTTGTGAGAAACATCTTCACCCTTAAATAAAGATTTTCTTAATTCCTTACCTGTGTGCTAATTAGATATCACCTTGTTTTTACATTAAACAGACTTCCACATGAGAAAGCAGCAAGGATGCAGTGGCGTTAATGTTTCCTGGTGTCAACCTGTATTATTTCAGTAGATATTGAAATGAGGATGCGTCTTGCTGCCTTTCCAATGAAGCAAGTTTAATTTAGTAATAGATGAAAAACCATCCCTACAAATATGTTAATCAGATACTTGGCTTTGTGGACACTTTTCAGAGAACAAATTAGTTAGCATAAAAATAAAGCCAGAAAATGAAGAGCTGTTTAATCACTCAATTGGATTTTTCTGCCAGCATATTTCTTTTTCTCTGCAACCCACTGCTAAATTGTGCTTCCTAGCTGTTTTTATAAAATCACTGAATCAAATCTAACTACATCAGAGAAGGCCAGGTACCCTACACCATAACAGGGGGTTTGAAATTTTGACTTGTCTACTTAAAGATCACCAAAATCTGATAACAAGGTCAATTAAGTCCCTGGGTGGGATTGAACCACCAACCTTTTGGTTAATAGCCTTACACACTAACTGATTGCGCCACAGCGACACTTTGCAAAAGTACATACTGACAAAGGCTAATAAGCATTCATCTAGAACGATTCCTAGAAACATTTTAAAAAGTCAATAATGTGGAGAGTTTTTGTAAGATGTTTCTTCCATCAACCAATGAAGAAACACATTGGTACTTTCCCATGATGAGTGAGTGCTTCAGGATCTTTTGCACTTACATGTGCAGCAGAGTACTGTAATGGAAGCATGCTGGGTCCATAACCCAGAGGTAGGCAGATTGAAACTATCCTCTGCTATATGCATTTTTTTTTGTTAATTAAAGTAATCCAAAACTGGGATTGATATTTTTGCTCTTTTATTTTTACTTAAAGTACAATAACTTTTACCATTTTAATTTGTTTTAATAGTATATTGACAGTATTGTTTTCTTTCAAAAATCCACTTAATTTTCTTTACCCGATTATTAAAATGGTAATTGACAAAAACAAACTACATTGTCACCAGAAGAGCAATACAAAATGTACAAGTGATATATTAAAATCATCTTTCCAGCTTGAATTTCAATGATGCATTGGGGCAACGATTTTGTGAGAAACATCTTCACCCTTAAATAAAGATTTTCTTAATTCCTTACCTGTGTGCTAATTAGATATCACCTTGTTTTCACATTAAACAGACTTCCACATGAGAAAACAGCAAAGATGCAGTGGCGTTAATGTTTCCTGGTGTCAACCTGTATTATTTCCGTAGATATTGAAATGAGGATGCATCTTGCTGCCTTTCCAATGAAGCAAGTTTAATTTAGTAATAGGTGAAAAACCATCCCTACAAAGATGTTAATCAGATACTTGGCTTTGTGGACACTTTTCAGAGAACAAATTTGTTATCATAAAAATAAAGCCAGAAAATGAAGAGCTGTTTAATCACTCAATTGGATTTTTCTGCCAGCATTTTTCTTTTTCTCTGCAACCCACTGCTAAATTGTGCTTCCTAGCTGTTTTTTTTATAAAATCACTTAATCAAATCTAACTCTGATTACATCAGAGAAGGCCAGGTACCCTACACCATAACAGGGGGTTTGAAATTTTGACTTGTCTACTTAAAGATCACCAAAATCTGATAACAAGGTCCATTAAGTCCCTGGGTGGGATTGAACCACCAACCTTTTGGTTAATAGCCTTACACACTAACTGATTGCGCCACAGCGACACTTTGTGAAAGTACATACTGACAAAGGCTAATAAGCATTCATCTAGAACGATTCCTAGAAACATTTTAAAAAGTCAATAATGTGGAGAGTTTTTGTAAGATGTTTCTTCCATCAACCAATGAAGAAACACATTGGTACTTTCCCATGATGAGTGAGTGCTTCAGGATCTCTTGCACTTACATGTGCAGCAGAGTACTCTAATGGAAGCATGCTGGGTCCATAGCCCAGAGGTAGGCAGATTGAAACTATCCTCTGCTATATGCATTTTTTTTTGTTAATTAAAGTAATCCAAAACTGGGATTGATATTTTTGCTCTTTTATTTTTACTTAAAGTACAATAACTTTTACCATTTTAATTTGTTTTAATAGTATATTGACAGTATTGTTTTCTTTCAAAAATCCAATTAATTTTCTTTACCCGATTATTAAAATGGTAATTGACAAAAACAAACTACATTGTCACCAGAAGAGCAATACAAAATGTACAAGTGATATATTAAAATCATCTTTCCAGCTTGAATTTCAATGATGCATTGGGGCAACGATTTTGTGAGAAACATCTTCACCCTTAAATAAAGATTTTCTTAATTCCTTACCTGTGTGCTAATTAGATATCACCTTGTTTTCACATTAAACAGACTTCCACATGAGAAAACAGCAAAGATGCAGTGGCGTTAATGTTTCCTGGTGTCAACCTGTATTATTTCCGTAGATATTGAAATGAGGATGCATCTTGCTGCCTTTCCAATGAAGCAAGTTTAATTTAGTAATAGGTGAAAAAACATCCCTACAAAGATGTGAATCAGATACTTGGCTTTGTGGACACTTTTCAGAGAACAAATTTGTTATCATAAAAAATAAAGCCAGAAAATGAAGAGCTGTTTAATCACTCAATTGGATTTTTCTGCCAGCATTTTTCTTTTTCTCTGCAACCCACTGCTAAATTGTGCTTCCTAGCTGTTTTTTTATAAAATCACTTAATCAAATCTAACTCTGATTACATCAGAGAAGGCCAGGTACCCTACACCATAAGAGGGGGTTTGCAATTTTGACTTGTCTACTTAAATATCACCAAAATCTGATCACAAGATCAATTATGTCCCTGGGTGGGATTGAACCACCAACCTTTTGATTAATAGCTGAACACACTAACCGATTGCGCCACAGAGACACTTTGCAAAAAGTACATACTGACAAAGACTAATAAGCATTCATCTAGAACGTTTCCTAGAAAAACTTTAAAAAATCAATAATCTGGAGAGTTTTTGTAAGATGTTTCTTCCAGCAACCAATGAAGAAACACATTGGTACTTTCGCATGATGAGTGAGTGCTTCAGGATCTCTTGCACTTACATGTGCAGCAGAGTACTGCAATGAAAGCATGCTGGGCCCATAACCCAGAGGTAGGCAGATTGAAACTATCCTTTGCTATATGCATTTTTTTCTTTTGTTCATTAAAGTAATCCAAAACTGGGATTGATATTTTAGCTTTTATTTTTACTTAAAGTACAATAACTTTTACCATTTTAATTTGTTTTAATAGTATATTGACAGTATTGTTTTCTTTCAAAAATCCACTTAATTTTCTTTACCCTATTATTCAAATGGTAATTGACAAAAACAAATTACATTGTCACCAGAAGAGCAATACAAAATGTACAAGTGATATATTAAAATCATCTTTCCAGCTTGAATTTCAATGATGCATTGGGGCAACGATTTTGTGAGAAACATCTTCACCCTTAAATAAAGATTTTCTTAATTCCTTACCTGTGTGCTAATTAGATATCACCTTGTTTTCACATTAAACAGACTTCCACATGAGAAAGCAGCAAGGATGCAGTGGCGTTAATGTTTCCTGGTGTCAACCTGTATTATTTCAGTAGATATTGAAATGAGGATGCATCTTGCTGCCTTTCCAATGAAGCAAGTTTAATTTAGTAATAGGTGAAAAACCATCCCTACAAATATGTTAATCAGATACTTGGCTTTGTGGACACTTTTCAGAGAACAAATTAGTTAGCATAAAAATAAAGCCAGAAAATGAAGAGCTGTTTAATCACTCAATTGGATTTTTCTGCCAGCATATTTCTTTTTCTCTGCAACCCACTGCTAAATTGTGCTTCCTAGCTGTTTTTATAAAATCACTGAATCAAATCTAACTCTGATTACATCAGAGAAGGCCAGGTACCCTACACCATAACAGGGGGTTTGAAATTTTGACTTGTCTACTTAAAGATCACCAAAATCTGATAACAAGGTCAATTAAGTTTCTGGGTGGGATTGAACCACCAACTTTTTGGTTAATAGCCTTACACACTAACTGATTGCGCCACAGTGACACTTTGCAAAAGTACTTACTGACAAAGGCTAATAAGCATTCATCTAGAACGATTCCTAGAAACATTTTAAAAAGTCAATAATGTGGAGAGTTTTTGTAAGATGTTTCTTCCATCAACCAATGAAGAAACACATTGGTACTTTCCCATGATGAGTGAGTGCTTCAGGATCTCTTGCACTTACATGTGCAGCAGAGTACTGTAATGGAAGCATGCTGGGTCCATAACCCAGAGGTAGGCAGATTGAAACTATCCTCTGCTATATGCATTTTTTTTTGTTAATTAAAGTAATCCAAAACTGGGATTGATATTTTTGCTCTTTTATTTTTACTTAAAGTACATTAACTTTAACATTTTAATTTGTTTTAATAGTATATTGACAGTATTGTTTTCTTTCAAAAATCCAATTAATTTTCTTTACCCGATTATTAAAATGGTAATTGACAAAAGCAAACTACATTGTCACCAGAAGAGCAATACAAAATGTACAAGTGATATATTAAAATCATCTTTCCAGCTTGAATTTCAATGATGCATTGGGGCAACGATTTTGTGAGAAACATCTTCACCCTTAAATAAAGATTTTCTTAATTCCTTACCTGTGTGCTAATTAGATATCACCTTGTTTTCACATTAAATAGACTTCCACATGAGAAAGCAGCAAGGATGCCGTGGCGTTAATGTTTCCTGGTGTCAACCTGTATTATTTCAGTAGATATTGAAATGAGGATGCATCTTGCTGCCTTTCCAATGAAGCAAGTTTAATTTAGTAATAGGTGAAAAACCATCCCTACAAAGATGTTAATCAGACACTTGGCTTTGTGGACACTTTTCAGAGAACAAATTTGTTAGCATAAAAATAAAGCCAGAAAATGAAGAGCTGTTTAATCACTCAATTGGATTTTTTTGCCAGCATATTTCTTTTTCTCTGCAACCCACTGCTAAATTGTGCTTCCTAGCTGTTTTTATAAAATCACTGAATCAAATCTAACTCTGATTACATCAGAGAAGGCCAGGTACCCTACACCATAACAGGGGTTTTCGAAATTTTGACTTGTCTACTTAAAGATCAACAAAATCTGATAACAAGGTCAATTACGTCCCTGGGTGGGATTGAACCACCAACATTTTGGTTAATAGCCGTACACACTAACTGATTGCGCCACAGCGACACTTTGCAAAAGTACTTACTGACAAAGGCTAATAAGCATTCATCTAGAACGTTTCCTATAAAAACTTTAAATAGTCAATAATCTGGAGAGTTTTTGTAAGATGTTTCTTCCATCAACCAATGAAGAAACACATTGGTACTTTCCCATGATGAGTGAGTGCTTCAGGATCTCTTGCACTTACATGTGCAGCAGAGTACTGTAATGGAAGCATGCTGGGTCCATAACCCAGAGGTAGGCAGATTGAAACTATCCTCTGCTATATGCATTTTTTTTGTTAATTAAAGTAATCCAAAACTGGGATTGATATTTGTGCTCTTTTATTTTTACTTAAAGTACAATAACTTTTACCATTTTAATTTGTTTTAATAGTATATTGACAGTATTGTTTTCTTTCAAAAATCCAATTAATTTTCTTTACCCGATTATTAAAATGGTAATTGACAAAAACAAACTACATTGTCACCAGAAGAGCAATACAAAATGTACAAGTGATATATTAAAATCATCTTTCCAGCTTGAATTTCAATGATGCATTGGGGCAACGATTTTGTGAGAAACATCTTCACCCTTAAATAAAGATTTTCTTAATTCCTTACCTGTGTGCTAATTAGATATCACCTTGTTTTCACATTAAACAGACTTCCACATGAGAAAACAGCAAAGATGCAGTGGCGTTAATGTTTCCTGGTGTCAATCTGTATTATTTCCGTAGATATTGAAATGAGGATGCATCTTGCTGCCTTTCCAATGAAGCAAGTTTAATTTAGTAATAGGTGAAAATCCATCCCTACAAAGATGTTAATCAGACACTTGGCTTTGTGGACACTTTTCAGAGAACAAATTAGTTAGCATAAAAATAAAGCCAGAAAATGAAGAGCTGTTTAATCACTCAATTGGATTTTTCTGCCAGCATATTTCTTTTTCTCTGCAACCCACTGCTAAATTGTGCTTCCTAGCTGTTTTTTTATAAAATCACTTAATCAAATCTAACTCTGATTACATCAGAGAAGGCCAGGTACCCTACACCATAAGAGGGGGTTTGCAATTTTGACTTGTCTACTTAAATATCACCAAAATCTGATCACAAGATCAATTATGTCCCTGGGTGGGATTGAACCACCAAACTTTTGATTAATAGCTGAACACACTAACCGATTGCACCACAGAGACACTTTGCAAAAAGTACATACTGACAAAGACTAATAAGCATTCATCTAGAACGTTTCCTAGAAAAACTTTAAAAAATCAATAATCTGGAGAGTTTTTGTAAGATGTTTCTTCCAGCAACCAATGAAGAAACACATTGGTACTTTCGCATGATGAGTGAGTGCTTCAGGATCTCTTGCACTTACATGTGCAGCAGAGTACTGCAATGAAAGCATGCTGGGCCCATAACCCAGAGGTAGGCAGATTGAAACTATCCTTTGCTATATGCATTTTTTTTTTGTTCATTAAAGTAATCCAAAACTGGGATTGATATTTTAGCTTTTATTTTTACTTAAAGTACAATAACTTTTACCATTTTAATTTGTTTTAATAGTATATTGACAGTATTGTTTTCTTTCAAAAATCCAATTAATTTTCTTTACCCGATTATTAAAATGGTAATTGACAAAAACAAACTACATTGTCACCAGAAGAGCAATACAAAATGTACAAGTGATATATTAAAATCATCTTTCCAGCTTGAATTTCAATGATGCATTGGGGCAACGATTTTGTGAGAAACATCTTCACCCTTAAATAAAGATTTTCTTAATTCCTTACCTGTGTGCTAATTAGATATCACCTTGTTTTCACATTAAACAGACTTCCACATGAGAAAGCAGCAAGGATGCAGTGGCGTTAATGTTTCCTGGTGTCAACCTGTATTATTTCAGTAGATATTGAAATGAGGATGCATCTTGCTGCCTTTCCAATGAAGCAAGTTTAATTTAGTAATAGGTGAAAAACCATCCCTACAAATATGTTAATCAGATACTTGGCTTTGTGGACACTTTTCAGAGAACAAATTAGTTAGCATAAAAATAAAGCCAGAAAATGAAGAGCTGTTTAATCACTCAATTGGATTTTTCTGCCAGCATATTTATTTTTCTCTGCAACCCACTGCTAAATTGTGCTTCCTAGCTGTTTTTATAAAATCACTGAATCAAATCTAACTCTGATTACATCAGAGAAGGCCAGGTACCCTGCACCATAACAGGGGGTTTGAAATTTTGACTTGTCTACTTAAAGATCACCAAAATCTGATAACAAGGTCAATTAAGTCCCTGGGTGGGATTGAACCACCAACTTTTTGGTTAATAGCCTTACACACTAACTGATTGCGCCACAGTGACACTTTGCAAAAGTACTTACTGACAAAGGCTAATAAGCATTCATCTAGAACGATTCCTAGAAACATTTTAAAAAGTCAATAATGTGGAGAGTTTTTGTAAGATGTTTCTTCCATCAACCAATGAAGAAACACATTGGTACTTTCCCATGATGAGTGAGTGCTTCAGGATCTCTTGCACTTACATGTGCAGCAGAGTACTGTAATGGAAGCATGCTGGGTCCATAACCCAGAGGTAGGCAGATTGAAACTGTCCTCTGCTATATGCATTTTTTTTTGTTAATTAAAGTAATCCAAAACTGGGATTGATATTTTTGCTCTTTTATTTTTACTTAAAGTACATTAACTTTTACCATTTTAATTTGTTTTAATAGTATATTGACAGTATTGTTTTCTTTCAAAAATCCAATTAATTTTCTTTACCCGATTATTAAAATGGTAATTGACAAAAGCAAACTACATTGTCACCAGAAGAGCAATACAAAATGTACAAGTGATATATTAAAATCATCTTTCCAGCTTGAATTTCAATGATGCATTGGGGCAACGATTTTGTGAGAAACATCTTCACCCTTAAATAAAGATTTTCTTAATTCCTTACCTGTGTGCTAATTAGATATCACCTTGTTTTCACATTAAACAGACTTCCACATGAGAAAGTAGCAAGGATGCAGTGGCATTAATGTTTCCTGGTGTCAACCTGTATTATTTCAGTAGATATTAAAATGAGGATGCATCTTGCTGCCTTTCCAATGAAGCAAGTTTAATTTAGTAATAGGTGAAAAACCATCCCTACAAAGATGTTAATCAGATACTTGGCTTTGTGGACACTTTTCAGAGAACAAATTTGTTAGCATAAAAATAAAGCCAGAAAATTAAGAGCTGTTTAATCACTCAATTGGATTTTTTTGCCAGCATATTTCTTTTTCTCTGCAACCCACTGCTAAATTGTGCTTCCTAGCTGTTTTTATAAAATCACTGAATCAAATCTAACTCTGATTACATCAGAGAAGGCCAGGTACCCTACACCATAACAGGGGTTTTCGAAATTTTGACTTGTCTACTTAAAGATCAACAAAATCTGATAACAAGGTCAATTACGTCCCTGGGTGGGATTGAACCACCAACCTTTTGGTTAATAGCCGTACACACTAACTGATTGCGCCACAGCGACACTTTGCAAAAGTACTTACTGACAAAGGCTAATAAGCATTCATCTAGAACGTTTCCTATAAAAACTTTAAATAGTCAATAATCTGGAGAGTTTTTGTAAGATGTTTCTTCCATCAACCAATGAAGAAACACATTGGTACTTTCCCATGAGGAGTGAGTGCTTCAGGATCTCTTGCACTTACATGTGCAGCAGAGTACTGTAATGGAAGCATGCTGGGTCCATAACCCAGAGGTAGGCAGATTGAAACTATCCTCTGCTATATGCATTTTTTTTGTTAATTAAAGTAATCCAAAACTGGGATTGATATTTGTGCTCTTTTATTTTTACTTAAAGTACAATAACTTTTACCATTTTAATTTGTTTTAATAGTATATTGACAGTATTGTTTTCTTTCAAAAATCCAATTAATTTTCTTTACCCGATTATTAAAATGGTAATTGACAAAAACAAACTACATTGTCACCAGAAGAGCAATACAAAATGTACAAGTGATATATTAAAATCATCTTTCCAGCTTGAATTTCAATGATGCATTGGGGCAACGATTTTGTGAGAAACATCTTCACCCTTAAATAAAGATTTTCTTAATTCCTTACCTGTGTGCTAATTAGATATCACCTTGTTTTCACATTAAACAGACTTCCACATGAGAAAACAGCAAAGATGCAGTGGCGTTAATGTTTCCTGGTGTCAACCTGTATTATTTCCGTAGATATTGAAATGAGGATGCATCTTGCTGCCTTTCCAATGAAGCAAGTTTAATTTAGTAATAGGTGAAAAACCATCCCTACAAAGATGTTAATCAGATACTTGGCTTTGTGGACACTTTTCAGAGAACAAATTAGTTAGCATAAAAATAAAGCCAGAAAATGAAGAGCTGTTTAATCACTCAATTGGATTTTTCTGCCAGCATATTTCTTTTTCTCTGCAACCCACTGCTAAATTGTGCTTCCTAGCTGTTTTTTTTATAAAATCACTTAATCAAATCTAACTCTGATTACATCAGAGAAGGCCAGGTACCCTACACCATAAGAGGGGGTTTGAAATTTTGACTTGTCTACTTAAAGATCACCAAAATCTGATAACAAGGTCAATTACATCCCTGGGTGGGATTGAACCACCAACCCTTTGATTAATAACCAAACACACTAACCGATTGCGCCACAGAGACACTTTGCAAACTTACATACTGACAAAGGCTAATAAGCATTCATCTAGAACGTTTCCTAGAAAAACTTTAAAAAGTCAATAATCTGGAGAGTTTTTGTAAGATGTTTCTTCCATCAACCAACGAAGAAACACATTGGTACTTTCCCATGATGAGTGAGTGCTTCAGGATCTCTTGCACTTACATGTGCAGCAGAGTACTGCATTGGAAACATGCTGGGCCCATAACCCAGAGGTAGGCAGATTGAAACTATCCTCTGCTATATGCATTTTTTATTGTTAATTAAAGTAATCCAAAACTGGGATTGATATTTTTGCTCTTTTATTTTTACTTAAAGTACAATAACTTTTACCATTTTAATTTGTTTTAATAGTATATTGACAGTATTGTTTTCTTTCAAAAATCCACTTAATTTTCTTTACCCTATTATTATAATGGTAATTGACAAAAACAAACTACATTGTCACCAGAAGAGCAATACAAAATGTACAAGTGATATATTAAAATCATCTTTCCAGCTTGAATTTCAATGATGCATTGGGGCAACGATTTTGTGAGAAACATCTTCACCCTTAAATAAAGATTTTCTTAATTCCTTACCTGTGTGCTAATTAGATATCACCTTGTTTTCACATTAAACAGACTTCCACATGAGAAAACAGCAAAGATGCAGTGGCGTTAATGTTTCCTGGTGTCAACCTGTATTATTTCCGTAGATATTGAAATGAGGATGCATCTTGCTGCCTTTCCAATAAAGCAAGTTTAATTTAGTAATAGGTGAAAAACTATCCCTACAAAGATGTTAATCAGACACTTGGCTTTGTGGACACTTTTCAGAGAACAAATTAGTTAGCATAAAAATAAAGCCAGAAAATGAAGAGCTGTTTAATCACTCAATTGGATTTTTCTGCCAGCATATTTCTTTTTCTCTGCAACCCACTGCTAAATTGTGCTTCCTAGCTGTTTTTTTATAAAATCACTTAATCAAATCTAACTCTGATTACATCAGAGAAGGCCAGGTACCCTACACCATAAGAGGGGGTTTGAAATTTTGACTTGTCTACTTAAAGATCACCAAAATCTGAGAACAAGGTCAATTACATCCCTGGGTGGGATTGAACCACCAACCCTTTGATTACTAACAAAACACACTAACCGATTGCGCCACAGAGACACTTTGCAAACTTACATACTGACAAAGGCTAATAAGCATTAATCTAGAACGTTTCCTAGAAAAAGTTTAAAAAGTCAATAATCTGGAGAGTTTTTGTAAGATGTTTCTTCCATCAACCAACGAAGAAACACATTGGTACTTTCCCATGATGAGTGAGTGCTTCAGGATCTCTTGCACTTACATGTGCAGCAGAGTACTGCATTGGAAACATGCTGGGCCCATAACCCAGAGGTAGGCAGATTGAAACTATCCTCTGCTATATGCATTTTTTATTGTTAATTAAAGTAATCCAAAACTGGGATTGATATTTTTGCTCTTTTATTTTTACTTAAAGTACAATAACTTTTACCATTTTAATTTGTTTTAATAGTATATTGACAGTATTGTTTTCTTTCAAAAATCCACTTAATTTTCTTTACCCTATTATTATAATGGTAATTGACAAAAACAAACTACATTGTCACCAGAAGAGCAATACAAAATGTACAAGTGATATATTAAAATCATCTTTCCAGCTTGAATTTCAATGATGCATTGGGGCAACGATTTTGTGAGAAACACCTTCACCCTTAAATAAAGATTTTCTTAATTCCTTACCTGTGTGCTAATTAGATATCACCTTGTTTTCACATTAAACAGACTTCCACATGCGAAAGCAGCAAGGATGCAGTGGCGTTAATGTTTCCTGGTGTCAACCTGTATTATTTCAGTAGACATTGAAATGAGGATGCATCTTGCTGCCTTTCCAATGAAGCAAGTTTAATTTAGTAATAGGTGAAAAACCATCCCTACAAAGATGTTAATCAGAGACTTGGCTTTGTGGACACTTTTCAGAGAACAAATTTGTTAGCATAAAAATAAAGCCAGAAAATGAAGAGCTGTTTAATCACTCAATTGGATTTTTTTGCCAGCATATTTCTTTTTCTCTGCAACTCACTGCTAAATTGTGCTTCCTAGCTGTTTTTATAAAATCACTAAATCAAATCTAACTCTGATTACATCAGAGAAGGCCAGGTACCCTACACCATAACAGGGGGTTTGAAATTTTGACTTGTCTACTTAAAGATCACCAAAATCTGATAACAAGGTCAATTAAGTCCCTGGGTGGGATTGAACCACCAACCTTTTGGTTAATAACCATACACACAGACTGATTGCGCCACAGCGACACTTTGCAAAAGTACATACTGACAAAGGCTAATAAGCATTCATCTAGAACGTTTCCTAGAAACATTTTAAAAAGTCAATAATGTGGAGAGTTTTTGTAAGATGTTTCTTCCATCAACCAATGAAGAAAAACATTGGAACTTTCCCATGATAAGTGAGTGCTTCAGGACCTCTTGCACTTACATGTGCAGCAGAGTACTGTAATGGAAGCATGCTGGGTCCATAACCCAGAGGTAGGCAGATTGAAACTATCCTCTGCTATATGCATTTTTTTTTTGTTAATTAAAGTAATCCAAAACTGGGATTGATATTTTTGCTCTTTTATTTTTACTTAAAGTACAATAACTTTTACCATTTTAATTTGTTTTAATAGTATATTGACAGTATTGTTTTCTTTCAAAAATCCAATTAATTTTCTTTACCCGATTATTAAAATGGTAATTGACAAAAACAAACTACATTGTCACCAGAAGAGCAATACAAAATGTACAAGTGATATATTAAAATCATCTTTCCAGCTTGAATTTCAATGATGCATTGGGGCAACGATTTTGTGAGAAACATCTTCACCCTTTAATAAAGATTTTCTTAATTCCTTACCTGTGTGCTAATTAGATATCACCTTGTTTTCACATTAAACAGACTTCCACATGAGAAAGCAGCAAGGATGCAGTGGCGTTAATGCTTCCTGGTGTCAACCTGTATTATTTCAGTAGATATTGAAATGAGGATGCATCTTGCTGCCTTTCCAATGAAGCAAGTTTAATTTAGTAATAGGTGAAAAACCATCCAAGAGCTGTTTAATCACTCAATTGGATTTTTTTGCCAGCATATTTCTTTTTCTCTGCAACCCACTGCTAAATTGTGCTTCCTAGCTGTTTTTATAAAATCACTGAATCAAATCTAACTCTGATTACATCAGAGAAGTCTAAATACCTAACACCATAACAGGGGGTTTGAAATTTTGACTTGTCTACTTAAAGATCACCAAAATCTGATAACAAAGTCAATTACATCCCTGGGTGGGATTGAACCACCAACCTTTTGGTTAATAGCCATACACACTAACTGATTGCGCCACAGCGACACTTTGCAAAATTACATACTGACAAAGGCTAATAAACAATCATCTAGAACGTTTCCTAGAAAAACTTTAAAAAGTCAATAATCTGGAGTGTTTTTGTAAGATGTTTCTGCCATCAACCAATGAAGAAACACATTGGTACTTTCCCATGATGAGTGAGTGCTTCAGGATCTCTTGCACTTACATGTGCAGCAGAGTACTGCAATGGAAGCATGCTGGGCCCATAACCCAGAGGTAGAAAGATTGAAACTATCCTCTGCTATATGCATTTTTTTTGTTAATTAAAGTAATCCAAAACTGGGATTGATATTTTTGCTCTTTTATTTTTACTTAAAGTACAATAACTTTTACCATTTTAATTTGTTTTAATAGTATATTGACAGTATTGTTTTCTTTCAAAAATTCACTTAATTTTCTTTTTTGTGTGCTAATTAGATATCACCTTGTTTTCACATTAAATAGACTTCCACATGAGAAAGCAGCAAGGATGCAGTGGCGTTAATGTTTCCTGGTGGTAGTGGGGGACTGTGTTTGTGCTTTCCTCTGGTCAGCTCTGGTAAAAGTCAGATTTCTTTGTCTCAGATCTTCCTCTAGCCTTGTTCTTCTTTCGAGAGTTCCCTTGTGCTGCCTCAGTTGGATCTCCTTCACTTGACAGGGGGGTACCCGAGCAGCGACCCTCCCCAGCACTAGCCCAACTCCTACTTACCTGCCAGGTGAGATACTATGATCATGAAGGTGCTTCTCCCAGGGAAAGGCTCACCCATTGCACTCTGGGTGTGCTGCTCCTGCGATTTCCCCAAATGTGGGAAACTTGACTGCATAATTTGTGTTTCCCCTGGTCGGCTCTCGTATAATTCAGATCTCTTTGTCTCAGGTCTCTCTCCAGCCTAGTTTGCTGTCTGTTTCCACTTCTCTTTTCTTAAACCGCTCCCTTCTATGCCCTTGCGCACCTTAATTAAATCTAACTCTGATTACGTCAGAGAAGGCTAGGTACCCTACACCATAAGAGGGGGTTTGAAATTTTGACTTGTCTACTTAAAGATCACCAAAATCTGATCACAAGGTCAATTACATCACTGGGTGGGAACCTTTTGGTTAATAGCCTATGTAAGTGCAAGAGATCCTGAAGCACTCACTCATCATGGGAATGTACCAATGTGTTTCTTACAAAAATTCTCCAGATTATTGACTTTTTAAAGTTTTTCTAGGAAACGTTCTAGATGAATGCTTATTAGCCTTTGTCAGTATGTACTTTTGCAAAGTGTCGCTGTGGCGCAATCAGTTAGTGTGTATGGCTATTAACCTAAAGGTTGGTGATTCAATCCCACCCAGGGACGTAATAGACCTTGTTATCAGATTTTGGTGATCTTTAAGTAGACAAGTCAAAATTTCAAACCCCCTCTTATGGTGTAGGGTACCCGGCCTTCTCTGATGTAATCAGAATTAGATTTGATTAAGTGATTTTATAAAAAACAGCTAGGAAGCACAATTTAGCAGTGGGTTGCAGAGAAAAAAAATTATGCTGGCAGAAAAGTCCAATTGAGTGATTAAACAGCTCTTCATTTTCTGATTTTATGTTTATGCTAACAAATTTGCTCTCTGAAAAGTGTCCACAAAGCCAAGTCTCTGATTAACACCTTTGTAGGAATGGTTTTTCACCTATTACTGAATTAAACTTGCTTCATTGGAAAGGCAGCAAGATGCATCCTCATTTCAATGTCTACTGAAATAATACAGGTTGACACCAGGAAACATAAACGTCACTGCATCCTTGCTGCTTCCTCATGGGGAAGTCTGTTTAATGTGAAAACAAGGTGATATCTAATCAGCACACAGGTAAGGAATTAAGAAAATCTTTCTTTATGGGTGAAGATGTTTCTCACAAAATTGTTGCACCAAGGCATCATTGAAATTCAAGCTGGAAAGATGATTTTAATATATCACTTGTACATTTTGTACTGCTCTTCTGGTGACAATGTAGATTGTTTTTGTCAATTACCATTTTAATAATCGGGTAAAGAAAATTAATTGGATTTTTGAAAGAAAACAATACTGTCAATATACTATTAAAACAAATTAAAATGGTAAAAGTTATTGTACTTTAAGTAAAAATAAAAGAGCAAAAATATCAATCCCAGTTTTGGATTACTTTAATTAACAAAAACAATGCATATAGCAGAGGATAGTTTCAATCTGCCTACCTCTGGGTTATGGACCCAGCATGCTTCCATTACAGTACTCTGCTGCACATGTAAGTGCAAGAGATCCTGAAGCACTCACTCATTATAGGAAAGTACCAATGTGTTTCTTCATTGGTTGATGGAAGAAACATCTTACAAAAACTCTCCACATTATTGACTTTTTAAAATGTTTCTAGGAAACGTTCTAGATGAATGCTTATTAGCCTTTGTCAGTATGTACTTTTGAAAAGTGTCGCTGTGGCGCAATCAGTTAGTGTATAAGGCTATTAACCAAAAGGTTGGTGGTTCAATCCCACCCAGGGACGTAATTGACCTTGTTATCAGATTTTGGTGATCTTTAAGTAGACAAGTCAAAATTTCAAACCCCCTCTTATGGTGTAGGGTACCTGGCCTTCTCTGATGTAATCAGAGTTAGATTTGATTAAGTGATTTTATAAAAAAACAGCTAGGAAGCACAATTTAGCAGTGGGTTGCAGAGAAAAAGAAAAATGCTGGCAGAAAAATCCAATTGAGTGATTAAACAGCTCTTCATTTTCTGGCTTTATTTTTATGCTAACAAATTTGTTCTCTGAAAAGTGTCCACAAAGCCAAGTCTCTGATTAACACCTTTGTAGGCATGGTTTTTAACCTATTACTAAATTAAACTTGCTTCATTGGAAAGGCAGCAAGATGCATCCTCATTTCAATGTCTACTGAAATAATACAGGTTGACACCAGGAAACATTAACGCCACTGCATCCTTGCTGCTTTCTCATGTGGAAGTCTGTTTAATGTGAAAACAAGGTGATATCTAATTAGCACACAGGTAGGGAATTAAGAAAATCTTTATTTAAGGGTGAAGATGTTTCTCACAAAATCGTTACCTCAATGCATCATTGAAATTCAAGCTGAAAAGATGATTTTAATATATCACTTGTACATTTTGTATTGCTCTTCTGGTGACAATGTAGTTTGTTTTTGTCAATTACCATTTTAATAATAGGGTAAAGAAAATTAAGTGGATTTTTGAAAGAAAACAATACTGTCAATATACTATTAAAACAAATTAAAACGGTAAAAGTTATTGTACTTTAAGTAAAAATAAAAGAGCCAAAATATCAATCCCAGTTTTGGATTACTTTAATTAACAAAAAAAATGCATATAGCAGAGGACAGTTGCAATCTGCCTACCTCTGGGTTATAGGCCCAGCATGCTTCCATTGTAGTCCTTTGCTGCACATGTAAGTGCAAGAGATCCTGAAGCACTCACTCATCATGGGAAAGTACCAATGTGTTTCTTCATTGGTTGATGGAAGGAACATCTTACAAAAACTCTCCAGATTATTGACTTTTTAAAGTTTTTCTAGGAAACGTTCTAGATGAATGCTTATTAACCTTTGTCAGTATGTACTTTCGCAAAGTGTCTCTGAGGCGCAAACAGTTAGCGTGTTCAGTTGTTAACCAAAAGGTTGGTGGTTCAATCCCACCTAGGGACGTAATTGACCTCGTTATCAGATTTTGGTGATCTTTAAGTAGACAAGTAAAAATTTCAAACCACCTCTTATGGTGTAGGGTACCTGGCCTTCTCTGATGTAATCAGAGTTAGATTTGATTAAGTGATTTTATAAAAAAAACAGCCACGAAGCACAATTTAGCAGTGGGTTGCAGAGAAAAAGAAATATGCTGGCAGAAAAATCCAATTGAGTGATTAAACAGCTCTTCATTTTCTGGCTTTATTTTTATGCTAACAAATTTGTGCTCTGAAAAGTGTCCACAAAGCCAAGTATCTGATTAACACCTTTGTAGGGATGGTTTTTCACCTATTATTAAATTAAACTTGCTTCATTGGAAAGGCAGCAAGTGATGTCATCCAAGCAGTGGGTCAAAGTTGGCTTCAAACCTCGTCTGCTTATGAAAAGAGAAAAGGGGTATGCAGGGCATGGCGGCCTTTTGCGGTGCTTGGATGACCCCTAGTTCGCATTAAATAATGCAGTCGAGTTTCCCACATTTGGGGAAATCACAGGGGTCAGCATACCCAGAATGCAATGAATGAACCGCACCCTGGGAGAACAGTCTTCATGACCATGGTATCTCCTATGCAAAATAAGTATGATTTGGGATAGGGCTGGGGAGGGCCGCTGCTCAGGCACATCTCTGTCAAGTAAAGGAGATTCAACTGAGGCAGCACAAGGGAACTCTCATCTGGGGACAACAACTGCAGGGAGAACACATATTTTCAGATGAACATGGGAGGGCAGAAGGCTGCCTAATACTGAAGCACCCCCAAACAACAAACCAAATGCAACAACTAGTGCAAGCATTCCTGGGGGAAGGCCTGCAGCAGATGGATTTGCATATGGCGATGTCATCCAAGCAGTGGGTCAAAGTTGGCTTCAACCCTCGTCTGCATATGAAAAGAGAAAAGGGGCGTGCAGGGCATGGCGGCCTTTTGCGGCACTTGGATGACCCCTAGTTCGCATTAAACACCTCCACCCTCCGTCGGTGTGGGGCTCATGTTGGCTATGCCCCAGCCCCTGAAGCATTCAAGCTGATTTCTTGCAGCAGCTGGGCACTGTAACAGCTCCAGAGCTGCTCTGTAAGGCAAGTAAAAGGGTGTGGGCCCTGCAGCACTACCTGTAGTTCGCATTGTGCGAGACCCCTAGTTCGCATTAAACACCCCCACCCTCCTTCGGTGTGGGGCTCATGTTGGCCATGCCCCAGCCCCTGAAGCATTCACGCTGATTTCTTGCAGCAGCTGGGCACTGTAACAGCTCAAGAGCTGCTCTGTAAGGCAAGTAAAAGGGTGTGGGCCCTGCAGCACTACCTGTAGTTTGCATTGTGCATTGGAAGGCACAAAGTAAGCAGACAGGAGGAGAAGTCAGGATAGTGCACAAGGGTATAGACGGGAGGGGCTCAAGAAAAAAGAAGTGGAAACAGACAGCAAACTAGGCTTCCAATGCACAATGCAAACTACAGGTAGTGCTGCAGGGCCCACACCCTTTTACTTGCCTTACAGAGCAGCTCTGGAGCTGTTTAATCACTCAATTGGATTTTTCTGCCAGCATAATTTTTCTCTTACGTCCCAGAGGATGCTGGGGACTCCGTAAGGACCATGGGGGATAGACGGGCTCCGCAGGAGACATGGGCACTTAAAGAAAGACTTTAGATCTGGGTGTGCACTGGCTCCTCCCTCTATGCCCCTCCTCCAGACCTCAGTTTACTACTGTGCCCAGAGGAGACTGGGTGCTTTTCAGGGAGCTCTCCTGAGTTTCCTGACAGAAAGTATATTTGTTAGATTTTTTTATTTTCAGGGAGCCTGCTGGCAACAGACTCCCTGCATCGAGGGGCGGAGGGGAGAGATGCACACCTACTTCTGTGAGTTGATAGGCTCTGCTTCTTAGGCTACTGTACAGCATTAGCTCCAGAGGGATCGGTACGCAGGTCTCACCCTCGCCGTCCGTCCCAGAGCCGCGCCGCCGTCCCCCTCGCAGAGCCGGAAGATAGAAGCCGGGTGAGTATGAGAAGAAAAGAAGACTTCAGAGGCGGCGGAAGACTTCATGATCTTCACTGAGGTAACGCACAGCAGTAAAGCTGTGCTCAATTGCTCCCATACACCTCACACACGGCAGTCAGTGTAAGGGTGAAGGGCTCAGGGGGGACGCCCTGGGCAGCAATATAGACCTCTCTTTGGCAAAATAAATATATATGCAGCTAGGCACTGTATATATATATATAAGAGCCCCCGCCATTTTTTTACTATATTTGAGCGGGACAGAAGCCCGTCGCTGAGGGGGTGGGGCTTCTCCCTCAGCACTCACCAGCACCATTTTCTCCACAGCACCGCTGAGGGGAAGCTCCACGGACTCTCCCCTGCTTATACCACGGTAGAAAGAGGGTCTTAAAGAAGAGGGGGGCACATAATTAGGCGCATATATATATGGAAATACAGCGCTACTGGGTAAACATAAAATTATTGTGTTTTTTTCCTGGGTCATATAGCGCTGGGGTGTGTGCTGGCATACTCTCTCTCTCTGTCTCTCCAAAGGGCCTTGTTGGGGAACTGTCCTCAGATAAGAGGATTCCCTGAGTGTATGGTGTGTCGGTACACGTGTGTCGACATGTCTGAGGTAGAAGGCTCTCCTAGAGAGGAGCAGGAGCAAATTAATGTGGTGTCTCCATCGACAACGCCGACACCTGACTGAATGGATATGTGAAATGTTTTAAGTGCTAATGTAAACTTATTACACAAGAGATTAGACAAAGCTGAAGCTAGGGAACAGTCAGGGAGTCAACCCATGCCTGTCCCTATGTCGCAGGGACCTTCGGGGTCTCAAAAGCGCCCACTATCCCAAATAGTTGACACAGATACCGACACGGATTCTGACTCCAGTGTCGACTACGATGATGCAAAGTTACAGCCAAAATTGGCTAAATGTATTCGATATATGATTATTGCAATAAAAGATGTTTTGCACATCACAGAGTCCCCTGTCCCTGACACGAGGGTACACATGTATAAGGGAAAGAAACCTGAGATAACCTTTCCCCCCTCACATGAGTTGAACGAATTATGTGAAAAAGCTTGAGAATCTCCAGACAAAAAGCTGCAGATTCCCAAAAGGATTCTTATGGCGTATCCTTTCCCGCCAATGGACAGGATACGGTGGGAATCCTCCCCTAGGGTGGATAAAGCATTGACACGCTTATCCAAAAAGGTAGCGCTGCCATCCCAGGATACGGCTACCATCAGGGACCATGCTGACCGCAAGCAGGAGGTTACCCTAAAGTCCATTTACACACATTCTGGTACCTTACTCAGACCGGCAATTGCGTCGGCCGGGGTTGTAGCGCGGTGGCAGCATGGACAGATACCTTATCAGCAGAGATTGAGACCCTAGATAAGGATGCTATGTTATTGACCATAGGGCATATAAAAGATGCTGTCCTATATATGAGAGATGCTCAAAGTGACATTAGTCTACTGGGTTCTAGAATAAACGCTATGTCGATTTCTGATAGACGAGTCCTATGGACCCGGCAATGGACAGGTGATGCCGACTCAAAAAGGCATATGGAGGTTTTACCTTACAGGGGTGAGGAATTGTTTGGGGAAGGTCTCTCGGACCTAGTCTCCACAGCTACAGCTGGTAAATCAAATTTTTTGCCTTATATTCCCTCACAGCCTAAGAAAGCACCACATTATCAAATG